>NW_023496051.1:2637500-3027500 GCF_904425465.1 Colossoma macropomum
TAAATAAGGCATATAAAAATTAATCTCCCCGTGCAGGTTTCAACTTTTTTGTCCAACATGCCGTCAATATTTTTAGTATCTGTTCTACAAGTATTCTTAAGTTTGGGCGCCCCAGGTCAACATATTTTGTTGATTTTCTAAGTAAAAAAATTAGTTAGCACATCCTCTACAGGGAAGATACAAACATTTTTCTGCTAATTTCAGTGCACAATTTCTGTTTTTTTTTTCTATTCTGTGTTTAACATGTTGGAAAAAAAGAAAACTATGAAAATATAAAATGTGCCTTAACTTTTTCACACACAACATTTTGTGTTTTATTTTTCCCCTATTATGTTAAATTTAGCAAATAAACAGCAATTGTGCATTAACATGCACAGAAGTGTGTTCACTGTAGAGGATGTGTTCACGTATTTTCATTTGGAAATTTAAAAATGTCATTAAACTAGGGGGGCACAAACTTTTGCATACTTCTGTACATAAGAGAGTCGTGTGCAGACGAATATTAGAGCTTCCTAATGTATTAACATCAAAAGTTATCACACTGATATTAATGGAACAGTTATAGTGCCTTGCAAAACTATTGAACTACATTAGGAATTATCTAAATAAAAAATGATAATAAAAAAATCTATAATTTGCTGTAGACCATACAAATCCACAATAAAAATATTGTTCAAAAAATATGTGTAAATATCATGTTCCTTCCAGGAAATGGTCATAACTTTCATGCGTCTTGAATATACGTCTAGGTTCCACAACATTTACTCAAGGCTGAATAAAAGCAGTCATGAGTGTTGATAGGAAGAAAACTGAGTTCACTCTGAATTAGTAGAACGTGCTCAGGAACCACGTCTGGCTTTGTTTGTGTTATTTGTTGCTGTGAAGCGCAGTGGAGCGTTTAGGCTCGCATTCACATTAGTACATCTGTGCACTGGAGCACGGAGCGTGGACCACACTAAGACCACCCAGTGCAGGCCTGCTAAAGGAGAAAACGCTACAGAAACAAACAAACCGAGCCAATGGTTGATGTAAACAAGCAAATCAAATATTTGATTATCTAATTAACAGGCCTGCAAGATCCTAATGGCATCAAAGTGAGAGTCTGATTTGTTTGCTTTATCTCTTTCTTTCTGTTTTTTTGGTTGAAACTGGAAATGGAAAAATCACATTGAACCCCAAAAAAATATATAATATAATACATAAGGTCATATAGAGTCAAACCTTTATCAGCTTTACATTTCAACCTAAAATGCCTTCATTTATTTATTTTATTTTTGTTAATTTATCTTATTTCTAATCTTATTATGACAAATTAAGGAACTGAGGCACTTATTCTGGTTATAAATATGTAGCATATTTCTGCACCTTCAAATTAATTACTGTTGCTGATAAAAATATAATAAAATCTAAAATGTGGCTTGTGCAAAAGTTATGTCACATTTTATGTTTGATGTCTATTTTTTCAATGTGTTAAAGCATTAAATGTGCATAAAAATATTTGTGTGTGTGTATATATATATATATATATATATATATATATTTATATATATATATATATATACATACATCCCTGTCTCTCATGGCCACATAGTGAGCAGTTAGATCCCACTGTTTTGAAGTAAATGTGTCCCAGAGTCTGGAAAATCTGTGTGGAACAGTAAGAATTGTCGCTACCGAGATACAATTCTTTCTGCAATTAAGTAACTTTTGTGTGTTTTAATGAAAAGCATTATCATTTTATTTGTGTAACTGTTTAAAGCTGTGTTTGTTAGTCATGTACTGGCTAGCGTTTTTGAGTTCTGCTCAAAATGACCTAAAAGTGTCACCACCGAAACAGTCACTAGTCAACATTTGGTAAAGTTTTAGTTGTGTTCTGATTGTTTTGGTAGTGATAAAATGGGTTCACTTACAGCACAACTGTACAACTTCTTCACTTTCAAGGAATTCGAAGGACACAACTTGTAAATGAAGAAATGGAAGAAAAGTTGCAAAAATGAGGAAATGTGTCCAGAATGATGAAGAGAGCTGTAAATGGTTCTAAACTGGCTGAAAAAAAAATCAAAAATGAAATTTAATATTCAGAATTCATCATCAGTATCTCGTGCTGACCTCAACGTTTTCACGGCAGATTTGTTTCATGTTTCAGGTATACGTCCCCAATTCAAGCTGATTTTTTTGCCTTATTTCAGTAGAGGTTTTCCAGAACTTACAATCATCAAATGCAGCCCAAGTTTCCTCTGTAGCTTAAGTGAAAACAGTCTAAACACATTTATCACACACTGCATGTAGATATGCTGGATATCACTGTTTGTTATCTGTGTGTAAACTCTCTCCGCTCTGCACGACTCCATAAGCCTGACATTTCAGTGCCTCGACTCCATTACATTAATCTTACTCTCTCTCTCTTTCTCTCTCTCTCTCTCTCTCTCTCTCTGTGGTACCGAGTGAGGCTGGTTGACGTTGGACAGCTCGACAGCCCACGCGAACACCCAGATCATTTCATGGTAGCGTTTCATTAGTGATGGCATGAGCAGTCTGCGCTTTTTCTAGTGTAAACAAATCCTGTCTTCAAGATGAACTCCCAAGTTGAGTGGAGGGTCAAAGAAAGACAGAGAAAAAAAGCACTTTGTGTATGTAAGTGAGATACGGAGAGAAAAAGAGCACTGTTTGATGAATAAGAAGATGGATAGCCATTAACAACAAGTCTGAGCTGGATGGCAGATGAAACACTGAGAACTCTGAAAAGGCCTGCTAAATGGGCCCCATTCAAAATGTAAAAATTAGCTAAAGCTAATAGATTAAAGGCTAGTAACAAAGGTTAGGTTGTTGCTAAGGGGTTGCTAGGCCGTTGCTGTGTTATTTGAGGTGGTTGCTAGGGTTGCTAAGTTGCTGAGGTTAGTTTGTTTGCTGATGATGCACGTGATTCATTCACGGGACGTTACTGAGTAGGATGTGCTCATGAGGGTCAGGACGCCGGTTCATTCACATTAATGACAGATTTGAATCACTTACCTAAACGAGTGTGAACTATCGTGTCAGAGAGATCGGATTTGAGCAAAAAATCGGATTTGAGCAGCGAGGCTTGTTGACCATTGATGGGCTGTTTGTGTTGCAATTTTCAGCATTTTATCTGCTTGTTTTATGTTAAACACTGTTAAATATTGCACTTAAAAGAAATTTATATCCGTTAAATGGCTGTGTTTAAACATGAAATGACTTTTGGAGTTACTTGCTTTTGCCAAAAGATTTGTAAGTTTTTTATTTTGTAAGTTAACTATATATTTATTGAGTTTATTTAAACAAAAGAACCCAACTGCAGTTTGATTGACATTACGTGGAATTAATAACTAAAAACATGATTTATGAAAATTCATTAACATGGACTGTTTTTGCAAACAACCTTTGCAGACAACCTTCTAGGCCTTCATCAGAGGTCAAGCTGGGTGTTTTGGGTGTCAGACCACTTTCGACCTCATGGTTTTGCCGACAAGTGCAATGTGTAGGTGGTACACCTATAAAGTAGATGTATACTAAAATGTGTGTTTCTGCTAAAATGAGAGTACAATCAGCTCAATTTCTGGGTCAGTTCAAATTCTACAAATCCAGATGTCTAAGGTTGGTCTTGCATATGCCTGAATATTCCACTTACTGGTGCTTTAGGGACTCTCCTGTGGTCCAAAAAGCTGATGTGATATGCAAACACGCTCGATCCAATCTCAAAACGGGGGTACTGGAAGTTGAGCCAGAGATTCAGCAACAGTAATATTATATTCAGAACTGAGAAGAACATCTGCCAACTGTTAGCAAGCTAGCACAGTGGTTAGCTACCCTGAACCTAGCCAACTGCACCCTGATAAAAATCATTTAATGTATTGTGACATCTGAGCCTGTGCTGTAGAAATCTCCCAACCTCTGCAAACCGAATTTCAGATGTGAAAACTCCAGCTGTGAGGACAGCGCTAACTGCTAGCGAGTCAGTCTTAGCGCTAGTCACAGTGCTGACAGGGGGGAACCAAAATGACCAAGAATGGCCTTCATATTATCCTAAATATGTATTAATGCACCTACTGGGCGCTCATCCAGACCTGTCACTTACCACACAGAATAGCTCTTGTGTGTGTAACAGGCGCTAATTGACATGCTGAGAGGGTTCACCTAGCATGGTCTCAGCTCTCTGCCAATGCCTATAAAAACTTTCTTTCTTTGGCTTTTCCTCTGAACTAGACCACTACTGGAAAAGTATGTATACACTTCAAATCAAAACAACAGATTTTTTAATAAATAACTATATGTTATTGTTTCAGTGTGAAAAAATGGCAAAATTGTAAGCTAAGATTAGCTTCTGCTGGTAGCTCAACGTTCTAGGCTGATCTTTGATGGCTATTAGCCAGGTTCTTGCTGGTGTAAAATGGTCAAGGTGGGCATCCTGGTGGGCTAGGTGATAACAATTGGTTGAAAAATCCAGCTAAGACTAGCTTACACCATCTAAAACTAGCTACCAAAAAAGCTAGGTTCTTGCTGGTGTAAAATAGTCTAGGTGGTTGACCAGCTGGACAACCAGGTAAAACCATATCCTGTGCTGGCCAATTGGTTGCACAAACCAGTCAAGACCAACTTTTGGTGGTGGCTAGTTTCAGATGGTCTAAGCTGGTCTTTGATGGCCATTAGCCAGGTTCTTGCTGGTGTAAGATGGTCAAGGTGGACTTCCTGGTGGACTAGGTGAAAACAATTGTTTGAAAAACCCAGCTAAGACTAGCTTACACCATCTGAGACGAGCTACCAAAAAAGCTAGGTTCTTGCTGGTGTAAAATAGTTTAAGTGGTTGACCAGCTGGACAACCAGGTGAAACCATACCCTGTGCTGGCCATTGGTTGCACAATCCAGTTAAGACCAACTTTTGGTGGTGGCTAGTTTCACATGGCCTAAGTTGGTCTTTGATGGTCATCTTGCTAGTCCAGGACCAGCTACACTGGTCTGCCGACTTATCCTGCTTGAGCTGACCAGGCTGTTTTTTTCAGGAGGGTGTACACTTTTAATCAGATTCATGTCATAACAAAATATCTTATCTACTTATAAACATGAATGTGAAATGGATTGGAAGTTTAGAATCTGCACTTCATTGCATCAATGAGCTATGACTGAGTTAGGTCAATACATATTTGGTAACTGACAAATTTATCATTATTTCATCTACCAAGCATATTAAAGTTGAGATGAAATAATGAACTTTCAGCTTTTATTTTACAGTATTTATATCCAAGTTGGGAGAATGTTGTAGAAATTAGAACCATATTCATATGTAGCCCCCATTGTTATGCTTTGGCTGTTTAGCTGTTTCATAACCAGATGTGTGTTATTCTCTCATTATTTCGCTTACAAGCGATGAGATAAAAAGGTCTAGAGTTGATTTTAAGTGTGGCATTTACTTTTGGAATCTGTTGCTGTTGACTCTCAATATGGACTCCAAAGATCTGTCACTGCCAGTAAGGCAAGCCATCATTGGGCTGAGAAATCAAACCAAACCCATCAAATATGTTTAGTTAGTAGAAACATTAGGTGTGGCCAAATCAACTATTTGGTAAGTTCTCTATAAAGAAAGAATGCAACGGTGAGCTCAGAAACACCAAAAGGCCCAGAAGACCATGTGTAGTGGATGACAAGAATTATTTTCCTGGAAAAGAAAAACACCCTTTAGGCTTATCTGTGTCAAAGTCAATAATCCAAAGAAGACTTATCCAGAGGGTTTACCACAAGATATAAATCATTGGTTAGCTTCAAAAACAGGAAGACCAGATTAGACAAATGAGACAAAGATCAACTTGTACAGAATGATAAGAAGGGAAGAGTGTGGGGAAGAGAAGGAACTGCTCATGATCCAAGGCATACCACCTCATCTGTGAAGCATGGTGGAGGTAGTGTCATAGCATGGGCATATATAGCAGCCAGTGGAACTGGTTGCCTTGTATCTATTGATGATGTGGCTGCTGACACAAGTGGCAGGATGAATTCTGAAGTGTAGAAGGCTATATTAACAGCCAAGAGTCTCAAAACTCATTGGACAGTGCTTTACAGTGATGGACACTGACCCAAAGCATAGTGCGAAAGCAATCCAACAGGTTTTTTAAGCAAAAAAGCAGGATGTTCTGCAGTGGCAAAGTCAATCACATGACCTTAATCATTTCAGAAAATGAAGAAAAACTGATGTTGAGTTTTGATTTAACAGTTTATTGATACCTTCTCATTATTAAATTGAACTTTTATGATTTTTATTATCTAATAATAGCATTTGATTTTACTGTACAACTTCTCAATCCCTGATTCCTGTATTACTCGGCTACATTGTAAATGAGGGTCTCCCTCAATGTATTCCGAGTTTAAATAAAGGTTGATTGATTGATTGATGTTAAAACGGCAGGAACTGAAGACAGCAGCAGAGCATCATCAGGGTTCCAAATTTCAGGCAGTCACTGACTGCAAAGGATTTGCTAGCGAGTATTAAAAATGACTAACTTTGTTTGTTTGTCCAGTTACTTTACTTACTGAAAATGAGGGGGCTCTGTATGAAAATGGTTATAATTCTTATAATTCTTATGATGTTAAACTTCAATATACTGTGGTAGACAGCTAAAATAACATTAACATTGTTGATATCTAGTGATTTCTAATCCTGGCTGTAGTTATAGCTAAATTACAGCCATGCTTGCTCAGTGTGCAGCGTTCAAGCTGCGCCAGGTTCTTGTTCTAACGATTTCTTCTGCAGGCCGAGCTCTATTTTTGCTTTTAACATCA
The DNA here is from genome assembly GCF_904425465.1 of Colossoma macropomum. Lineage (NCBI taxonomy): Eukaryota > Metazoa > Chordata > Actinopteri > Characiformes > Serrasalmidae > Colossoma > Colossoma macropomum. Next base: position 2,644,290 of record NW_023496051.1, read on the forward strand.
TAAAAATCAGCCTAAGCTGTTATTATTGTAGAAATGTACTGCTCTGTAATGTATTTAGTGTTGTGGTGCATATACTGTGACTTTAGAACATTCTCTTCTGCCTATTCTTGTAATAATTCTTGTCCCTACATGGTCATGTCTGTCACACCTGTCACTTGTCATGTATAGGTTGGGCCTGATCTTGGCATCAGTCCAGCTATAAAACTGCATCAGCCCATTGTCTTACGGGCTGGCTGGGTGTCTGGAACCTGCGTGCAAACGTATAAACTTCACTTCTCCAGACATCAGTTCTGTTCCCCTGGTACAGTTAGGGTTTGGATTCTTCATTATATAGACTATGTTGGGTAACCAGACACAGTGGCTGATTGTGGAAGCAAATCTACCCATCAGATGTACAAATTCTGCCCTATAAAAATGAAATTAATTGTATATATGTGACAGGCCATATGAACCTGTCTTACAGCCAGATGTGGTCTGTGAGCCAGTAGTTTGAGACCACCAGTGTAGATGCACTGTAAATATGCCTTTACTATCACTTAAAGGCCGTTTTTCATAGAAGCTTATTGAGGTCATAAACGTTGGTAGTGACAGGTCTGGCAAAGCTATATATGAGCAGTGATGTGTCGGCGAAAATAATATAGGTGTGTTTTTTGACATTAAAGACCCCATAGGACTAATGAACTGCAGACAAGCTGTCTACGCAAACCCATCAAATACAGTAGCTGTAGACATGGGTGACATTCTCAACCCTGCACATCTGCACATATCTGCAGATGTGGATTATTCACTCACAGACTGAGCACCGATAATGAAAAAACACCTGTTTTATAAGAAAAGAAACTACAGATCAGGCTTTAGGCCTACACAGTGGAGTAACTACAGCCAAAGTAGGCCTGATTGTTTCCTGATATAATGTTCATCCATTGAGACGCTATTAATCTCTGAACCTCTGTCAGCAAGTTCTCTCCTTCGCTCCTCATCTGACAGCTAGTTCCTCTTTCTCTCTCAGCAGAGAGATCCATTCTTCGAAGCCTGGCGCAGCTCTGAGGGTTCGTTTACACTTGTTTTGCCGTGCAGGGACAGCCTAGTTACAGCAAGCCAGCTTGGCGCTGTGTTCTTGGCTACAGCCGAGCTGGAGTGATGCGTTTGCTCTGTTGTTTTAGTCTTGTAGAGCAGCTGGATGTGAGCTGTCAAGTTATGGTTTCAGCAGCAGGGGAGCAGTGGGCCCTTATGTGTTAAGGCTTTTGCCCAGTTTCAAGCACAGTTCAGACTTTCGGCTTGCATGTTATGTATGAAGCAGGCACAAAATGCGCTTTTCTTTCTTATGCATATGCATTAGGAGGGTGGCGGCGTTGCCAAGGGGTGGTCAGGGTGGCCAGTGCCACTCTGGGATGAAGCATGGCCACCCTTCTCACCACTTCATTTATGGCAAGTGATGCTGTCAACCATCATCAGTCAGTCATAATCAGTAAAGCATGAATGATGCCAGTGGTGATAATCTGCCATCAGGCTATTTACCAGTTACGAGAGTCTGATGTGGCTCTATTTAATAATGTAAGAGGTTCATTTTCTCAACAAACGGGCAAGTGATGTACACTATGCCTCCAAAACGGGAAGACCAGATCAGAGTTAGCCAAAGAATAAATAAATAAATGCATAAATAAATAAATCCTGTACAATTCTGGAACAACATCTTATGGACAAATGAGACAAAGATCAACTTGTACCAGAATGATGGGAAGAGAAGAGTGTGATCCAAAGCATACCACCTCATCTGTGAAGCATGGTGGAGGTAGTGTTATGGCATGGGCATGTACACCGGGTTCTTTTAACTACGCTGATTACATTATGTTAGGCTATGTGATGGTAAGATGAGTTAACTTTTAAAAATGAGTGAGTTAGAATCGTTGAACATGCTCATTTCTTTTTACAGTTTAACACATGCATGTGTTGTAGGTTGTATAACCTGTAGAGAGGGAACACTGTACACTTAAGTAAGTGATGTGTTAAATTTTCCTGATTTAAACACACCGTTTTCTCATAAATGACAAATATATGTTACATCAACCGTCTTTGAGTTCACTTTCAGCAATTGTATTGTATTGATGTAATATTTTACTTGTGTGGAAATGATGGACAGACGTGATTATGTACAGAGAAAAAATAATGCAATAATGCTTATTTTTATTTTAACCCCTGTTTTACTACACACTTCTATAACCTATGAATAGCTCAAGTAGTTTGCATTGAAGTCCCTGTAGTTAGTGAATAATAAGACTTAGTGTGTAATAAACCTGGAATGTTAAAGGGTTAATACACTAACACTATTTTACACCCAAATAAAGTCTCTGGGTTTCACCTGACCCCCCGAGCCTAAAAGATCCAGCTATGCCCTTTTGGAGGGGCATGCAAAAAGTGGGTGGAGGTGATATGCATAAAATTATATGCAAAGGTGTGAATTAATTATGTTTTGTTGATTTTCTGAGTGAAAAGAAATTAACACATCCAAATTTTAGTGCACAGTTTGTGTTTATTTGTTTAAATGATGAATGTGCCATAACTTTTTCACAGGCCACACTTTACATTTTTTATGTTAAATTCAGCAAATAATCAGTAATGGTGCATTAAAATGTGCAGACGTGTGTTCTAGAGTGTTATTTTCTCTTAGAAAATCAAGTAAACATGGATTCTGACCAGTGGTGCCAAAACTTTTGCACGCAACTGTATGCCATTTTAATTTGAGTTTAAGTAACTTTTGCGTCTATTTTCCTGCAGATGTAAATTTACAGCAGGGTCTCAAAAGACGTGCTGTTGAGAGACTTCCTTTGACAGTGGCAGCACTTAGCACAGCAGTTAGCCTCGAACACGTTTACTATTTGAATAATACTGTAGAAGCTCTGAGGACTAGGTGTATGGAGGTGATGAGACATGGTGCAAAATATGCCTTGATGCGGCTACAATATGCTACAAAAGTTTCACAAACTCTGCTTTCTTAGCTGGAGTAGAATTATGACCCTTTAGAATGTTTTGGTGGGAATGAACTTCATGTATTAACACCACTATCTCTTCGTCATTTTATTTTCTCTTGATAAATCTGCCACTAACAAGGGTCCACCGCTGTCAAACCTACCCCTAAATTGCTCAAGGCTGTGCTATTTTAACGGCCAGAGTACATGCTAGCTAGCAAAACGCTAACGTTAGTTAACAGAACTGTTTTTATTTTTTTAAGAGGTCTTTTTTTTACTGTATGCAATGCGTTCTCCGTTTTTTTGTCACTTTTCAGCCGTGCTAACATCCTAACGACAAGCTTGCATGTTGGACATTTTGACGAGCGCATCATCGGCCCGTACGTTAAGCTCCCCATTCATGAGGTGGTGGATTGGCACAAACATAACACATATATCGCTGCTGTTGGAACAAAACCTCGTATCTCCAAAATGGTAACTTTACAGGAGAAGGAAAAAACCTACTTTACTTATAATTTAAGTCAATGGAACCAGAAGTTTTTCCAAGTAATTTTGCACTTTTTTTTACAGAATTTGAAAATGCCAGCTGCTAAAATGTCAGGATGAATGGACCAATAGAAAAAAAATCTAGCTGCATAAACTTCCATTCAAAGTTATGAGTGGTTTTTTCCTTTTCTTGTAAATTTACCATTTTTGAGAGATCCTTCTAGAAAAACTACCATTCACCAGCAAAACCAGCACCAGACCAGCTTAGACCAGCATGGAATTCATGCTAGTGTGTTCTGTTTTTTTTCAGCAGGGAATATTGCTAATTATGGTAATATTCTGTTAAAAAAACAGGACAAACAGTATTTATTACTGTAAAAACAGTATATATCACTACTGTAAACAAACATTACAGTAAAAGTGCTGTAAATATTAATCACAATAACTGCCTGACAACTCTGCTGCCAGTAAGTTACTATAAATTTACAGAGCAGCACCTAAGCATGCACCTTCCTATTCACATGTCCACCACTTTGGACTGCATTTTATCTGTGAATGTTTATAGAAGGAGCTCTACTTTGCTACATCAAATGCCTGATGCTATCTGCAAATCTCTGGCTCTTGTAGCTCATGGCTCTTTGGAATGGCTCTCAAAAATGGAAGCATTCCCTCGCTTGTGTTCCTACGAGAGCTTTTGGCCTCGCTACAAACACGGACGAACAAATGACCACTAGAGAAAGCGTCCAGAAACATGCAAGTCATGTCAGGCTCATGTTACTGACAGTCTAAAAGTATGTCACTATGGTGAGTGGGATGGGAGACGTCTACTGCTTTGGGTGATCTGGAGAGTGTAAGCAGGCTGTTTTTTTCTTTCTCTCGCACTTTATATATCTGCATGAAATGGAATGCAGGGGGTTGTAGAGAAAGAGCAGTGGAAGAGAGCACTCTGCACATAGTGGAGCATCATATTTGAGGGAAGTGGAAGTTGAGAAACCTGAGAGAAACTCCAGAAACTCAAAAGGAGCCAACGTCCTGGAGTGTCTTCATCAAACGCAGGTGTTTCCATGAAGGTGCAAACAAGGCCGAATATATCTGATGAATGTGGAGTCAATGAAATTCACACCGCAAGAGAGAAGTGAGGACTTTTAACACGTCAGTGACTACTTTGCCGCGGATAGAAGTGGACAGAAGTCTTGCCAAAGTCGTGTCATGGCGAAGTCCAGTGCTCAAAACAAGTCAAATGCTGCCAGATACTTCTATTTTGACAAATGGTTCAACTTCAAGGACGCCAGTATGAAGGACCTGTGTGCAATGGTGAGCTGTAGCGAGTTGGCCAGAGTAGACAAGCTCATTCTGTCCTTGATTTAGCCAGGGTGGGAAACAATATCCACTTGGCCAACTATTGCCCTGGTACAGGGAACTGTAATGAGCTACCCCAAAGAGATGAGCTTGTTTCGGCCCAAATAGTACACTGGCATAAGCTAGCACGGTGTAGTCAGTTGTCCTGAAATTTTTCGCTGGTTTGAGATGAAGAGCATAGCTAGTTGTGCAGGCTAGCTCACTGTACTGATTTGGGCCAAATATTAGGTTGGTGTGGGTTAGCACACTATCCCAAATATTAGGCTAGTGTGGCTCGAGGAGTCATTTGGGGCTAATATTAAGCAATGAATGCTAGCACATGATAATCAGTTGGTCTGGATATTACACCACTGATTTTCTAGCACGCTGTAGTCAGCTGGCCTAAGCGTTAGTGTGGTGTGGGCTAGCACACTGTACCTAGTTTAGCCCAAAAATAGGTTGGTGTGGGCTAGAACCATGTAGTGAGTTAGTCTGAATATCTGTCAGGTATGAGATGTAAAGTATAGTTTGTTGGCCTGATTATTGTGCTGTTGTAGGCTAGCACATTGTAGTGAGTTGGGCCAAATATTACATTGAAATTGCCTAGCCCGCTGTAGTCAGTTGGCCTGAATATTAAGCCAGGGTGTTTCTTGGACACTATCATTAGCAGACCTAATTAGTGTGATGTGGGCTAGTGTACCATAGCTAGTTAGCCCAAATATTAGCTTGGTGTAGGCTAGCTACCTGTAGTGCATTGGCCAAATATTTGGCAGGTATGGGGTGTGATATATGAATAGCATGCTGGTGTAGGCTAGCACACTGTAGTGATTTGGCCCATATATTAGGCTGGTGTGGACTAGCACATCGTCATGATATTAGGCCAGTGTGGGTTAAATGACTGTAGTCAGTTGGGACTATTATTAGGCTATATTAGGCTGATGTGAGCTAGCACTTGGCCCAAATATTTGGCCAGTATAGGCTAGCAAACCGTAGCTAGTTACCTCAGATTTGTGTGGGCTAGCGCAGTATAGTCAGTTATTTTGAATATATCGCTGGTATGGGATGTTTGGCCATATTAGTTTGATGTTGGCTAAGCTAACAGACTGTTGTCTGTTGGTCTGAATATTACGCTGATGTGAGCTGGCACACTGCTGTCAGTTGTCCTTAATATTTGGCCTAAATGGGATAGTATAGTCAGTTGACCTGAATATTTGGCAGGTATAGGATGTAAAGTATAGTTATTTGGCCAGAATATTATGCGGGGTATGCTAGCACCCTGTAGTAAGTAGCACCAAATATTATGCTGATGTTGGCTAGCAGACTGCATATTATGCTGGTTTAGGCTAACACCCTAGTCAGTTAGCCCAAATATTAGGTTTGTGTGGGCTAGAAGACCATAGTTAGTTGGGGCTAATATTAGGCTAGTGCAGGCTAGCATATTGTGGTTAATTCGCCTAAGTATTAGTGTGGTGTGGGCTAGTTAGCCCAAATATGAGGTTGGTGTGGACTGGAGGACTGTAGTGTGTGGGCCTGAATATTTGGCTGGTATGGGATGTGATATATAGGTAGCTGGCCAGAATATTATGTTGGTGTAGGCTAACACACTGTGGTAAGTTGGGCCAAATATAAGGTTGATGTTTTCTAGCACACAGTAACCAGTTGGCCCAAATATTAGCCATTTATGGGGTGTAAAGTAGAGTCAGTTGGCCTGAATATTAGGTAGGTAGGGGATGTACAGTGGAGTCAGTTAGCCCGAATATTAGGCTGGTGTAGGTTAGCACACTGTTGGCCTAAATTTTAGTGTGGTGTGGCTTAGCACACTGTAGTCATTTAGCCCAAATATTAGACTGGCGTAGGGTGTCAAACTTTAATCATTTGGCCCAAATATTAAGCCAATGTAACTTAGCTCACTAGGACAAAAGGCTGATGTGGCTAATACTTGCAGAACACACTTAATTACTCTTATTTGTACGAATATTTACTGGCTGCTCGGTCAATAGCAGTGCTGAGAACTTAGGTGAGACACCTAACAGATAAATGCTCTTTTTACTGAGAATGAATGCGAGTGTGAGTTGGTGAGATAGGAATATGTACAATGCATGTATGTGTGTTCAAGGAAACACAGTCAAACACATGCAGTTTCTCTGGGAAACACACACATAAACTCTGGGGGAAAGCAGCATGCGGGGGGGCAGAAGAAGGACTAAAATAGCCTGAGGTCTCGCCCACGGAGTCTGTAGGAAAAATGTGCCCTCTGCCAGACATCGTTCACACAGCCAGAGCCAGAAAACAGGCCGGACATCTCCATAACACCCTCCACTGTGACCTGGCCCTGGACTCAATATCTACAAGATTCAATATGCAACTATTTAGCTTTAACACAGTCAAATTGGTTTCTTTGCTTAAATACAAGGATTTTATTCACTTTTTTGTTCTGCCATTTTTAATATTACAGTCAAATGATGGTGCATCTTTCACTTCCCATAAGCAATAGTATGTCCTTATAAATATGGGCTAAATTGGAATTCATTATTGTGTTATGCAAACTGTGACCCCTGTATCACTATATATATATATATATATATATATATATATATATATATGTATATATATATATACATACATATACATATATATATATATATATATATATATATATATATATATATATATATCACTAAATACTATCCAAGTCTTCTAAGAGCTTAACTGATATGAAACATTTCTGTATGATTAAATAGTTTAGGTGTTAGCAAAGTCGTTCAGAGTGGTTTGATGTGAAATGCTCTTTTCAGAACAACGGTCAGAATTGTTCACAGTGGTGGTGATAGGAACCAGGCGTCTGAAGAGTTTAATGCCTCTAAAAGCTCTTTTATTATTACACAGTATGCTTAGGAATATGCTGCCTGAAGCTGAGACATTGCTTTATAATTTAGAGAAGCATTTTTTTTGGCATTAAAATCAATTAATGGAGAAGAAATACATGCAGTGAAATAGTCCCTAAATACAACATATTTAGTTTGTCATCTCTTTACCTTTATTACAGCTTCCATTCTTTTCAGGAGACTCTCAGTTCCTCACAGAAATCTGCAGACACACCTCCAAAGTTTCAGTTGTTGGTTGATCATTTTCTGAAGTAAACAAACACATTCAGTGATGTTAATGTCTGGACTCTGGGGTGGTCAGTCCATTGTTCAGTCCATTGTTTGATGTGTCCGTCTCCTTTTCTCAGTGAGGCTTCATGACAGCTACACATCCTTTCAGTCCCATAGCGCTGAGTCGTCTTCTCACAGTGGAAGGATGAACAGAAACACCTGTGGATGTTTTCAGATCTGAAGCAGCTTGATTTTCTCCTCTCTCTCAAAGATGAAAGCTTTAAGTGCTGTTTATCTGATGGGGGCAGTTTCAGTGTCTACCAGGTCTTCCAGGTGGTTGTTAGGAGCCCCATTTTCTCTGTAGCTTTTATTCATTCTTTTAAAAACTCAGAAGACGTGTAGGTTGGGTGGTAAATAAAATGGCTATATTTGTGTTGGAGATATTGTGACCCCTGGTTCTTATGACCACCACTGTAAAGAATTCCACTCTGAATGACTTTGTTCACTATTTCAACAACTCTTGTCACATGTGATGTCCAGTCTTCAAATATCAAAAGTCTTAAACAGGAGGAAGTCTTAAAAGATGAAAATAAACCACTTATATTAATTTAACCTTAAACAGTTAAATAGAATGAGCTCTCAGATTTTCTATTGTAACATTTAGTGAAATGCAAATAATATTGTTCAGAAACACCAATGAGTATTTTAAGCCTATAAAATGCTATCTGGGCCAGCCCACAGTTTAGCATTGTGCTAACCGCATACATAATTCATCACAAACTTGCCTTAAAATGCACAGAGTTAAGTAATCTCAAATGGCTGCTTCTGTTTTTTATCTTTTTTATAGACCACTGTATTTCAGTCCTGTTACATCTGGCATAAAGCTAACGCAGTGAAACATGGTGGTGGTAGTTTGACAGTGTGGGGATGATCTGCTGCTTCAGGGCCTGGCTGACTTGCCATAATTGATGGAACCATGAATTGTACTCTATACCAAAAAATCCTGCAGGAGAATATCTGGAGGACAGTCCATGATCTGAAGCATAAGAGAGAGCTGACCTCTGAATGGCTCAAATGGGCCTAAAATGGGCAGCTCTCACTCGAAAGCCCTCCAGTGGGGCTGAAGTAAAGCAACTCTGCAAAGAAGAGTGGGCCAAAATTCCTCCACTGCAATGTGAAAGACTAATCGCCCAGTCATAGGATGCATTTGGTTTGCAGCGGCTGCTGCTTAAGGCGGCACGACTGGTTATTAATTTAGGGGTCAGTCACTTTTTCACATGGGTGATATAGGTGTTTTGTGTTTCTTCATGCTCTCTTTGTCTTAAGTTAAATAAATGTTACAATATGCTAAAAATCGGGGAAATCGCGAAGGGCAATGGGGGACAAATACTTTTTCACAGCCCCGTACATCTTGGCTGCTCGAATTAGATTTTTCACCAAACTGTCCCTTTAAAGTGGAACTGTCGAGAGAGAACTTCTTAAATATCTGCCCATTCGGGGGCCCTCTCCTCGAGGACCGTACAGGTTTGGCGCCCGCTGCCAACTCAAACACTCGCCTGACCGGCGGGTCATGGTACGGCGCCCGCGGTCGCCCAGCCGTGAAGGGGCGGAGAGGGTGGATGGCGCCTCCGGAGACGGGACGGCCTACCGCGCTGAAAAAAGAAAGGCCCGCATGCCTTCCTGTCCCAGAGCGAGAGAATACCGCTGCTGTCCCTGGTCAACTGCTGGACATATATGGGTTATTATCATAAAGCCCAGCTGTTTTAACTGGCACTCCACAGAGAAGAAAAGCCCCACTGACGCTACCGTTACACTGTTACATTCTCAGACAAGAGGGCACGTCAAGAAAAACATACAAAACTCTTAAAACACAAGCAGCGCAATTAGGCTGTAAAATGCACATGGTTTAAATGTAATTTAATGTAAATCACAGGACGATCTTCACTCCACAAATGTTTCTTTTTCCACGCTCTTGTCCCTCGGCAGACACTGGCTCATTGCTAGTGGAAACAGAGGGATATTAGACTTGATTATGTGGGGTTTTTGTTGAAGACCAGGTGGACAATATCAAGCTATGTCCAAGTTCTCATAGGACTGTACAGTAATGTCAGATATTTCCTGCCCATTCAGGACTATTTTGCTGGTTATGCTTTTTGAATTTAAGATTTGTGGACAAAACAACTCACAGCTGAGGTACTGTGTGCAAGAATGTGACAAAAATCCAAAATTAAGCTGTAAAAAATCCCAAAGTCCACTTTATTACAATCACCTACCTTTCACATACCTTAAAGATGTGGTTGGGCGCAAACTTTAATTTACCCATTTTTCCACTTAGCCCATTCAGAATTTTGCTTCTTTAGTTTAGAACTGGAGCAGTAAGGCTAACATTGCTAACAAAACACTGGAACTCAATAGTCACCCAAATAAACCAAATTGTTTCTGAAAAAAAAATATCACTAAAGCTTCTCTCAACCTGCTCAAACAACATCCAGCTCTTCATTAAGGTTGTGCAGACTTGCCAGTGTGCTTTATTTATTTATGAACTATAAAATTACCAAACCTTGAGTTTATGTACCAAGAAGAATGTAGCATAGTTCATTTTTACCTTCTTGATCGCTTTGAATTAAACAGGCTGTGCCTTTAAGACTGACATGTAAATGAGCTAAACTGCTGTAGGCTGCATAGGTGGATATACATAAATGAGTTGGTTTTTGTGACATCACAAAATATATATATATATATATATATATATATATATATATATTATTGCAACTTAAATGGACTGTATGGACTGGAGAGTGTTTACATACTACGTCAAATGGTTATATGCAAAGAAAGAAAAACATTTGTAAAAACACTTGGTTTGCTAAGATATGGACCCTTTAAATGTGCAACTTCATCTGTTTCATGCATGACATTTATTATAACATTTATTTGTACAGCACTTGAAGAGTTTAACCTTTAATGATCATTATAGAAAACTGTATCAAACACAAAAACGTCCATTGGGGGACGTGATAAAGACAAATTGGATGCTTGCTGGACATCCTCCCCAAAGTGTCCAACACAAAAATACAAATTTACAGCTTTACATTACAATAGTCAAAAAGTGCAGGAAATTCAAATAATAATAAAATAAATAAAGATTTTTAAACAAAACAATATAAAATATAAATTTGATTGTGAATAAAAGTATGAAAAGTACATTTTCAAGGTATGACTACATAAAATATGTCACTTTAAACCAAGCAGAACAAATTCTGATGCATATTTTCTTAACTATATTGCAGTTGTTGGATATTAATGGGTTAATTTATTTGCTTCATCCAAGCCAAAAACTGACCATAGATAAGATATTTCTTCTTGCTGTATTTGACCTCTGATGCTCACCTCTGGTAACCTTGTAACCTTTTTTCATCATGCTATGTTATCCAAGGTAGTTGCTAAGTTGTTGTTAGACCATTGCAATGGTATTCCAAGTGGTTGCTAATGAATTGCTAGACTGTCACTATGTTATCCCAGGTGGTTGCTAAAGTGTTTCTTGGATGTTGCAATGGTATCCCAAGTGGTTGCTAAGGTGTTGATAGGCCATTGCAATGGTATCCCTGGTGGTTGCTTAGATGTTGATAGGCCACGGCAATGGTATTCCAGGTGGTTGCTAATTTAAGACAGTATGCTTCAATAGAGTGATGTATGCAAAAGTTTAGGCACCCCAGGTCAACTGGTCAAGTGACGTTTTCTTGAATTTCTAAGTGAACACATAAGTGAACACATTTCTTACAGAGAACACAACAAAATATGACATTTAATATTAAATCATAATATAAACCTTTAATATGAGTTTCACATATTTTAAATAAATAAATAAATAACATTTACAGCATTTGGCAGACGCTTTTATCCAGAGAGATTTACAATTGTAATCATTTTACACAGGTAGGCAAAGGTAGTGTTAGGAGTCTTGCCCAAGGACTCTTATTGGTATAGTGTAGGGTGCTACCCAGGTAGGGATCGAACCCCAGTCTACAGCATAGAAAGCAGAGGTGTTACCCACTATACCATACCAACCAAAAAATACATACATACGTACATACACACATACATACATTAAATAAATAAATAAATAAATAAATAAAGTGCCATAAGTTTTATACAGTCCACATTTTATGTTTTATTTTTTCTCCAGTATGTCACATTTAACTTAACAAAGAAATAGTAATTGTGTATTACACTGTGCAGAAGTGTGTTCACTGTAAAGGATGTGTTTTCACTTAACAAATCATTGAGCGGGGGCACCCAAACGTTTTCACTCGACTTTGTGCCTCTGAGCAGGCTCTGAGTCCATCTACAGCCCGTACAGCTCAGGTTTCTGATTGACATCTACAGTGTTGATATGGTGGTATGTTTCAGGCTCAGATCAGAAGGACCGGTCAGCCGAGACTTTCAAACACACCTTCATCCCCATAAATATTTAGCAAGACTATAACATCTCTCAGTGAGTGGCTGAGGAGGCGGCTCTCTGTCCTCAAAGCCTGGAGAACCCAGACTATCGAGAAGATCTTAATAGCCGTCAGTCATCACAGCTATTTAAAAAGGAGAGCGTTAACTGTTCTCTGAGTGGGCAGAGTGATCTGCAGTGAAACGCTCCGAGACCAGCTGGACACGTGTTTCACATTTTAAAATAGCTTCTTAAGTCGTATAGAGAGGATAACTTTTTTTCATTTATAATTTATGGTTTTATACATGTGATTAAACATGATTCTGTGGATACAGAGTCAGTTCACCATTTGTTTTTATGGTGCTGTGCTATTACCCAATAACAATCATATTACTTATTATAAATATATATTGAATAACAACTACTCAATATAAAAAAATAATAGTCAAATCAAATATTCAGTTGACTATTAATATTTACATAATATGCTTATATTAAACCTGAAAATGCATATATTCATGTATTGTTAATGTATACAATACATAAAATTAGATTATGTGAATGTTTAAAATTAAAGTAAATAATGAAAAATGTTTTATGTATGTATAATATTCAGTATAACACTATATTATAATGGATAGTAAAAAACTGGTATAAAAAGTATGTAAAGTATATATATATATATATATATATATATATATATATATAGATATATATATAATACTTGCAGAAATAAGTAAATAAATCAGTAAATCAATATTTGCCTAAAACTAGAATTACTTTAACATTAATGAAAGAAGTGTTTTATTTTAAGTGTATTTTTTTATTAATAATTTTACATTTGACACTGTGGTTATTAAACCATTTTCAAATTAATTATACAAATTTTAGAAATTATTATTTTTATTAAAACTTTTTACTAACTAATAAATAAATAAATATTACATGAATGTTAACAATGCTATAATAACTATAAAATATATATATATATATATATATATATATATATATATATATCTATAGATATTTCAAAATAATATAACATCATGTATATGCAGTTCTACAATATATCTACTATAATATTATAAGATTATATATTATAATACACATTATAACATTATATATACACTGTTTTTGCAAGAGTTTGGGCACCTCTGGTTAAATGCCATGTTTTGTTGATTTTTTAAGTGAAAACAAGTGAACACATCCTCTACGGAGAACTCACTGCACATTTTAGTGCACAATTACTATTTATTTGCTGAATTTAATATAATGCAGAAAAAATAAAACATGAAATGTGGCAGTAGTTTATTTTTAAAACATATAATAGATTGAATTTATGCATTAAATCTGCAGAAAAGTGTCATATTTATTTGTGTTCTCTGTAGACGATGTGTTCACTTATTTAAATTCAGACAAAAATTGTAAATGCTTGTCAGATGTTTATTGTTATTAGAATATTAAGCGTGCTGTTTACACGCATTACATATGCATTACACACACATTATACACAGCCGTAAACAATAAGCAATCAATCCTCGAGAGAACACAACAGGAAGACATGAGCCACTGCCAGTTAACTTTAACCACACACTCCACAGAGTCACTGAGTGTATGTGCTGAGGGTCCTTACAAACTAACAGTTACACATAGTCGATGGCCTGTACAGCACCTTAGCAACCACCTGGGACACCACATCAATAGCCTATCAACACCTCAGTTACTGTGATGCTTCAGAGATCTAGTGCGGGTCTTGTTTTATCTACATCCAGATAATCAAGGACTCCACCGGGACCGCCTTCGCATTACACAGCCGTAAACACGCATTTCACAGGCATTACACACAGCCGTAAACAATAAGCCCCCAATCCCCGAGAGAACACGGCAGGAAGACATGAGCTACTGCCAGTTTACTTTAACCACACACTCCACAGAGAGTCACTGTGTGTGTGCCGCGATTTACAGCCCTCAAACTAACAGTTACACACAGTCATATAAAGCTGTAAACATGATTTATACAGCAAACAGGGGACTACTGTATGAACCACTCTGACTGAGTCAGAGGAAGGCAGATAAGGAAGTTAAGAATACGCTGAGGAACTTCGGGTTAGGTGGCGAATTCCTCTGCAGCTGTGTAATGCTGAAGGCCTGAAAGGAGCTTTATTATGGTAGGAGATAAGCAGAGCATATGACAGCTTATAGATGTGCTGGATAAGAAGAAGAAGAAGCAGTGTATGTATTGTGGCAGTGGTGCATGTCGCTGCTGTCTCAAGCAAAGCTCTGCTCTCCACACCGATAACTTTCCAGCACAGGAGAGGAACATCGGGGCCTGATTCCCATAACATTTCAAGGTGCTAGAGGTTTGGAATGAATTTTTCGCTCATTGTATGAATTTACTTGTAATCAGGCCACACATTTCCATTCAAGAAGTGTCAGCATGTAAGGACTTCAAGATAAAATGCAACTGCAATGAAAGCAAAAATATTCTTCTTCTTATTATTATTATTACTATTTCTTGGAATAAGGCTTGGAGTGGTCTAGCAACACCTTAGCAATATACGAGCACATATACACATGCATATTAACAATCACCTGGGACACCATAGCAATAGCCTAGCAACATACACCCTAGCAACTACCTGGAATACCACTGCAAAAGCCTTGCAACACTTCAGTAACCATCTGGGATACCATAATGGCCTAGCGACACCTTAGTAACAACCTGGAATGCCATTGCAACAGCCTAGCAACACTTTAGTCACCACCTGGGATATCATAGCAATGGTCTAGCAATGCCTTAGAAACTAGCAAACACCTTGGAAACCTTAACAACAGCATAGCAACATCTTAGTAACCACCTGGCATACCACTGCAACAGCCTAGTGACACTTTAGTAATCACCTGGGATATCATAATGGCCCAGCAACACTTTAGCGATCACCTGGAATGCCATTGCAACAGCCTAGCAAGACTTTGGTAACCACCTGGGATACCATGGCAATGGTCTAGTAACACCTTAGGAACTACCTTGGATAGCATAGGCCTAGCAACACCTTAGCAAACACCTTTTTTTAAACCGTTTTCGCTGGTTACAGCTAGAACCATAAAGCTTTGCAGGATTGTACAGCCTATATGGGAATGGTACACTTGTGCTTTTGGAAAAAATATATTTTTGATTAGCATTTGTTTAAACACAATTTTTTTCCCAAAGGAAATGAATGGCGAATTGTTGTGGAAGTTCAACTCTTAACTACCACATATGATGTCACAAACGATTTCTTTCACACTTTCTCTCTTAGACATTACAAATTACATCATACACAGGCATATTAGCAATCACCTGGGATTCCATAGCAATGGCCTAGCAACAAACACCTTAGCAACTACATGGAATATCACTACAACAGCTTAGCAAAATATGAGTAACCACCTTGGATACCATAGCAATGGCCTAGCAATACCATAGCAACCACCTAGAATACCATTGCAATAGCCTAGCAAGACTTTAGTAACCACCTGGCAATGGTCTATTAACACCTTAGCAACTACCTTGGATAGCATAGGCCAAGCAACACCTTAGCAACTACTTTGAATATCACAGTAACAGCCTAGCAACACCTTAGCAAACACTTTGAAAACCATAGCAACAGCTGAGATGCACCTTAGCAACCACTAAGGATACCATAGCAATGGCATAGCAACACCTTAGTTACCACTAACAACAGAGCACACTTAAAGTTTGTTCACAAACTTTTGCCTTTGAGTTTCAGTTTGTAATTCATTCCTTAGCAATGGTCTTAGAACACCTTAGCAACTACCTAGGCCTAGCAACATCTTGGAAACCTTAGCAACAGCATAGCAACATCTTAGTTACCTCCTGGAATACCACTGCAACAGCCTAGTGACACTTTAGTAACCACCTGGGATATCATAATGACCCAGTAACACCTTAGCAACCACCTGGAATACCAGGAATGTTTCTTTCCATTCTTTCTTTGCTAATTTTCTACACGGCTATGTTTGGTTAAGCAAACTTTCCTTATGCTTTAGGGTGGCCCACGCTCACTGCTCCAGCAGGACCACCACACTCCAACTCATAAATCACTTTTAAACCGGAACACCATCGATTAACAATTTCCCCTCACAGTAATTAGTGTTGACACTGGAACACCCTGACCTCTATTAGCTTGCTGTACAGTCTAGCTGGGACAGATATCCTCTGCAGGATTCTCCACAGGCGACCAAAACACCAGCCCGTCCCATTAAAACTGCCCCATTAGTGCACCGTTCTCGCTAATTTGATTTACAAATCCCACCGAACCTGGGCGGCTGTGACCCAAGTGGGCAGAGGAGGCCGGAAGACGCGGATTTTGCTCGGAGAGAGCGTTTCTGGGACGGCCGAGGGGCCATTAAGCAGCTTTTAAAGTGGTGCAGAGGTATTAGTTTCAAACCTTACGGCCGCCTGTTTCACACTCAGACGTGATGATCCGATTACAGGCTAATCAAAAACAGGCCCAGGCACTGTTCACACATCAGAACTTTGTTTAAACTCATGCCTCCTGCCTAAGACTCTTAAAATGATAGTTTGGCAAAAATGTAGTTCTTCCCTCTACGCTACATGTAGTTAGTCAGCCAAGATATGTTTGGTGTCCCAAATTTCCTCCTTTATTTTTGTGCTGGAGCTACAAGGCTAATGTAGCCAACAAGAAATTGAAGCTAATAGCCAACCAGTTAGCGCTGTGCTAACTACATGGCAAAATCCTCGCACACTTACCTCAAACTGTATGGACAAAAGCTTCAAGATGGCTGCGACTGTTGTTTTTAGCTATGTAACATACTTTTGTCTACTTTTATAAAAAACAGTAGCTACATATCCAGATTTTTGTGAAAAACTGTGTCAAACTTTTTGTGAAAATGCTCAAAAAGTTAGCCAATGTAGGCTATGGAAACAGAAATGGCACCATTCCTTTAAAAAAAGCTCTGGTTGGCTCCTCAGGCCAGCTCAACCTCTCCGCCATGCTGGTTGTGTTTGTACGTAATGAAAAAATATGTCAGATTTACGAGTAAATGGGTCTGTGTGTCCCACTTTTAATGTGTAACTCTGTTACCCAAACCTGTCCCCCTCATAAAAATTGTAAAAATTCATTTATTATGATATATACAGGAAGTTGCATCATCTTGTTTCCTGCAGAATGACCATCAGACAGGTCTGTTCTTATTCTATTCTCTCAATTTACACACAAAACACATTGGGCTGCATGAGTAAAGCTTCATCATTCAACCCTGTTACCAAAATTATAGTTATTTTTTTTTATTTACGTAAAATACATGGTTATTAGTAGTTAGCATGCAACGTGCACTCTGTGAAGCTAACCACTCTTGAATGCTAGCTTATTTTAGGCTACATTTGCAACACTGTTACCCATTTTTTAACTTTGAATAATTAAAAATGAAAATGAAATGAAAATTGCTTGAAATAAAGATTTTAATGAAAATATTTTGATTTGATTTTTTTATTTTATTTTCCCTTCTGCTCTATGCTGTATATTTCATATGTTTTGCTTACTGCATTAATATCAGCTTTAATGGAGAGTATTATCGCTGTGTTTAACCCTGTTAGCCAGTCTGCAACCCTGTTGTTCAGCCATTTTTGGAGAAAACATTTTATTTAGTAGGTTATGTTGCCAGAAGTGTCAATTTGGTAATGAGGGTCTTAGTTAAATGTACTATTACAAGAAAACATGCACTATATTTTTTAGAAAGATTTTTGTTGTTAATTTGAAAAGTTCTAAAAGCATTTCATAAATATTTGTATTTCTTTCTAGGTGTGAATGAACACAGCTTTTTATATACCATTTATATTTATCTCCTTGAAAATTGGTAACAAAACAGCTCATATAGTATCTGATTTGACAGCCTGAGGTGGAAATATCATAACATTTTTCTGAAGGTTAAGCACTTACCTTGATTAACTGTTAAAAAATAAATGTTAAAAAAAAAAATTTTGACTGGCAAAACTGGCTGAAACACCCATTTTCACTTAAATTTGGTGTCATGTGACAGATTTCCCTCACACGCCTCTTACAACAAACATAAACAGCATGGTGGAGAGTCTGAGGTGAGTGTTTGATGATTTAGCGCAATGCTAACTGAGGTGAGCTTACTTGTTAGCTGCATTAGCCTTGTAGCTCCAGTGCTAAACTAAAGAAGCAAACTTCAGACACCAAACATGTCCTGGCTGATGAGCTACATGTGGGATAAGGTGGGACGCTGTGTAATTTGGATGTAAAACACAGGCCTGTGCACTAAAGACGTCATCAAACAATTGTCTACCTATTAGAATGAGGCTGATTGATGCTAACTACAAGCACATGCGGTGGTGAGGGACTAAAGTATGTTCTAATAAACTACCCTTCCTTTGGGTCTCATAAAAGGGAAACCCGTTGCATTTGGAATTGGCCGTGACCAAACTGAGAGATTAGCTAGCAAAATAGAAAAAATGGTTCAAACACAAAGAAAATATATTGAGAAGTGAAGCTGAAGGCCATCCAAGAATCAATTACACAGGCACCTGTGGAGCTCCTATGTAAAGCCATGACATCATGCTGAGAGATGAATGAGCCGTTAAATGCGCTGAGCTCTCTGAGCCAGGCTGGCTGAGGCGGAGATCCCGAGACAGAGGGCATGTGGGCGCTAGGCAGCAAGATAAGCGCAGACCCACAACACAGGAGCTGTCACAGAGGAGCTGACATCATTCTGGACAATGTTATGGAAAAAGCAAGCATCTGTAATGAGTATAAGCTACTTTAACAACTTGATGCAGAGTCCGAGACTCAGACTCAGAGTCTGAGACTAATTGGTTTATATTACTTGCTAGCTACATTAGCCACTCTAGTGCAGAACTAAAGAAGCAGACACCAAATATTAGCCTTCCTGAGACCATTACACAGCTTAGCGCCCTCAAAATGCTTCTGTTAACTAACCAGAACCATGAAAACTGATCTCATAGCGCCAATTCTCAGGTCCTTACATTAGCTTCCAGTTAAAATAGACTTGATTTCAAACTGTTGTTACATATTGGGACTAAATTTTACTCTCGATCTGCTCAAGGAACGCAAACTTCTTCTTCTTCTTAGCTTCTTAGAGTAGTAAATGGTCAGCTAGCAGTGCCCAGGAGTGGAACCAAATATGGTGCGTCAGCATCTAGCTATTCTAGCACTTAGCTATTACAGCAACACTACACCACATTTCTAGTGTGTAGCTTGTTTCAGCAGCATTACACCTCATTTCTTAGCCACTGAAGTAGCACTACACCACATTTTTAGCATTTTACATTTAGCAACAGTAATAACATTATATTCCAGTAAAACAGCCAACATAATGGTTCTAATGGGAATTGTTGTTCCAACAGAAACCACTAGTTTCCTGTAGAACACCCTTAGATCCCATTAGGAAAACAATAAAAGCATGTAGAATCAACCACTGCTCACCTGTTAAACCATTACGATCCTTTACATTGTGATATCAACCCAAAACACCAAACACATTACACATTAAAAAGCCAAAACACATTACAAATAGCATTACAATCAATATTTAGCATTTAGTTATTATAATGGCAGTACTCCACACTTTTAGCATTATCAATTTCAACAGCATTACCCCACATTTTAGCATTTAGCTATTATAATAGCACTATAGCTCAATTCTAGCATTAAGAGCGCTATTATAATAGCATTGTATGCATTAGCATTACACTGCAAAAGCAGTATATATATTTATATAATAGCACTAGCACTAAAGACTATCATTGTACTGTATTGTACTGCAGTTTTAGCATTTTGCTATTATAACAGTACTACATCAAATTTCTAGCATTTAGAGCACTATTATGATAGCTGGATAATCGCACGTTTAGCATTTAGCTATTACAGCAGCACTACAGCACAATTCTAGTATTTAGTTTACTATTAACAGTACACAATACTTCTAGCATTTTGCTATTATAACAGCACTACAATACACTTCTAGCATTTAGCGTGCTATCAACAGTACACCACTCTTTTAGCATTTAGCTATTACAGTAACACTATGCTACATTTTAGCATTTTGCTACAATGCCAATCACAACTGGATCCAAATTTCAGAAAATATAGCTCGGTCATTCTCCAAATCCAGACATTTTATAATTTTAAAGTTAAAATTTGAAACTTTTTTTTTTTTGATGCAAGTATATGACAACTTAGACATGCAGCTAGCACAATGCTAACTGATTGGCATGTTAGCTTACTTGTTAGCTACTTTACCCTCATAGTTTCAGTGCAAACTCACAAAGCAAACTTCAGACACCAAACGTTTTGGCTGATAAACTACATTTGGGGTAAAAACGGGGAATTTGTGTACATATTTTTGGCCCAGCTATTCCATTCATTGGAAGTGCTGAAGGGAAGTGCTTGGTGTTTTCCTGCCTGATTCAATTAATCAGCTAGTGATCAAGCCTTCTGATGCCCAAGTTAGTCAGAGGCTACCAATTTGAGACTGAAGTTTGAAGCCCGTTTTAAGTCAACAAACTCAATCTACCCTGTTTAGAAGGTGCCAAGTGAAGCACTGCAGTGTGAGAAACTGAGTAAGCCAGACAGACTTCCTCTCCCAAAGCATCCTGCGTTTCCGATGGAAAGCAGTTTTCCATGAAAACAACTGTGTTCCCTTAAACTCTCACTGTAATAATTCTAATGAAAGGACGGCTGTCATTCGTGCCATTCGTGACTCCATAACTACGTCAGCCAGTGTGACTCAGGCTGCAGCACCAGGCCGGAGCCTGAGTCACAATGAGGGGACCAACAGACAGCTGGAGACTGAAATGACTGAACTGCAGGTTTAGTCAGACATTATCTGTAATAGTGATTTGACACACTTGAACTTTTGCATGTTTGATGTTTTAATTCCTCTGCTGTAGCCCAGAGGAGGGTCGGTTCTCCTTTAGAGCCTTGGTTCCTCTCAGTGATTCTACCTCATGCTCTCAGAGAAAGATAGACAGAGAGAGGGAGAGAGAGAGTGTGTGTGTGTGTGTGTGTGAGAGAGAGAGAGAGAGAAAGTACACTTGTTCTCTGACAGACTGCACGTCCCCCTCTGTTCTCTTATCAGCTCATCTAACGTTTGTGAGATAACACTCCACACTCCTGTAACTCCACTCACAGATCATGACCCGGACCCCCGCTCACACTCCCCCATAAACACCCCAATCATGTCTGTGTGTGTGTGTGTGTGTGTGTGTGTTCACAGCCAAAGACAACAAACAGTTCCATATAGATATATGGAGTTAAACGCACACATCAGTGATCACCCTCACAGTGGGACGAGTGAAAGAGGCTCTTATATTCACACACACACACAAACACACACCACACACACACTCACACACACACACACACACACACACACACACAGCCAGTGGTGTGAAAAGGTTTGAGGTCCAGTGACGTTTTGTTGATTTTCTCAGTTATGAAAAGTGAACACATCCTCTCTCTCTCTGCCCTCTCTCTCTCTCTCTTCTTTCTTCAAGCTCTCTTCTTTCTTTCTCTCACTCTTTCACTACTTTTCTATCTTTCTGCCCCTCTCACCCTAACTCTCTTTTCTTCTTTTTTCTCTGCCCCTCTTTTTTCCCACTTTCTCTTCCTTCCCCTCACTCTGACTCTTTCTCTATCTCTGTCTCCCTCTCTCCCTTGTCTCGTTCTCTCACTCTTTTTTCTCTCTCTGTCCCTCCCCTCTTCTCTTCTCTTCTCTTCTCTTCTCTTCTCTTCTCTTCTCTTCTCCCTTTCTCCCCACTTTCCCTTTCTCTCTCTCTTTTCTTCTCTCCCTCTCTCTTTCTCCCACTGTCTCTCTTTCTCTGTTACTCTCTCTTCTTCCCCTCGCTCTGACTCTCTTTAACTCTGTCTTCCTCTATCCTCTCTCCTCTCTCTTTCCCTCACTCTTTTTCTCTCTCTCTCTTTCTGCCCTGCTTCTCTTTTCTTCCCTTTCTCTCTCCCCACTTTCTCTCTCTTCCTCTCTCTCCCTTTCCCTGACTCTTTCTTCTCTTTCTCTCACTCTCTTTTTCTCTCTCTCTCTCTCTGCCCTCTCTCTCTTCTGTTTTTTTCTCTTTCTTGCTCTCCATCTCCCCACTTTCTCTCTCTTCCTCTGTTTCTGTTTCCCTCACTCTTTCTTCTCTCTCTCTCTCTCTCTCTCTCTCTCTCTCTCTCTCTCTCTCTCTCTCTCTAATTAACCGTATCTCTGGAGAGCTGTGATTGGTCAGTATATGATGAAAGCCTGCTCTGCTCTAAATGGAGCCCTTCAGGTCAAGGACTGGTCCTCCATTAAACGCTGGTCAATGTCTCTGTCCTGAGCGGTTTAACAGAGAGAAAAACATCATTACAGCGGTCAGACTGTTTCAGAGAAAAGTACCAGCAGCGCTGTGTGGAATTTATCTAGCATGGGTTCAGGAACTGAGGAACAATGTGTAAGATCGTTCTCAGTGTTCGGGCGTTTCCGCAACTGTGGGCGCCTTTAGATCCCAGTAGTGGCCTTTTCTAATGATATAATGTTATAATTTACAGTATAAAGCAAGAAAACAACCAGCTTTATCCCCGAAATCTTTAAAGGGCCCAAACCATGGAAAACTGAATTTTCCTTAACTTTTATAAATATGAGAGTTTGATGTGTGTTAACACTGTTAAAGTTTTAAAATGTGCCATAAGCTCCACAGACCATTTGTCCAACTAAGCTGAAGAAATCAGCCCGTTTTTGTGATAAATCCAACAAATACCCGTTCGGCCCACAGCAGGTTGACACTGGCCATCTATGAGGAGTGTTTCGGCCCATACTGCTTCTTGAATCTAATCTATCATCTAATAACTTTCTGTGCATTTAGAGGTGGACATCTGGTTCCTATCACCACCACTGTAAACTATTCTGACTTCAGAATGGCACATGCCACACCAAACCACTCTGAATGACTTTGATAACCTGCTTGTTATGCAGAAATTTTGATAAATTGGTGGAATAATCATTTAGAAATGAGAGGAAGTCTTTTGATTATGTTATGGATTTATGAACCTTTAAATGAAGAATAAATATAAATATGCGTCTTCACGTAGGAAACCAGTAACCACTTTCACATGATTCTGTAGAATATTTGGTGACTCTGAAACAATACCTGACTCGCTTAAAGGTGCAGTGTGTAAGATTTAGTGGCATCTAGTGGTGAGGTTGCACATTGCAACCGACTGAAGACCCTTCCCTTTCTAAGCCACTCCCTTTCTAAGTGCATAGTAGAACTTACGGTGGTGGTGATGTTTTCGCTTCTTTGACAATGAGGATTCACCCTCCGTTGCTTTTTTCTTGTGCTACATAATAAGTATGATCCAGCAGGGGGTGGGAGCACAAATTACACTGCAGAGCATAGTGGGAAATATAGTGCAGTTCATGATGAAATATATAATATTAATAGAAAGCTAAAATAATTTTGCAGGCCGAATAGGATTGTGCCACAGCCTTGACTTGGCCCCCAGGCCTTGTGTTTGACACATGGGCTCTAGAGCCAGTGTTTGTCCATTCTAGGCTACTGTAAACATGGCACAACATGGCCGCTCCCTATGTAGATATGAAGGGCTCATTCTAAACTAACAAAAACACAACGATTCATAGTTGCAGGTGATTATACACCAATGAAAACATGGTTATAGTACAGTACATTCCATTTCTGCTAACAGATCCCCAGTAAAATTTTACACATTGTACCTTTAATGGTGCAGCTTTTTGACATACGGCCTTCAAAAGTAACCTTGAAACATGAGGACCTTCAAATGAAATATTGCCCATGAATCCAGAATCATCCAATTTCAGCCATGTCGCCATTCCTCTCAGTTATGGTGAGCTTTCTTGTTCCTCTCAAAGCCCATCTGTCTGTTCTGGAAGCGAGTGAGGCCTAGCAGGTGTGTGAAGCCTGTACACTGTATGAAGAATGAATGGTTAAGTGTAGCTCAATGGAGCTTTAAATCAATAGGGGGCGGCGAGGGACTCCCTGGCACTGTCTTCAGAGTGTGTATGTGTTTGTGAGTGCATTTCTGATGGATGCTCTCCACTCTGTCGCTGTTCTTCTACACTATATCTGTCAGGTTGAGTTGATTGGTTTCCCAAAGAGGCAGATCTTTGGCCGATGGAAGATAAGCGAAAAGTGCGCTGTTGAATACACGTTTCCTGTCCAGGCACATGGGGTGCGGCTTTAGAACGAATTCCACCACGTCTACAAAAGTCTGAGAGAAGCCGACAATTAGAAGCATGAATGGATAAAAGAAACTGCAAACACAATGGAGAGAGCACTCAACGGAACTCCTCGGTTAGGAGGACAGGCTCTTCACCAAGCCAATTAATCCAATACAACTCCTCTTTTCTTTCTTTCAACCCCCCCACTCGCGAGAACGGACCCCTAACAGCAAGCGCTGCTGATGAGGACGCTCGGAGAGTCCTGAAAGCTATCTGCATTCTGCGTGAGGAACAAATACTGTACTCTCTAGAACACAGTGGATGGTTTGTTAGAGAACCATTTTGGAAAATGAGATGGGTGAGTGTGAAGAACCTCTGCATGATGTAAAGGTTCTGGGGGAAAGACCAACTGGTACAGAACCTTTTCATTATGTTCTACATAATGGGTTCTACACCCTTACACATCTCATTCTCAAACATTGTTCTTTAGAACCAAATGTGGTTCTTCTTAACCTTAATGGAAATTGACTCAAGTGTTTTTAATTATTACAATCATCTAAAATATTTTTCCCCATCCAAGGCATCCAAAGCAGTTTCAGGGCTGTAGCTATGGTATCCCAGGTGGTTGCTAAGGTGTTGCTAGGCCATTGCTATGCTATTCCAAGTGGTTGCTAAAGTGTTGCTAGGCGGTTGCTATGGTATCCTAGGTGGGTTGCTAAGACTGTTTTAGGCCATTGCTACTGTATTCCAGGAGGCATTGCTAGGTCATTGCTATGGTATCCTAGGTAGTTGCTTAGGTGATGCTCAGCCATTGCTATGGTATCCACATTGGTTGCTAAGACATTGCCAGGCTGTTGCTATGGTATCCCAGGTGATTGCTAAAGTGTTGCTAGGCAGTTGCTATGGTATCCCAAGTGGTTGATAGGCTGTTGCTGTTGCTTTGGTCCCAGGTAGCTGGTAAGGTGTAGCTAGGCAGTTGCTATGACATCTCAGGTAGTTGCTTAGATGTTGCTAAGCTGTTGCTGTGGTATCCCCAGTGTTGCTAAGGCATTGCCAGGCTGTTGCTGTGGTATCCCAGGTGGTTGCTAAAGTGTTACTAGGCAGTTGCTATGGTATCCCAAGTGTTTGCTAGGCTGTTGCTATGATCCCAGGTGGTTGGTAAGGTGTAGATAGGCAGTTACTATGGTGTTCGAGGTAGTTGCTTAGATGTTGCTAAGCCATTGCTATGGTATCCACAGTGGTTGCTAAGGCATTGCCAGGCTGTTGCCATGGTATCCCAGGTGGTTGCTGAAGTGTTGCTAGGCAGTTGCTATTGTATCCCAAGTGTTTGCTAGGCTGTTGCTATGATCCCAGGTGGCTGGTAAGGTGTGGATAGGCAGGTGCTATGGTGTTCCAGGTAGTTGCTTAGGTGTTACTAAGCTTTTGTTATTGTATCCACAGTGGTTGCTAAGGTGTTGCCAGGCTGTTGCTATGATATCCCAAAAAGTTGCTTTAGCAGTGGTTGCTGTTATTCTAGGCAGTTGCTATTGTATTCCAGGTAGTTGCTTAGGTGTTGCTAAGCAATTACTTAGATATCCCCACTGATTGCTAAGGCATTGCCAGGCAGTTGCTATGGTATCACAGGTGATTGCTAAGGTGTTGCTAGGCAGTTGCTATGGTATCCCAAGTGGTTACTAGGCTGGTGCTATGATCCCAGGTGGTTGGTAGGGGTAGCAAGGCGGTTGCTATGGTATCCCAAGTGGTGGCTAGGCTGTTGCTGTGATCCCAAGTGGTCGCTAAGGCACAGTAAGGCTGTTGCTATGCTATACCAGGTGGTTATTATGGGGGAAAATCATCTTTGAGTATAGTAATTGTGTCTGCTTCATTCCAGACTACACTACTGCTCTCTAGTCAAACGCACATGTTCCAGAAAGCATGGTTGATGTATGTATTGGTGGCCCATGAAACATGCATCCCAGGATGCCTTAGGGAAGTTCTGCATGTTCTTGGCTCAACTCTTTGCAGCCTTTAGAGACACAAGACGGGTTGCATTCCACCACCACTCCCCACAGCCGTCCAGGGAAGAGGAAATGAGTTAATTGGAACCCCCCATATTCCATAACTCTACGCTAGATTGACACATACTTTGTGTCTACTGGCCAATTCCTGGCATAATAATAAGCATGATGAGCATGAAGCATGAACAGATAATAATTAGCCCTCTGAGTAGTGACTTTATGATAGAAGCGACAAGGCTTTGTGGTGGAAAACCGAACAGAAATGAAACTGGATCTGATCTTGTCACTGTGTGGTAAAAGTGTAATTGAATGATCTCAGTGAAGCGAGGAGGGACACTCTGTTTCCCATTAATATAGTAAACCCCACACACAGCGCATGCACACTGGTCCAGACTGACCGTTAAAAGGATGTATTGAATCCCAAACCTCTGACTAGCCAGGCAGTCCAAGTGCGCTAAATAAGTCACAGCTTCGAAATCGATCCAAAACCTCCTTACAACAGACTTATGAATGGCCTCTTGATAGACGACTTCATTTAGAGCTTCATTTATAGAATATAAAAGGCTAATTGTCTATGAAAGGCCTTTGAATGGTTCTCTATTTGCATTGTGAAATGTAAACTGTTAATATCTTCATCTATAGTCATGCTGTGGTT
The DNA here is from genome assembly GCF_904425465.1 of Colossoma macropomum. NCBI lineage: Eukaryota > Metazoa > Chordata > Actinopteri > Characiformes > Serrasalmidae > Colossoma > Colossoma macropomum. Next base: position 2,671,502 of record NW_023496051.1, read on the forward strand.
AAAAATGCATTTAAAAGTGTGTTTGATATGAAAAATACATATTTTTAACACTTTTGAATGACATAACAAGTAAGGTGCACTTGAATTGGAATTAAGTAGTATATTATATGCATGTAATTGTTAAATGTTAAAATCCATATTTTATTCCTACAAGTGCTTTTCTGTTGTAAATTTGAACAACATCATGTTGCAATGAAGTTAACTTAAGCAATTGTTAAGACAAATTCTACTACACTTGAGATGTATTTTAAATGGAAACTCTTAAATGGATAACCATATTTGATTGCTAGTTAGTTTGCAAATAAAATGGACTTAAGCATACTTGGACAAATGGACAAGTGGACAAATCTGAATCTTTCAACTTCACTTTAGGAGACATCTAAAAGATCTTCAATCAAATCAAATCAAATCAAATCAAATTTACAGTGAGTGAACATCCTAGGTGCATAGCCCCCTTGTAGAACTTAAATACATACATATATATATATATATATATATATATATTTGTATTTATATTTATATAATATTTTGTGCAAGATATGAGTAGATGCGCAAGATGATCATCTACATGTGCATGCATAGATTTGCTATACTGAAAAAGAAATCTTTGGAAAATAGCATTATTATCACAAGGGCATATGTAGGGGTCAGGGTTTGGGACTGGCTCCCAATAGACAGTGACCTGTAATTAACATGTGTCAGGCTCAAATCCTCGCAGGCCAAAACATTGCAGACTTCAGCACAATGCAGCATTAAACACACCTGATTCAGCTCATCAGCTAATTAGCAAGGCCTTCATAAACTGAATTCAGAGTGTTAGATGAGGGTAAATGCTAATCTCCACAACCCTTTGGGCCAGAAGGTCCCCAGTTTGCTCTAAATGATGATTTTGTATATATTTATCTTATTACTTTATCTTATTACTTCTTCTTTTTTAATAGCTTTTTTGTGAGACTGCAGTTGAACTAATTCAGTAGAATGGCCCATACACTTTTATACAAGTTCGCAAAATAATGACAAACCAGCCCAAATTTTGCCCACCCACTAAAGCAGATTTCCCCCACACAATCCAATCAAATATCACCCAGTTTGGTGGAAAACTGTCCAATCTGGCAACACTGAGTGTTGCTTTTGAAACAAAAATACAAAATGCAGCAGCCAATCAGAACAAAGATCATCATTTACGCATATGAGTCTTAAAAGCAAAGGGACAAAACACACACACACACACACACACACACACACACACACACACACACACACACACACACATCTTCTAAGCCGCTTATCCTCCTGGGTTGCCGAGGGTGCTGGAGCCTATCCCAGCACTCATTGGGCAGAAGGCAGGAAATGTCCTGGACAGGCCGCAAGTCCATCACACACAGACACACAGACATACACATTCACACCTAGGGGTGATTCAGTATCTCCAGTTGGCCTGACTGCATGTCTGGACTGTGGGAGGAAACAGACACAGTCTGAGAACATGAACTCCACACAGAAAGGACCCTGTTAACCCAGTGGGACTAAGGCTTTGTTCATACAGCAGGTAAAAGTGTCCCAAATCCGATCTTTTTCTTCATATATGACACAGATGTGTATCTGTGAACAGCATAAAACACTGAATCTGACATTTTTCATTCCGATTTGAGACGCTTTCATATGTGGTACTGAAATCTGATACGTATCCGATATGTGGCAATGCGACTCAGTGTGAACAGCCAGATTGGAATTCATGCCACTTTAACATCAATTCAAGTCGACATTCATCATAATTTTGTTTACCTCTGGATGAGCCACGTGAAGCAACGTAAAGCATTGTTCTTTTGTGCATGCGGGTCAGTTTAGGGTCAGTTTTGCCACTTTTACCTGCTGTGTGAACGTAGCCAAAAACAGTCAAAAACTGTGATGTAAAATGAATTATGACTGTTTTTTGTACATACAAATGTCAAAAGTAGACTTGTTGGCAACTACAATAGAAAACACTACATTGTAGGTCCATTTTGCTGGCATATATTTTAAATTATTTTTAAGGGAAGGAAGCCTTCCTAATGTCCGTTTGCCCATTTTGTGAAGAGCAAAGGAGATGTTTCTCCGAAGGTGTCTGCCCATTTGCTTGTTTTTGTCACAACGTGATCAGGTTTGGAACTCACTGCTGTATTTTCTTTGTTTCGTTTTATACTTGATTTTCTTGGTTCTCTCAGTCTGAGGTTCAGTGGCTGCTTCACAGATCCATCCTCAGGGTCTTTCTTTTTTGAAATACCCTGTTTGTAGCCATTTATCCATGATGGATGAATTTCATATGAACGAAAAGAGAAACGTTTTACTTGCACTGTTTGAGATAGAGGGATAGGGGGAAGTGTTAGGGCTACATGGCCCTCTAAACTGAGGTTTTTCAGAGACTCCAAACAGAGTGTTATGAGAAAAAAAAGAAAAAAAAGAAAAAATGGCAAGATGGCTGAACAAGAGACCAAAGAAACCCACAAATGTATTTTCTCCGTTTAAAAATTACAACAACCATCGTATTATCTGGCCAATGAGTGGAAAGCAGATGTTTTCAACAATGTGGCCAGATTCAATAGTCCACATATGTCTACTATTCAGAGAGGGGCCTCTAATTCACCTCAATTATATCTTAAATGCTTTCATATCTACTCAGGTAAGAAATACAAGCTTCTTATTGCAGTGGAAGACATTTTTATCATGGCATCATATACACTTACTTCCACGTGGGCCGTTATTTGCTAAGCAAACAGTGCTAAAACAGTGCTAAGTGCTGTTCAACAGTGTTTTTTGTTCTACAGGACGGATTTCAGGTATGAAAATAGTTCTGGCTTAGCTCTGCAGAGAGACAGATAAATGAGGTATGTGTGCTCATACACACAGCCCTCCAGTGTCTTATCACATGAGGATTACTGAGATAACATCTCCATTAAGCCCCTATAAACACACACTTATGCGCACACGCCGCGTAGCCCACGTCCCGCTCGGCCCCCTCAAGACACACATGCGAGTGCAGACGCTACCTTTCAAAATTAAACCCAAAGGAAACAGCAGAGAGAGGAGGCGCAGGACTTTTGAACATGTAAAATAAACACACTAAAGCCAGATGAAGAGATCCAGCTAGCCTAAAGAGCTCAATGAGACTTAAGGGGCTAGTTTTTAGCAAAAAAACTAATGTACATAGTATCCCTCCTTACCGCAAATGTAGTTGATCAGCCAAGACGGGTTTGGTGTCTGAAGTTTGCTTCTTTAGTTTTGCCCTGGAGCTACAAGGCTAACATAGTCAGCAAGTAATGGAAGCTAACAACCATCAGTTAGCACTGGCTTTGCTGTTAGTAGCAGTTAAAACTGCCATTAAGTTGAAACTGCCATTAAACTGCTGTTAAGTAATTCTTTTGTCAGATGATATTTCTGACAACAACTGAAAACAAGTCTCCCAAAAAGATTGGAAACTGTGAAAAAGGTAAAGGGTGGACACACTAAATACTGAATAAGATGAAATTATATTCTGTTAAAAGTTTCCTGCTTTTAATTCCTGATGCTAAAAATGAACAATTTACACTTATTGGTTTACCTGGAAACTGAATAAATGAAGGGTGGCTTCAGTACCATATAATGGCCATTTGTCCATTTTTGTGCTTTGCATGATGCTAACTGGCAGGTAAAAATCGAAGACATGCTATTGGCATTGTGCTAAGTCATCGCGCAGTTGCCTCAAACCATGTGGAGTTGTTAGGTAATCTCAAATAGACTTATGTATGAAGTTTCTGCATATATATTTCAAAGTAAATGTATGTTTGCACATTGCTAATTGGTGTATATAAGCTTCTATCACTTGCTAAATTTGCCTTACAGCTCTAGTGCAAAACTAAAGAAGTGAACTTCTAGGTAGCACATAAATGAGATATCCTTGTGTATTTGCCACTATCTGTCAGAGATGGTGGTTCTCGAAACCTTAGTTATTTGGCTTACGAGCCTCTGTTTGCATTTCACTTAGCACCTGTATTTCAATGCAGTTTTACCAGAGAAATTATAAAGGAAGAGACAACCAAGACACTGGCTGAAAAATGAATGGGTAAAGCTTGTAATGCTGAGCCTTGTGTCTGTTTGTGGAGAATGTCCCGCCCTTTAATAAAAAGAGCCAATCACCTTGCTGGTTAAGCTGTGAGGGGGTAAAGTCCGCCCTCATTGTCAAGACCTGTGCAAGCACAGTAGCCAGAACAGCCCGAAAAAACGTTGTTTTTTGTGTATTATTAAGCCAAATGCTACAAACTATTTCTGGGGATTTTACCAGTCATTTCAAATGTTTTTGAAACGTTAACTTGGCCTACAATTTTGTGTTTTAAGGTCTTTGGTTTTGCGCAGTTTGCAGTGGAATTGGTTTTATTTCATGTAGAGTTTCTACACTAATAAAGTTCTTTGTTTTTTCTGTTTAGTAGAAAGAGTTTAGCAGTTTAGTTTAGTTTTCTTTTGCTTTTCACTACATTTTTTAGCTTTGCTGTATTTCAGACACCTCCGACTGTTGCCCACAGCGCCAACTAATGGATGTATTAGTCAACTAGTCTATGCAACCCTAATCTCAGCTGATCAGCTACATTTGAGGTAAGAGGAAAACAGTACCTTTGGAATTTTCAAATTGAAGGATCCATTGGCTTTTCTTAAATGCCTATGCGAGAGGCTGATGGAATCAAACCGCAGTCTTTACATAAACAAACATGGATGTGGGAAAGCTGAATGGCTCCTAATGGCCGTTGGTTCCTGAGCAGTGCCAGTCAAGCAGGACGACGCACTGACACAACACACAAAGTGGGGCAGTGATGTGTGGACTGGAGGTAAACATTCTGAGGCCCCCCTCGCCGTACACACAAACACTCTCCTGGTTGTGGTTCAGTGGGGTCTGACATGCTGTTGGGATAAACACCAACGGCATCCTCAGAGACAGCTAAAGGGCTTTCAGGTTGGGGTGGGAAGGATGAGGAAAGCTGTAAAGCTGTCCATCCAAAAGGTGTCCTCTTACTGACCAGATGGACATTAAGGACCAGAAAGAGCCCGCAATGACCCTCTCTCTGCATTCCTGCGGGGTTTTAAACAGCGTTTTATGGCTAACCCACCAGCCCAAAGATCAGCAGAGGTTTACTAGCCGTGCTAAAGCTGACTGAAGAATCGGAAACCCAGAAAGTCTCAAACAATTATGGCCTGACCCCTCCTAAACTCTTCACATACACTCTAGACTGGACCTGACAAACATAACACAGCTTTTATGGCCAAAGGTCTAGCCCTGTTAACATTTGTGTGTACTTTCAAGCTTCCAGGGCCCATTAGCGCTAACTAAATCATTCTCCTCTGCCCAAAAACCTCCTTAAGAAACATTTATACCTAGATTAGCACATCTTTAAAACACTAATCCAAAGGTGCGCAAAGCCAGCTGGCTGCTCATGTGTCTTAGCACGACATGTAGCGCGTGTTTTCTTCAACGCTGTGCTAATTCTGCGGTTTATGCTAGCTGACCTCTAGGAAACACATGCTTATGTTTTAGACTTTTAGAGCCCCACTGGGACACGATGACCGCTTGGCAGTATATTTTGCCGGTAAAATCCCACGTTGTAAATTTCGGTTGCTGGGCAGATGCCATTTCAGTGAGTTGAGATGGCCGCTGTTCACTTGGACTAGCAATAAAACAAGTCCATCAAAGAATTAATCCAGATATGCCCTGGTGTGGTCAGACATATTTTCAGCTCTGCAAAGGTAAAAAGTTAGCTTTTCAGCTAATATCATGCTAACAGAGTAAAGACAAATGAAAGCTTGTTCAAGTTTGCAGTAGCCTACATATACAAACTTGTCAGCATACCTTGCTTTCGTTTGCAAGGTATGCAAGTGCAGTGACCAGTTGCTAAAGCAACATATAGTGACCATAGACTAGACCAAGGAAAGCAGCACAGCCATAGATCAGAAACATATAGTTGAGACTGCAGGCAGTTGTAGAACTGAAAGCTCTTTCAGGGGAAACAGAAGCCGTGGGTGCTGGTAATGTATTTGTTGATTCAGGCCATGCTGGCTTAGCTTTGAGGAATGACCTGAGATTTCATTGAGAGCCTTCAGGCTAAGCTAGTGTTCAGAAGGTATCATGAAGGAAGGTGATTTGGGGCCTGTTTTGGTCAATAAAGTCAGGAAAGGCCCAGTCACACTAGCATTTTGGCATAAAATTCTTAAGCATATTTACATTGATTTCCACAGAATGCTTTGTTCGTGCGAAACCAGGGGCCAGATTCACGAAAGTGTCTTGACAAAGAAAATCTTAAATGTGTGTTTTCTCTTAAATTCAGTCTTAAGAAAAAAGCTACGTCATTCTTCAAATATTTTTCTTAGGAAAGAATTTCTTTTTTTTTTCTTAATTCTTTTCTTAAGAATAATTCGAACAATTCAAATAAGAACGAGTGGTATTCTTGAAAACATTACGTTCTTAAATGTTTTCTTAACCTTTTGACAGCCTCTCACTCGTCTCAGGCCATAAGAGTTGACAAGATTTGATCTAATTTGGTTATCAAACTAGGACACTGCATCTGCTGCTCCTCATCCTCGTCTCTTGCTTTCCGCCGTCACCACACAGTTATCATATTTTCTAAGGAGGATTTTTTTGTTTTTGGTCTTGTTTGCTAAGGTTTTTTAAATGAGTAATGAGTTTGATGTTTTTCCTCCATTTTGCTCCTCTGAGTGGATTAAACTAAATAACGAAACAAATTAATACAAATTCAAAATATTTCTCATGTTCATGGTAAGCCATAAAATGCACCGTAGCCTACATAAGAAAACAATGGAAATTGACCAACTCGATTGCATTTAAACATGTTTGACGTGGTGGTGGTGTGTTAGTGTGTGTTGTGCTGGTCTGAGTGGATCAGACACAGCAGTGCTGCTGGAGTTTTTAAACACCTCAGTGTCACTGCTGGACTGAGAATAGTCCACCAACCAAAAATATCCAGCCAACAGCGTCCTGTGGGCAGCGTCCTGTGACCACTGATGAAGGACTAGAGGATGACCAACACAAACTGTGCAGCAGCAGATGAGCTACCGTCTCTGACTTTACATCTACAAGGTGGACTGACAAGGTAGGAGTGTCTAATAGAGTGGACAGTGAGTGGACACAGTGTTTAAAAACTCCAGCAGCACTGCTGTGTCTGATCCACTCAGACCAGCGCAGCACACACTAACACACCACCACCACATCAGTGTTACTGCAGTGCTGAGAATGATCCACCACCCAAATAGTACCTGCTCTGTGAGGGTCCATGGGGGTCCTGACCACTGAAGAACAGGGTAAGAGGGGGCTAACAAAGTATGCAGAGAAACAGATGGACTACAGTCTGTAACTGTAGAACTACAAAGTGCACCTATATAGTAAGTGGAGCTGATAAAATGGACAATGAGCGTAGAAACAAGGAGGTGGTCATAATGTTAAGCCTGATCGGTGTATTGTGAATATACAGTAATGCTTTATGTGAGTTGGTGTCATTCAAATCACCTCTTCAATCAGCTTTTAAGATTGACATTATTTTCCTAGAAATTCTAAGTTTACTTGTTCTGGAGGGTCACTTGTTATTTTGTAAAAAGATGTGACCTGCAAATGTCCAGTGTGACTGTGGCTTAGCATGGATTATTTGTGGAACAGCCTTTTACAGTAAAATAAATGAAAATTTGTCAATTGTAGTGTGTCCTCATGAGTCATTACAGTCACAATATCTGGTCAACTAGCCTAAATTAAAGTCTTTAGCAAGTATAGTCTAAGATATTTGGACCACTGCTCATTTAAGTTGCTGTTAGAGGAAGCCTTTAAAAATGCTACAAAAAGTGAGTTAAACTGATCCCTTTGAAAGAGTATGATAATTAGACTTCTGTCAAGACTGAAAAAAAGGCTGAAGTGCAGCTGAAGTAGATCAGAATACTCAGCTTACTACTTCTTACATGTGTCTGGGAATGGCTTTGTCTGGGAGTTGACATTGTATTTGTTTAGTCTGCTTTAAAACATAATACCCACCCATGTATATAAGGCTCCACAATCACAGACACAACGATTAAGCATTTTTTCCAGACGTGATGAAAACAATGCACTAACTAAACAGATTCTACGATAAAGTGTTGGGATCAAGTGAACTGAACTGGTTAAAATCTAGTCTTGGAATGAAATGTGGTGTCAGTTCACATTTACAAGTCCTTATTAGACCAAAAGTCATAACCAGGGACAAAGAGACGTCTTTAAACAAGGCTAACAAGAAAGGTTGGCTGTTGCTATGGCACAACTCTCTACATGTTAGCCCTCTCATCAGGAGTTAGCTGACGTTATTGCACTCCCATAGCCATGAAAGCATCCACAAAGCATATGGGTCATTCTACAGAAACGTCCATTTTTGTGTCCCTAGCGTTTACAGATATATTACACAAACATGTTAGGATTACAATTTATTTATATTTCAAAATAAAACAGTAAGTTACTTTAACAACTACACCTTCTTGAGTCATCAATTTATCTGTAACTGTAATAATCTATACATGACTATGAAATCAGTTAGCCCACTTTATACTCCAAATATTACGACTTTTTTCTCGAAATATAAATCTTTATTCTTGAAGTCTACTGCTTTTATTTTTATTAACCATGGCCCTAAAACACCATTACTGTCGCAGTTACTGTCTCTGGTGTTACCTTTCTTATCTGTAACACCAATGAGGATCGGTAACACCAGTGACTCCTATGGACGGGTGAAAAAGTGAACGTTTCTATAGAATCACCCATATATATCCTTTATTTAGTTTGGTCTCCCACATTGTTGTGTGTTTGGCGTTCTTCAACAATTCTGGACACATCCTCGAATTTCAATCTTGGCAACTATAACAAAGATAAAGTGAGACGCCTTTCTGTGGTGAGCTGTAGTGATACGAACAGCTGCATTTCCAAGGTTAAAAACTGTTCCTAAGGTAGTAGCAGAACTTCTTTTACTCAGCGTTAACGCAATTCTGTTTCTTGTACAAAGGGCCTATTGTCCTTGCTCACTCTGGGCGGGTGGGATGGCCCTCTTTCTCCCACCATCACCGGCTGCTATCACACACAATGCTAGCCAGTGTTGTCATCTGTTAGCTGATGTGATAATTAGCAGTTAGCATTCTCTTCCAAGCACGCTGAGCTGTCAATGACTGTGTTAGCAGCAGTTCAAAAAGATGTGCTGGAGCTTCACATGACTCGGAGGAAGCACATGCAAGGCTTAGACAGATGGACAGAAAGACAGATGTAATTGGACATGAGGAAATTGTGGAGAAAATTGGGGAAAAATGCTAAAAGAAATCTAAAAAGCGTTTTTTTTGTAATTTTGCTAGTAATCAGTTTTCTTACAAGGTGTAATTTGATTACGGCCCTTTTTCTCACCTGAATTGGTAAATCGTTTGTGTTCTGATTACGTAACACTATTACCATTCAAGTCTGCTAATAAAACTCTTCACACATCTTTACACACCCTCTGCTCTTGAATTAGTGCAAGCACCCTCAGTCATAGATAAAACGGACGGCTACATTACACAAGAAGCTGCTGCAAGAGCGATCCGGCCACCAATTCTGTATTTTTTCCAACCAAACATGTAGGATAAATGAGGCTTAATTCATATATTTTCTTCTGTAAATTGGTAAATTGGTAGCATTTGGATTAATTAACATGAAATATTTTGCCATTTGCCTATGAAGTACATATGAATTTCAATCAGTAAGGGCAAGAAAAAGAATTCTTTCCCAGCCTGGTTTGGGCCTAGTCCTAATCCGAGGTTAGGAAACTGGCCCGGGATGTTAACACTTAAAGCGAGAAGGTATTCCCCAGAGATTTCAGGAATGTCTGAGGTTATTTATGTCGGTGCTAAACGCTCGTAACAGCGAGAAGCTGCCGCTCTCACCCTGTCAGCAGCTGACTCAGAGAGAATAGACATTTAGTGTCACTGAGATTTAATAGAATAATCTCGGCATGGTTGTCTAAACACTTAGGGCTATTATCTAAGCAGCTGCACAAATATGAGTCTAGCCTGACCACGAGGGAGCAACTTCCATTCATATTCACACTCTCTGCCAGATCTCATCTGACTCCACGTGTACTAAGCTTTTTAGAGTCACAGTGCCGATCTAAGGACAGATAGAAGGCCTCAGTGCTGCCCGAAGCATAAAAAAAGGCCCCTGTTAGCAGGAGCCCGACAGTATAAAGACCAAGGCATAAACTACGTATAGTGAAATTTACCCTTAATGTCAAATGGTTATTTCTGAAGGGGAATTCCACCATTTTGTCAAAATTTCAGCATCATTCAGTGGGTGAGATATAAACAAAGTCATTCAAAGAGATGCAATAGAGTTCAGGTCATCCTTCAGGTCAGGATGCCTACAGCGCACATACAGATACTATACAGATACTTCTCCAGAGTCAACCAATCAAAAGAAATATAAAAGAAACAAACCTTTAATGACCCCAACTAAAAAAAACCCTACATTGAGTATTTTCCTTATTGGCAAGGCCTAACATTATTGAATCTTAACATTCAATAATGTTAGGCCTTGCTTTTGCACTAGACAGCTGTGTGCACTGACACTTTTAATTTAAAGATATCTTTATTTGTTCAAATAATGAAAATGTAATTAATTTTATTATCACATTCAATTAAAGTCCCTGTCCACTAATTTTCATGATCTTATTTTAACTAATAGGTATAGTTTTTGTGATGTTTTTACTATGAACTAGTATAGAGAGAATGATGTTGATCTTTTCTGTTGAGAGATTTTTGGAATAGCTTTTTTTGTAATTTCCTTCTGTTTGGTTTGAATTTGGTGGGACTAAATTTGGCACAAGTAACATCAGATCTGCCAAAGTACCAATCGGAGTTAGCAATATGTGACGTCAGCTACTCGCGTTCCTCTATATCAGCTTATCGCTGCTGTCGGAAGAAAACCTTGTATCTTCATTTTTGTCATTTTCCAGATTTTGACATGATTTGAAAATGCCGTTTGTTCTTTACATTGTGTGTAAATTTCATGAAGAATGGACTAAAAAAATGGCCCAAAATTACTTGGAAAAAAATCTGGTTTCATTGACTTACAGTAAAAGTAAAGTGGTTTTTTTCCTTCTCCTGTAAAGTTACCATTTTGGAGATACGAGATTTTGTTCTGACAGCAGCAATATTTAAGCTTTCATCAATTTTACATTGGTTGTTATGAGGGTTTATTAAACTGTTGTTTGTGGCGTAGCTAGATGCTGCTTATTACATGTGTTAGCCACCTGTTGCAGGATCCTACTATAAGCGCTTAGCTTCATTAGCGAGAGCTTGATAGCTAGCAGTCCACCGTGTCTGTAGGAATGAAATAATAGGTTAGTTTAGCGTCACCCTTCCAACATCAAGGCTCATAGTGTTTCCCATAATTATACTTTACACATGCACAATAAGACACACAAGAAATTTCTCTACAGTGTCTGCAGACATGAGATCATGCTGACTCATAATCGGAGCTTGTGTGACCTCAGTTTCAGAAGCATGGCCCAACATTTAGCTAGCTAGCGACTGGCAGGTTGCCTGGGAGATGCCACTGTCAATGATATACTGGTGAACACTTATTCTGTGGCATATCGTTACTATTAAAACAAAAATAAAAACATTTAAAACCATGCTCTCAAGGTCTTTAAGACAAGAACAAGGCTGATTAAATTAGCACCAACAACCTTAATGTGGTAAATTAGCAAAACTTCACATTTCCAACCTTATATGTGTGTCATTGCCTTTTGCTGTGCTCACCTAGCATGAATTCCATGCTGGTCTAAGCTGGTTTATCCTAGTCTGGTGCTAGTTTAGCTGGTCAACCAGCATGGTCACTCTAGTTGACCAGCATACCAGCATCTAAAACAAAAAAAAAAACGTTCTTCCAGAAATGAGAAGGCCTGGCTCGCAGTCTCCTCTCTAATTCATCCCAAAGGTGTTCTATCGGGTTGAGGTCAGGACTCTGTGCAGGCCAGTCAAGTTCTTCCACACCAAACTCACTCATCCATGTCTTTATGGACCTTGCTTTGTGCACTGGTGTGCAGTCATGTTGGAACAGGAAGGGGCCGTCCCCAAACTGTTCCCACAAAGTTGGGGGCATGAATTTGTCCAAAATCTCTTGTTCTGCTGAAGCATTAAGAGTTCCTTTCACTGGAACTTAGGGGCCGAGCCCAACTCCTGAAAAACAACCCCACACCATAATCCCCCCTCCACCAAACTTTACTCTTGGCACAATGCAGTCAGACAAGTACCGTTCTCCTGGCAACCGCCAAACACAGACTCGTCCATCGGATTGCCAGATGGAGAAGTGTGATTGGTCACTCCAGAGAACTCATCTTCACTGCTCTAGAGTCCAGTGGCGGCGCTTTACACCACTGCATTCGATGCTTTGCATTGCGCTTGGTGATGTAAGGCTTGGATGCAGCTGCTCGGCCATGGAAACCCATTCCATGAAGCTCTCTACGCTGTTCTTGAGCTAATCTGAAGGCCACATGAAGTTTGGAGGTCTGTATCGATTGACTCTGCAGAAAATTGGCGACCTCTGCGCACTATGCGCCTCAGCATCCGCTGACCCCACTCTGTCATTTTACATGGCCTACCACTTCGTGGCTGAGTTGCTGTCGTTCCCAACTGCTTCCACTTTGTTATAATACCACTGACAGTTGACTGTGGAATATTTAGTAGTGAGGAAATTTCACGACTGGACTTGTTGCACAGGTGGCATCCGATCACGATACCATGCTGGAATTCACTGAGCTCCTGAGAGCGACCCATTCTTTCACATATGTTTGTAGAAGCAGTCTGCATGCCTAGGTGCTTGGTTTTATACACCTGTGGCCATGGAAGTGTTTGGAACACCTGAATTCAATGATTTGTATGGGTGAGTGAATATACTTTTTGCACTATCGTGTACGTACAACCACAGACTACAGACTAACTAACTTTTTCAAGTTTGCTAGTTTTGTACTTCAGACTGAAGTGTTTTCTGTAATGAAAAGTTTGGTGTTTTAGGGTGTGTTAATACGTTTTTAGCTGGGTTTACATTTGTAAAATGCAATGCCTGAAACTAATAAGGACACTAAACTAAAATTCTCTACTAAAGATTCAAGACTGGATTATTATATATGGAGATAATTATACTCCTTCAGCAGCACGATAATATATTCCACCTACAAGCTATTGAAAAGCACTCTGAGGATGCTCTGAGGAAACACACATGACCCCTGACCAGTGGGATGGTCAGTACATGAGGGAAAGTTTCCTCATCATTTCCAATGCTCTCCACTGGACTCAGATCAGACAAACCATCCACAGCTCCACCTTAATCACATCTCCAAAAGCCATATGTCAGGGACATAATTGTCCCTGCGGTGTTAATCTCCATTTGGCAGGAGCAGCGATAATATCAGTTATTCCTCACTGCGGCCCTTTGGGTCCATTAAAAGTGAATATCTATTAATTATAGGTCACAACATAGACCAAGAAATGTACAATAGCCCAAAAAAAAATCTGGCTCTCTTAGAACATGTTAAAGGTGAAAAATAAATTTACACAATTGGAAACACTATACTTGAACCCTGCTGCATACACTATATGTCCGAAAGTAAGACACTCTTTCTTAGTGAATTAAGCCATACGCTAAGGTATCCAAATTGCTGACACAGAGGTTCCATTGTGCACATACAGCATAATCTCTATAGAAAAGCATTGCTAATGGAATGGGATGCTCTGGAGTAGCTACACATGAGCCTAAGGTCACCACGCACAATGCTAAGAATCAGCTAGAGGGGTATAAAGCCCCCCAGCATCGGGCTGTGTAGCAGCGGAAATGCTCTATCCAGTAACTTAGTGACCCAGAACTAATCATCCAACATTAGTACCCGACCTCACTAATGCTTTGAATGCAATTAAATCCTCACAACAATGTTCCACCATCAAGCGCAAAGTGTAATATCCTTGATTTCAGAAGAAACGCTGAACAAGCAGGTGTCTACAAACTTTTGGACACTGATATATTCATGCCTAAACATGTCATAGTAGATGTCATGAGCTGTCATGGCAGATTTTGTTTAATAATAAAAGAAAGACATCTGGACATTCCACTGGCAGTTAGCACAATGCTAATTTGTGTGCTATATTCGGATAACTTTGCATAACATTCCCTTTCATCCACTACATTAACTTCTCATTCTTGCTCTGGTTCTTTCCAGCAAGTCCAGCATTGGCTGAGAGTCGCTGACATGTTAAGGCCTAGCGTAAACAGCCCACTCAGGAGCTCAGGTTTTGAGGAACGGCAGAGCACTCAGCGGGGGGATTAACCCAAAGAGGTCTGGAAGAGTAGCCATAACTCTGCCTGTGTGTGTTTATGGCCATGGAGTGGACAGCAGGGCTTAGGCCAGGGCTTCATCAGGACTAATGACAATCATCACTTATTGTGCAGAGGGAGAGAGACAAGGAAAGACAGAAGTGAGAGTGACACAGGACAGAGCAGCAAATGGACGCAGAGAAAGAGGATGTGATTGCAAAAGGAACTTGTGAAAGAGTTGAGTGACCCAAAAGGAAAAGCAAGGCAAAGTCATTTAAAGGAGAAATGGGTCTCAACTACCTGAATTACTACTGGGCATGTGGTCACTAAGGTCCCCTGGTGTCCCCTTAACAAGGCTTTGGAATTTATGAGGAATGCAACACTGTCAGTCAACAGGAAAAGCACATGTGCTTGCTTTTGATCTTTCAAACAAGGGCTACACAGAAAGGTTCCTAAATGGTTTTTGGATGGGACATTCAGTTCTAGGAAACAATTTTAACTGGCATGGGACCTTTACATTGTGTGGAGGTTCTTACAACTGTAAAAAGGTTCTTCACTCTGGCACATCTCATTTACAAAGAGGGGTCTTGAAAGAACCATACATTCAAAGGTTCTTCAGTGAAACAAAAGTAAGTTCTCCGAAGAACCCTCCCTGGCCACATCATTTTGAAGGGTCTATGTTCAAAACTGCCCTATTCACTATACAGAACACTATTTTGGGAGTCTGTCATTTTGTAGTGGCATTCATAAACACAGTGGGGAACTCTTACAATCCCACAATGCAAAGGTAATATACAAATGGTGTACCCAATTGGATACAATACTCTTCATTTTCCGGTGTCGTGAAGGAGATTTCCAACCCAGCAAAAATTTTTACTTACAATTGTTGGCCAGAGAGCTCTACGTATGAGCAGGACATCAACTAACAAGCTATATCTATGGTGGCCATCTTGAAAATATGTTTATTTGGATTTTAAGAACAGTGCAATGATGTATATCGTTAAATTTTCACGCTTTGATTCCAATCCCAAGATGGAAAATTCCCTCCAAAAAAGAGACTACACAAACCAACAACAACAAAGGAAGCTGCTGAATGTGACCTTTGGCCTTTCTCGTCCCTAAAACGGTAGTAACAGGGGTCTGAATGGGCCGTGGAGGGCGAATGCGCCCCAATATGTTTTCACACTCTACAGTTCAAAGTGACCTGAATCCTCTATGAGCTCCTCTATAGAAGAGAAGTTGTATTGTGAGGCAGTCAGTGGAGTAGAATGGGATGTAGCCGCTGCTCTCAGTCTGGCCGGAATAAAAGCAAGAGAGGGATGAAAAGGAGAAGAAGAGGAGCCCTGATTCCAACTTCCGAAGAACAATCCAAAACCAACATTCAGTCAGGATCCTTTGATTCCAAATCCATTGTCCCCGGAAGTCAGGGGTTCATGGAGCCCTGTTAGCATATCAGACCTGGCTTGACCCCTCCGAAGACGGACTTGTTTGCGGGTGTGATGTGACCCCATGTCCCCTTCCAAAGAACATACTAGCATGGGTAGCCCTCTGTGCCTTTTAATTTGTTCATTTTGTCTTTTTTACCACTG
Organism: Colossoma macropomum; assembly: GCF_904425465.1. Taxonomy (NCBI): domain Eukaryota; kingdom Metazoa; phylum Chordata; class Actinopteri; order Characiformes; family Serrasalmidae; genus Colossoma; species Colossoma macropomum. The sequence continues at coordinate 2,687,447 of NW_023496051.1, forward strand.
AATTCTAGTAATTATCCAGGTCTCTCTTAATCACACAATGCTATGAGGGTGAAGCCTAGTACATGTCTTCCGAGATATGTGAAGCACCACCACATCTTTTCAAACTGCTGACAAGGCAACATTGTTGGGCAGCTCAACACGCTTGGACAAGAACGCTAACTGCCAATTCTGTTACGTCAGCTAAGAGATGCCTGCACTGGCTAGCTTTGGCCAAATATGTTCTCTTGGACTCCTGGTCACGGATGGCTGTGGCATCGCCAAGGATTGAACTCCCTATTATAGGGCAGTCATTTAGTCAAATTTTGTTATGTCACCCAATTTCACAGTGCTGTATTCTACCACTTGTACTACTGAAGCATCAATACATCCAACCATGGCGATACAAGAGGTGGGATTATACCTGCAAAAGTGTCAAGACAAGCTTTTTGTGAACCCACCACCCATTTTTCATCAATTTGGCCTTGAAATACTTCCCAGATGCCATCTTAAGGGGGGCATTTCATTACTATATTAGCATTAGCAGACATCAGGTTTATTATTGACTGAGTGAAAACACCTTTACAAGCTCAAAAATAATGGTTAACAAAGCTGCTCATAAGCTATTGCAGTATACAATTTAAAATACTTTGTATTTCAAAACCACAACATTTAATTTGACGTTCAGAATGGGTTGTAGGTAGCAAACTACTCAGCTGCTAGCTAGTTAGTTAGCAAGGTATGGGGCTATACAGCTAGCAACAACAAAAAAGAAAGGCAATACACCACAGCTTACAGCCAGACAAAGCCACTATTCACAATTGTATGTAAATTATGTTCAGACTTCTCAAAAAAAGTTTTGGATTACAAAGTTGGCTAGCTTATTAGCTCCTAAGGCTAACCTAGCTGAGGGTCGAGTGAGTTCCAGCTGAAAAATCCACTCACCGCTGTCTCTTTCTCCCCTCCTTGATAGTAAATTTCAGACAGTCTTATCATAAACTGTGACCAAGTGTATAAATATCAACTCATGCCTGACATTAAAATAAATTTCCTGAATTAGCACAACGTACATACACTAAACATGAGTGCTGTGGGTTTCAATGTCCTTGCTCCCATTGTTTCAGCAGCAATGATATCCGGACATTAGCTTTGGTATTACTTGATATCGGATCATAAAAGAATAAGTGGTATAACTCATATAACTCATGCCCCCATCAGGAATACAGTCAGCTTACACACCCTATGGTAAGTTGAAGTGGGAAAATGTGGCCTTTACTGGCGGTATTCCAAGATGGGAAGTTGTATCCCAATTCAAAGTCTGCTAAGGCATCTCCGTTCATCTCAGTTTTGAAGTAGGCCAAGGATTGTATCCCTATAATCCTGTCTGTTTATCCTGTTTGCAGTCAGGTGAAAAGGCCAAAAAGCAGTGACTAGAAATCAATTTTGATATAAACTTATTAGAATTGCTATAATCGAATATTCAATTACTTGTCTTCTTTTAGGTTGCATTTAGGTTGCAATGAAACAATAGAAGCCATATCATCCCCTAAACACTTCCTGCAATGTGGTGCAATCTCTCAGAATGACAGCATATATCACAAATCACTTTTTTTTTAACATCAAATTTGACTATAAAACACTCATTGCAGTCCTAGTTTTAATGTACACTTTAGTTTTCCACTGAGAAATTAGAATTCTAGCTTGTTTTCTCCAAAGCTGTCAAGTATCTTGACAACGTCATGATGTATTGATGCCTTGGGAGTCTCAAGCCAACTCCCTTTAGCAGAACCTTCACAGTTAGCATTAGACAGCAAAGCCTTTCAGACACTTCAAGAGTTCAAATTACGATTCAACAGTCAGTTCACTTCTAATATTAAATTCCTTGCTAGAAGCCCATTGAGAACCTGAGAACCGCACATTCCAGAAAACGCTCCTCAAAGAGCTGAAGTGCCACCCAAGAACAACAATACAATCGGCCTACTGATGTCTTCATGCCCCTCTGCTCAGTTTAACTTCTCTGTTAAGCTCATCAATCAGAAGCTAGCAGTGATACATCTTTAGAGTCCAAGCCTGTGGCCGATGAAGCAGACACAGCGGTGAGTAAGCTGGCCAGTGCTGTTTAATCGAGTCATTAAAGCTGGTGTGTTGACAGACCTGGGCTTCAGACATATCGGATAGCAGCAGTAGGTGGACGCAGGGCTCGGTTTAGGAGATGCCATCCCCCGAGTCCAAAAAAAAAAGAGACAAAAAACATCCTCTTTGTTAAAAACCACCTCCCTTTCCATCCCTTTTGGATCACTCAAAGCTGGAATAGGTGATTTTGTAGAAACGAGGAAGCATAAACTAGTTTATGAAAAATCCAACTGAAAAAATCTCACCTCTTACTCTCAGGCCTCCTTCCAAAGCCACTCCCCAAAACATATAGACATGCACAGCCTACAAACACATACACACAGAGATTACATACAAGATAAATGTAGCTAGCTAGCTTACACCTACAGCTAATATTAGCATTGGACTGATACATAATGTCGCTACATAGGTAGCTAGCAATGTTGGCTACATAATTCAGGAAAATAACAAATTTCTCTGTGGATAAAACAAACTAGATACTTACCTGTCCATCAGAAAATTAGCAACCTTTGAGTCGCTTTCCAAGCCTTTTAACTCCCTCAGGTTTCACCAGTGCCACATCAATGTTCTCTCTGGTTTGACCTCTCGCTGAGGCATGTGGGCAGGTCGTGAGGTAGGTAGGTAGACAGACAGGTAGGCCATCAGGAGGTATTGGGATGCAATGAGTATTTCAAGAAATATAACAAAAAGGTTTCTAAAGTAAATAACCTACTCCACCTTTAAGATGTCTATTATCAATATTTTCATTCCATTCCTAAGTGAGATTTTCACATTATGGTTCATGCTGAGATAAACAGCTGCCCATCCTGTGCATCTGATGCTGACGCCTCTTCTGCCTTGATCGGGTGCCACTGCTCGCCAGCCTTCTGGACCGGCTTGACCACCATTGAGCTTCATGCTGTACAGTGCTGTGCAATCCTCACCCTCAGCTGCTGCTGCTGCTGCTGCAGAATCATAAACTAATCAGATTCATCATTGCCCCATCTGTTTTTCTCGCTTTGTACTATAATACCTCTACTAAAAATGTTTGCTATCCGGTGTCGACCAGAGGAGGATGGGTTCCCCTTCTGAGTCTTGGTTCCTCTCAAGGTTTTTTCCTGTTTCTCTTGGGAGTTTTTCCTTGCCACTGTCGCCACTGGCTTGCTCACGGGGACTCAGAACCAGATTTTCTTTCTGTAATGCTGATTTTTTTTTCTTTCTGTAAAGCTGCTTTGCTTGCTTGCTTGCTTCATGTAAAACAAACTTGTTCTGATCAAACAGAGCACCTACAGAAGAATGTTTCACTGAATACGCTGTGTAGCGTTTGGTACAGCTGCTGTCACAGTTGCCAAGTTTACGATTTTCCCACAAAATCGGGCTAGTTTGAAAACGTAAAATGCAGTCCCACAAGAAAATTTGAATGTTTCAGCTTCTGGTGTACAGCCTTTAAGGAAACTATGGGCTGGAGATTTTTGCTAGGTCTGGCAACCCCGTGTGGAGGATAGAGAAGGTAAAAAATCTGTTTGTTGATAACCAACACTAACGACTTAGAGAGGTTTGACATTAACATAAATGAAAATTGTATCTTATAATCTTTGAAGATTATCTTAATATTTCTTTAATAATAGGTAAAACTATATAAAAAGGCATCACTGCCAGTTGCAGTTGCTGTAGGGTTGCTAATGTGCAGCAGCTGTGGAGAGTTTTGTAGGAAAAATACAATCACCCCTGACTTTTTCACAGTGGACACAGAGTTACCAGAGTGCCAAGAGAGCCCCTAATCGTACCACACACCAACACACCCACATGCATGTGCACACAAACACACACACACACAGACAAAACATATTACACACCCAAACACCCACAAAGAGAAACTAAACAAAACTCTCCCAAAAAACAAGAGTCTTTGCCAGGACTTTCCCTTTCCCCAAAGTCTGAACCTTTTAACCACAATGCATCGGAATGTGAGTGCTGTTCCTTGCCGGAAAAAAACAGCATTGACCAGCACGGCTGGTCACCAGTAAAACCAGCATATGTTGTTTGGATGCTGATATGCTGGTCAACCAGCATGACTATCTAAACCAGCACTAGACTAGCACAAACCAGCTCAGGCCAGCTTAAACCTGGTTAGGCTGATTTTAGCAGGGTTCAGTTGAAAAAGCAAGGTTTGTTTTGGTTATTTTTTATTTCAAAGTGGAACATGGACAAAAGCGAAATTTGCACAAATTGCCCCAAGTCTCAAACGCAGGCAAGCCATGTTTGGAATATGAAGTTTCTTCTTTTTGCACTGGAGCTACAAGAATAATGTTAGCCACAAGTAATAAAAGTTACCTTGCCAGTTAGCGTTGTGCTAACTGAAATCAGCACACTCTTGCCTCAAGGCATGTAATTTGTCAATTTTAACATGCAACATAATTTTGTCTTTTGTTAAAGAAACTAAAGCAGCAAACTTAAAAAAACTGGCAAATGTATGAAACAATACAGGCAAGATGCTACTACTGTTTTTAGCTATGATACATATTTTTGTCACTTTCATACAAAACAGTTTGTTATACATTTGCAAGTCTATTTGACTTTCTGAACAACTGAGTGCACTTTGAGATACGTATGTGATGAAGGAAAAACATTCCTCACACCATTACACCACCTCCACCAGCCTGGACTGTTGGCACAAGGCAGGTTGGGTCCATTGATCCATGCTTTTAGCATGCAGCCCTGACCCTGCCATCTGTGTGCCTCAGCAGAAATCAAGATTCATCAGACCAGGCTACGTTTTTCCAGTCTTCAACTGTCCAGATAAAAACTGGCAAATGTGTGAAACAATTCAGACAAGATTCAGGCAAGATGCAACTACTGATTTTAGCTATGCTACAAATTTTTGTCTACTATTATACATAACAGCTTGTCATACAATGTCAGAAACCACATCAGCAAGTGAAGTTGAGATTTCTGAACAACACAATGCACTTTGACGGAAGTGTGTGATGATTTAACCCTGCAGTTTGCACAATGCTGTACATAGGCTAGCATTTGGCTAGTTTAGCTTCACAGCTCCAGTGCACATAAGTAAAATGATTTAAAAATGTGACACTACCAGTTGCAGTTGCTGTAGTGTTGCTAACATGTCGCACCTGTGGAGAGTAGGAAAAATACAATGGTGATTAAAAAGCTAACAGGTCAGTAGACACCAATCAGTTATCTAACATTGCATACAGTTTTCTTGGGGATGGAAATTGGCTAAATTAGAAAGCTGAGCATTTTGCCAGAGACCGCAAAATAGCTCAGAATCTGAAAAGGGACGTGACTGACCCTGATGCTAACTGATGACAGCAGCGCTAACCCACCATCACCCCTGAGTTTTTCACAGTGGACACAGAGTTACCAGAGTGCCAAGAGAGCCCCTAATCCAACCACACACACACACACACACACCCACATGCATGTGCACACAAACACACACACACACACACACACACAGACAAAACATATTACACACCCAAACACCCACTAAGAGAAACTTAACAAAGCTCTCTTAAAAGACAAGATTCCTTGCCAGGACTTTCCCTTTCCCCAAAGTCTGAACTTTTTAACCACAGTGTATCAGAATGTGAGTGCTGTTCCTTGCCGAAAAAAAACAACATTGACCAGCAGGGCTGGTCACCAGTAAAACCAGCATATCGCTTTTGTCGGAAAAAAACCTTGTGTCTCCAAAATGGTGACTTTACAGGAGAAGGAAAAAAACTACTTTACTTTTTATGTAAGTTTATGGAACCAGCCTTTTCGAAGACATTTTGAGCCTTTTTTTTTGGTCCATTCGTCATGAATTTTACACACAGTGTATAGGACCATGGGTACTTTCAAACGATGTCAAAAACTAAAAAATGACAAAAATGGAGATACGAGGTTTTCGGTAACACTTTCTATGAATGTCACCTTTGTAAGCATCTATAAACACATTTATAACATGTTATAGTGTATTCATAAGGCATTATAAACATGGTTATAAATATTTATAAAAATGAATTACACTGAATTACACTTTATAGCCATGTTTATTATACATTATGAATGGTTAATATAATGCATTATAAATAGTGTTAATAACATGTTATAATGTCAGTGCCAAAGAAGTCAGTCCCAGCTTGGAGAGCGTAAAGTAAAGACAAATACCAAGCTAACAATGGTGTACATTGACTTTCCCACATTGGGTAAAACACTGATGGCAGCACTAGTTTAAACTCTGACATTTGAAGACTGTAATGTGCTTTATTGTGTATGTTTTAGTGTTTCAGTAAATCCTTCAGTAATATTTCAACTTGAAGCCTCACTCTTAACACTGGAGGTGGAAGATAAACAGTGAATTTGCACAAATTGCCCCAAGTCTCAAATGTAGGCAAGCCATGTTTGCAATATGAAGTTTCTTCTTTTTTGCACTAGAGCTACAAGGCTAATGTGGCTAACAAGTAATAAAAGTTACCTTGCCAGTTAGTGTTGTGCTAACTGAATGTCTAAAATCAGCACATGCTCACCTCAAGGCATGTGAGTAAGTTGTCAATTTTAACATGCAACATACTTTTTGTCCATTGTTAAAGAAACTAAGGCAGCAAACTTAAAAAAAAACTGGCAAATGTATGAAACAATACAGGATGCTACTACTGTTTTTAGCTATGCTACATATTTTTCTCACTTTTATACAAAACAGCTTGTCATACATTGTCAGAAAACACATTTGCAAGTCAGTTTGACTTTCTGAACAACTGAGTGCACTTTGAGATACGTATGTGATGAAGGAAAAACATTCTTCACACCATTACACCACCTCCACCAGCCTGGACTGTTGGCACAAGGCAGGTTGGGTCCACTGATTCATGCTTTTAGCATGAAGCCCTGACCCTACCATCTGTGTGCCTCAGCAGAAATCAAGATTCATCAGACCAGGCTATGGTTTTCCAGTATTCAACTGTCCAGTTAAAAAACTGGCAAATGTATGAAACAATTCAGGCAAGATTCAGGCAAGATGCAACTACTGATTTTAGCTATGCTACAAATTTTTGTCTACTATTATACATAACAGCTTGTCATACAATGTCAGAAACCACATCAGCAAGTGAAGTTGAGATTTCTGAACAACACAATGCACTTTGAAGGAAGTGTGTAATGATTTAACCCTGCAGTTTGCACAATGCTGTACATAGGCTAGAATTTAGCTAGTTTAGCTTCACAGCTCCAGTGCACAACTGCAAAATAAAATAAAGAGGAGGAAAATTCTTAAATCAAACTTGTCTTAGTCAAGTACATTTAGTGTAAGGGAAATGTTCTTTTTGCCACCAGAGTATTCCATTACATGACATTTCACATCATGAATCAAAGACTCTTCACACAAAGATGTGGTTGTTTCATTCTCTGAGGTGCAGCAGAGTCATTTTTCAAAAGTCTTTTGTGATACAGATAAAAGAACGGGATGCTTTAAGGTCCATAATGCTCTGAGTGTTTGTGTTGTGCAGCTGGTCAAATGAGGCAACATTTAAAGCAGACTGCAGATGTGAACTTGTACCTTTGCTCATTTGAATTAACCGTTTCTCTGAAGGAAAGTCCAAGTGTTTACACCAGCGACCGCATTTGATTCCTCATAAGAGCAATCAGGGAGAAAGCCTTGGTGATTACAAATCAAATCAAATCAAATCAAATTTATTTGTATAGCGCTTTTTACAACTGATGTTGTCACAAAGCAGCTTCACAGAAATCCGTTTAGAACAAAGTTTCAACATGAAATGTAAATCCTCCAGGTGAGCAAGCCAGGGGCGACAGTGGCAAGGAAAACCCCCTCAGAGCTGAGGAAGAAACCTTGGGAGGAACCAAGGCTCACATGGGGGGACCCATCCTCCTCTGATCAAACTACGTACAAAATTATTATTCTACTAATATTAATAGTAGTAATAGTAATAGTTAGGAGGTAGTAATAGTTAGGAGACTTCAGTGTAGAGTGGGCAGCCAGTCCAAGGCAGGTGGCGGTGACTGGGTTGTGGGTAACTGGTCTGAAGCGGGTAGCCGGAGAGCTCTACAAACAATCATCCAGCAGTGTCCGGCCGGACAGGTGGGCAGTCGTTTTCTCGGAAGAAAGGTAGGGAAATGGAGTTAGTTTAGTTCTGTATGGGTGTATGTATAGTAGTATGTAAAACATTTCCAGAGTGTGGCTAACGACTCCGGCAGATCTGACTATAACAGCTTAACTAAAAGGAGCGAACCAAAAGGGCACACAGACACGGGAGCACCCTGAAACAATTTGGCATCCCTCCGCTCCACCGTCCACAAACCTGAGTGTTCGCGTGTGAGCGGCGGGACGACAGCACCAGTCTCAGTTTACTATAATTCCCTGTGTCCATGGACCCCTGGATCTGCTGCCTTTATCCAAGGGGAAACATTAGCTACCAAAAGCTAAACTAAACAAGTGAGTTTTCAGCCTAGATTTGAATATTGCGACTGAGTCTGAGTCCCGAACATTTTCTAGAAGATCATTCCAGAGTTTGGGGGCTTTATAAGAAAAGGCTCTTCCCCCAGATGAAACCTTCTGAATTCTGGGAACTATTAAAAAGCCAGCACTCTGTGATCTGAGTAATCGTGGTGGCTCGTAATGGGAAATAAGGTCTTGCAGGTACTCAGGAGCGAGCCCATGTAGGGCTTTATACGTCAATAAAAGAATTTTGTAATCAATACGGAATTTAACAGGCAGCCAATGGAGTGATGATAGAACTGGACTGATATGATCAAATTTTCTAGTTTTAGTGAGAACCCTGGCTGCAGCATTTTGAACTAGTTGAAGTTTACTTAAATTCCTGCTGGTGCATCCTGACAGTAATGCGTTACAGTAATCTAGCCTTGAGGTAATAAAGGCATGTACTAATGTTTCTGCATCGTGCAGCGATAAGGCATTTCTTATTCCGGCGATATTGCGAAGATGTACAAAAGCTGTCCTAGTGATACTGTCTATGTGTTGATCGAATGATAAATCGAGTATTACACCAAGATTTTTTGCTGCTGAACCTGGTATAACTGGAAAGTCAGCGAGATTTAAAGTTAAATCTGATAATTTATTTCTTGCCACTTTTGGACCCAGAAGGAGAACCTCTGTTTTGTTACTGTTTAGGAGGAGGACTGCCACAGTTATGCATGGACATTTAAAGAATTGAACTTTTGCTACAGGGTCAACACACAAACACAAAATAATAAAGTACAACCCCATTTCCAAAAAAGTTGGGACGTTGTGCAAAATGTAAATAACAATATAATGCAATGATATGCAAATCATGTGAACCATATTTTTGAAGGAAACTAGTACAAAGACAACAAATCAAATGTTGAATCTGAGAAATTGTATTGTTTTTTTAAAAAATATATACCCATTTTGAATTTGATGCCAGCAACACGTTCCAAAAAAGTTGGGAGGGGGGCCTGTATACCATTGTGTTTCATCACCTCTTCTTTTAACAACACTCTGTAAGTGTTTGGGAATTGAGGAGTACGACTGCTGGAGTTTTGAAAGTGAAATGTTTTTCCCATTTTGTTTGACATTGGATTTCAGCTGATCAACAGTTCAGGAGCTCATTTGTCATATTTTTCATTTCATAATGCACCAAAGGTTTTCAGTGGTAACAGGTCTGCACTGCAGGCAGGTCAGTTTAGCACCCAGACTATTTTAATATGGAGCAATGCTGCTGTAATACGTGCAGAATGTGATTTGAAAAAAGATGTGGTCTGGATGGCAGCATATGTTGCCAAAACGTATATATTGTTCAGCATTAATGGTGCCTTCACAGATGTGCCAGTCACCTATGCTATGCACACTAATGCACCCCTATACCACAGTCGGACGACAGGACACTTCTCAACTTCCTCTCAGTCCATTTTAAATGAGCTCGGGCCCAGAGAAGGTGGCAGCATTTCTGGATCCTGTTTATATATGGTGTTTTCTTTGCATTTTAGAGTTTTAACTCTTTGTGGATGCAGTGATGAACTGTGTTCACAGACACTGGCTTTCAGAAGTGTTTCTGAGCCCATGCAGTGATTTCCACTACAGAATCATCTCTGTATTTAATGCAGTGCCACCTGAGGGCCCAAAGATCACGGCCAGCAAATACTGGTTTTCAGTTTATGTACCGTAGATGATGAAAAAAAGCTAAAGCTCTTTGCTGTTTTATGTTGAAAAATGTTATTCTTGAATTGTTGCACTGTGCAGTCTTTCACAGAGTGGTGAACCCCTCCTCATCTTTACTCCTGAAAGACTCCACCTCTCTGAGATGCTCTTTTTATATACAATCATGTTGCTGACCTGTTGCCAATCAACCACCAGGTTTTTTTTTTTAGGATTACATAAATTTACCAGCCTTTTGTTGCCCTGACTCAACTTTTTCGGAACGTGTTGTTGGCATCAAATTCAAAATGGGCAAATATTCTTCAATAAACAATAACATTTCTCAGTTTCAACATTTGATATGTTGTCTTTGTACTATTTTCAATGAAATATGGGGTTTAAAGGATTGGCATGTCATTGCATTTTGTTTATATTTACATTTTGCTCAGCATCCCAACTTTTTTGTAACAATAATAGGAACCCAGTTTGAGGTAACTTTTGCTTTGTGACATGGTTCATTATCATGCTGGAAGTAGCCATTAGAAGATGGCAAGTTGTGGCAGTGAAGGGATGCACATGGTCAGCAACTATACTCAAATAGGCTGTGGCATTAAAGCGATGATTAATTGGTATTAATGGGCCCAAAGTGCCAAGAAAACCCCACACCATTACACCACCTCCACCAGCCTGGACTCTGGGCACAAGGCAGGTTGGATCCACTGGATCATGCTTTTGGCATGTAGCCCTGACCGTACCATTTGTGTGTCTTAGCAGAAATCAAGATTCATCAGACCTGGCTATGTTATTCCAGTCTTGAACTGTTCAGTTTTGGTGAGCCTGTGCTCACTGCAGCCTTAGTTTTCTGTTCTTGTCTGACAGAAGTGGAGCCCAACAAGACTTCTGCTGTTGTAGCCCATCCGCCGCAAAGTTTGACTTGTTGCGCATTCTGAGATGCTTTTCTGCTCACCAGAATTTAAAATGGTTATTTGAGTTACCGTAGCCTTTCTGTCAGTTTGAACCAGTCTGGCCATTCTCTGTTGACCTCTCTCATCAACAAAATGTTTCCCTCTAAAGTTTTAGGCTGTTGTGCGTGAAAATGCCAGGAGATCAATAGTTATAGATATACTCAAACCAGCCCGTCTGGCACCAATAATCACGCAACAATCAAAATCTCTGATTTTGATCACATTTTTTCCCCATTTTGATGGTAATGTGAATATTACTTAGAGACTACAGAACAACTCCACTCATTTAGGCATGGTTGGCACTATGCTAATTGATACTACATTAGGTTGCATTACTTGTTAGCTACATTATTATAGCTTCAATGCAAAACTGCAGGAGCAAACTTTGTACAACAAATGTGTCTTGGCTCTTTGAATACATTTGTAATACACTACTACTACTACTACTACTACTACTAATAATAATAATAATAATAATAATAGCAGACCGTTCTGGGCCAATTCTGGCTTTCATATGCAACTGTTGGTTGACTACCAAGCAAATGTTAAGCATGTGGGCCAGATGCTGTACAGCTGTGTATGGTTTTCCCTCATTTCTATATTTGTGGGCCAATTCTACCCTGAATGCTGTGGTCCAACAATGTAGTTGGATGAGATCTGGGCCACATTCGTTAGTTCTATTCACTTTACACAGTGTGGGCCAGATCACTTGACACCAGATGGCAATGGGTCAAATAGTTCAACACAAATACAAAACAGACCTTTAGCTTAAATATGATTTTGGATTTTGATATTAGGTCAAGATTAGGTTAGACTTTTACATTGTTACATGTAGTTATGTTATAACTGAAGTTTGGGGGGAGGAACATGCCTGGAACATGGGAAGAATGAAAAAGAGAGAAACAAACATAACAAAAAGAAAAAACAAAGGCAGAATGGAGGGAAAGAAGAAAAGAAAAAGATTCCAAAATTGGATTTCAGAATATGATTGAAAGATTCATAGAAAATGGGCCTCCTAAAAACCACCTGAAAGGCCTGATAGATCTCCAAAAGTGTCCCCATCAGATAAACAGCAGTTAAAGAAAGAAAGAAAGGCATGAGGAGAAAAAAAAGGAAGACAGGAAGACAGAAAGGAAAGAAGGTTTTGTAGACTGATGCGTCTAAATTTGTAGTTGGCAATACTTGCAGAAAATGCAACCAACTTGTAAGACTGAACTTTGCAGGTGTGGAAAAATATGCCTGCAGCTTTCTTTGAAAAATTGAAAGCGAGCCTCGTGAAAAGAATAAAAGCTGTAACAAAGGTAAAGTGTGAACACACTAAACACTAAAAATTTGATATTATATTTAGTTGTGGAGACAATTTTCCATTAAATCTTATTCTTTTTTCCTGAATCTGAAAAATGCATAACTTAATGTATCTCATGTATGCACGTCTGGAAAAACAATGAGAAAATCAAGTCAGCCAAATCAGCATTAATCTTGCTAGACCAATGCATTACAGGTCACACATACATTATGGACTCTGTCCCGTCCAGGTCAACAATCTTTTGTTAAACATTTATTGATTTGTGCCTAAATACACTGTTTAACTTGTTCATTAATGGGGGAAGTCGTCTATTTCCTGCCTCTATTTGGGGAGAGACAAAGTGAACGATGGAGTCTGGACATCTGCAGCTTCTACTAAACTCCAGGCCTAAGCAAAAGTGCTGTGGATGGATAGTCAGGAATAGTGGTGCCAAACAGGAAGTGGGGAGTCAGGATAAACTCTGCACTGATTACATCGCTACAAGCTCTATCAATTGTTCTTGGAGTGCACTGTTTATTATTGCTCCCGATCTCCAGATAAGTCAAGACGCTCCTCTGGAGAACACACTTGGCTGCATCTCTAGGCGTAAGACGAGGGGGTAACTCTGGTCTGGAGTGCTGGAGTAAAGAGTGGATTGGTGATTTCTGCTAGTATACTGATGACCAAATTCTGCTGGACACAAGCCCTCCAGGACCGGATGCTATGCAAGCTTTATTGCTCAATTCTGATTTATTGCCTGCGTTGCCTTATCGCGTTTATCTTAATAAGTGATAAATATGTGCCATTAGTGCAAGTGCACCTGTGCCCTGAAAAGACAAATTTTCTAAATCAGTAACGTTACGTGCGAAATCTACATGCATCAACACATGCCTGGGCCATCTCATATACACAGCATGTTCAAGAATTACCCACAGATTTTCAGTAATGTCCAAGTCAGGCAACGGTGAGGGTCATTCCAAAAGCTTAAGCTTGTGTTTCTGGAAATAATTAACAGTGAATATTGAGGTTGTTGAGGTTTGTTCTGGGTCATTGCTGATACTTAGTGAAATCTATTCTTCCCCCTACTCGTACAATGTATTCTATGTCATCGGCTGCCAAACAACCCCACAGTATAGTAGATCTGCCGCTGTTTAACAGTTGGCACGGTGTTCTTTTCATCAAATGCTGCTCCTTTTTTTCTCCAAACATACCTTTGGTGGAATTCATTGATGGAATGCTTTCATTTGTTTTTATTGGTGATATGGTTTCATGGATTTTCATTGGTGCAATGTTTTCACTGGTTTTCATCAGTGGAGTGTTTTTATGGGATTTCATTGGTAATATCCATTCATTGGTTTCACTAGCGGAATATTTCATTGGTTTTCATTACTGGAATGCTTTCATAGGTTTTCACAAGTGGAAATGTAACTGGATTTGATTGGTGGAATGATTTCATGTTATACTGGTGAAAATGTTCTGCAGGTTTTCATCTGTGAAATGATTTTAGCGTTTGTTATTCGGACATTGGTTTCATCTGTAAATTGCTATCATTGGTTTTTACTCATGAACTGGTTTCATGTATTTTCATTGGTGGAATGATTTGGTTTTATGGTTCAATTCACAGTGGATTTTGTCGATCATTGCTGATATTTAGTGGAAACTATTCTTCCATCTACTTGTAAAATGTTTCCTGTGCCACTGGCTGCCACACAACCCCAAACCATAACAGATCAGCCCACTGCTTAACAGTTGGTGCGGTGTTCTTTTGATCAAATACTGCTCCTTTTTTCCAAACATACCTTTGGTGGAATTCATTGGTGGAATGCGTTCATTATTTTATTGGTGAAATGGATTTCATGGATTTTCATTGGTTTTCATCAGTGGAATGTTTTTATGGGTTTTCATTTATGAAATGCTTATCATTAGTGGAGTGTTTTCAAGGGATTTCATTGGTAATATGGGTTATTTGGTTTGACTAGTGGAATATTTTTATTACTGTGTAATCTATTAGTATTTAGAGTAACCTATACTTCCTTCTACTTGTCAAATGTTTCCTGTGCCACTGGCTGCTACACAACCTCCAAAGCATAATAGATCCACCTGCTGCTTAACACCTGACACGGTGTTCTTTTCATCAAATGCTGCTCCTTATTTTTCTCAAAACATATCTTTGGGGATTGTGACCAAATATCTGCTTTTATCAGTGCAGATCACTTGTTTCCAAAGTGCCTCTGGCTTATCTAGATGCTGTTTTGCGTACTTCAGACACTGACTTTTGTGATGACATCACAGGTATGGTTTCCTTTTATGATTCATCCATGTAGATCATGTTGGTGCAAATAAGGGCGCACCATCACACCTGTACCAGCTAAACCTTCCTGTCATATGCTGTGGGTCTCAAAAAATATGGAGCTGTCAAAAAGCCATTACTGAGAAAAGGAGCTAGACAAAAAACTAAAGTAGCTGTTGGTGTTCTCGGAACAGTGGACTGACCACCCCAGTGTCCAGACCTCAATATCACTAAATGCATTTAGGATTACCTGGATTCATGAAAGAAGCAAAAAATACAACCAACGTCTAAGACTGAACTTTTGAAGTGTGGAAAAGTATCTCTGCAGATTTTGTTAAAAACTGAACATGAGTCTCCTGAAAAGAAAAGAAGCTGTAGAAAAAAGCAGAGTGAACACAATAAATACTGAAAAAAGAGTGGTCCACCACCTGAAAATATCCAGCCAAGAGTGATTCTGTGGTCAGGAACTGACCCCTGATGAAGGCCATATAAATATGTTCATGTTGTGAATGACTGCTGGTGCTGCAGTCTCAAACATAAACATTTAACCCCTAAATGGCCATTAAGCTCTTGTGATGAATCACAAAGCTCATTTAAGGTAGAGAGCAAATAAACATCGGTTAGGCCAGGTAGAGCAGTGTGAGAGTCTATAATTCACTCCACACTCTGTACAGCAGGAGTGCACAGCTACCCGAGACTGCTTTCTTTTCAACTCAGAGCTGTGAATGTGTTTGTGAGGAAGTCATTAAGAGAGTCAGTCACACAGACTACAAATCAGCAGAACGTTCAGCTTGAGCTTCAGTTTATGTTTATTTTTGGCTACTTTCAGCAGTAGCAGATTCATTTGTTTTGATGGGTGCGATGTTTTCATGGGGTTTTTTTGGTGCAAAGCATTGATTGGTGGAATACTTTGGTTTTCATTGGTGCAATGTTTTCACTGGTTTTCAATGGTGGAATGGTCATCAGTGGTAGAATGTTTTCATTGGTGGAATGGTTTAATTGGTGGAATGTTTTCATTGGTGGAAAGGTTTCTTTAGTGAATTGGTTTTCATTGGTGGAATGGGTTTCATTGGTGGAATGGATTTCATTGCTGGAAAGGTTTCATTGCTGGAACGGTTTCATTGGCGGAATGGTTTCATTAGGGAAATGGTTTTCAGGGGTAGAATGGTTTCCACTATTTTTCATTGGTGGAACAATTTTCATTGGTGGAATGGTTTTCATTGGTGGAATGGTTTCATTGGTGAAATGGTTTTATTGGTTTTCATTCGTGGAATGGTTTTATTGGTTTTCATTCACTGAATCATTTAATTGGTGGAATGCTTTAATTAGTTTTTATAGGTGGAATGCTTTAATTGTTTTTTATTGGTAGAGTGGCTTCATGGATTTTCCTTGGTGGAATGTTTCCTTTGGTTTTCACTAGTGGAGTGTTTTAATGGGTTTTCACATGGGTCACATGGGTTCATTGGTTTCACTGTTTAATGGTTTAATTGTTTTCCACTCCTAGAACGCTTTTATAGGTTTTCACTAGTAGAATTATAACTGGTTGTCATTGGTGGAATGTTTCACTGTTGAAACTGGTGAACTTTACAGGTGAAAATATTCTGTAGGTTTTCATTTGTGAAATTAATTTAGGAATTTTAGAATTTTCATTCATTCAGTTGCTTTCATTGGTTTTTATTGGTGAACTAGTTGCTTTGAATTGTATTGGTGGAACTGTTTCATGGTTTTCACCGGTTAAGTGATTTCACAGACTGTCATTGGTGGAAGGTTTTCATGGATTTGACTTGATTTTAGGGGCTTTCATTGGTGGAATATTGTCTTGGTCAAACGTTTTGATTAGATTTCATTGGTGAATTGTTAAATCAGTTTACTCTGGTCCTTACATGTAGAGTTCCATGATTTTTGAAGAGTGTATCCCATTTTCATCTCTTTCCATAGGCATCACAGTACACAAAAATGAAGATGTTCCTGGCTTGGATGTATGGTTATAAAAACTATAGACATACACATTATGTAAATGTCATTTAAGTTTTAAAAAGGTTCTTTACACTCACACAACTCATTTACATCAAGGTTTTTTTTACACAACCATTTACTGAAGTGGTTCTTTCTGATTTTTGGCACCTTTTAAGAGTGTTTCGTTTCTTCTCCAGACTAAGTTAACACACACACCCAACTTAACAGTGATGAATCCCCAAACCCAGCAAGAGGCTTCTTTGGAGTGTGACCAAAGCCTGGATGATGAGTGACGCTGCAAGGCTGAGGCATGCCAGTGTTCTCCAAATGTGTTTGTTTATGTGAAAAAGCAAATAGAACATCTCTCCATTTACCTGAACAACAAAAGCCCTCCATCTCTCTCAGAGACAGCTGCTGCTGTGGTGGTCAGGGGTCTGCTGAAGCTCTGGGAGGCCACGGTGGCCCTGTCACTTGACCTTCCTCTCTGTTTTTCTTTCTTCCCTCAGAAAGTCCAGTGTCTTCATTATCAGACGTTGTAGAGTAACACAGCCAGTCATCTTTATAGGTACAGTTACAGTTTAGCATTTAAACTGTATAAACTTTATGTGGATGTTGCCAATTAGTGATTGCGCATTGAAAAGGAGCACTATTATCTGACGGCATGTTCTTCTCCTTCTTCTTCTTCTTTTTCTGTCAGATTTTTGTCTTATGTTTTTGAGATATCGACATTGTTCCAAGTCCAGAATGTTCAGTCTGATAAGGAATGATGTACAACTTTTTGACTGGACTTACAGTTAAATGGCGATTTTTTCCCACAGGAACAAATGGGGTGTAAAAGTTTGTGCAACTAACTTATGTCATGTTGTTGTAAGTCCATTAGTAACTATATTAACCATATTAACCATGTGGGAAACCACCGCAACCAGCTAGCAATACTCTAGCAACCACCTGGGATACCATAGCAACCACCTTGCAACCATAAGGGAACTGCTAAAGCTGTGCAATCACTCTACTTTTTCTTCAGGAAATGAAGAAAACTCTAGATTTAGTTCATATCTGTTATTTCCATCAAGTTTTTATTCAATATGTCAAAATATGCATAAAAATACATGAATGAAAACTTAGCTACTCATGTTAATCTCCAGGATCAGTATGCTGAAACACTTGAAGAATATTAGGGATGGGTACTGTCATCTAGCTCACGCCATGATCACCATGCATCGCAATATTGCTGTTAGATCACAGTGATTATTGTGACATTACAAAAACAACAAATTGAAAATTGGCTGTTTAGGTAGTTTAATTTATGCATTATTGCTGCCCTAACAAAACCACACACACCTAAGCCGCTTATCCTTCTGGGTCATGGGGGGAGGCTGGAGTCTATCCCAGCAGAAGGCAGGAAACACCCTGGAAAGGCCAGTCCATCACAGGGCAGAGAGACAGACATATACAATCACACCCAGGGACAATTTAGCCTCTCCAATTTGCCTGACTGCATGTGTTTGGACTGTGGGAGGAAACCCAAACAGACTCGGGGAAAACACAGAAAGGACACCCGGCCAGGGAATCGAACCCAGGCCCTTCTTGGTGTGAGGCAACAGCGCTACCCACTCTAATGTAAGTTGACGTCATGAGGTTTTTTTTTCCAAGTAATTTGGAGCTTTTTACGACATTTTTCAAGAAATGTTCCACCAATATAAAGCTGCCACACTCAATTTCTTTTAAAAATAAATAAAGTGCTGTGCAAAAGTCAGAAACCACCCTTCATTTATTTCATTTACAGTCAGAACAGTCATTAAGTACAAACTTTTCCATTTTTCATTGCAAGGACAAAAGCAGAAAACATCTGAAACGCAGCACAAACACAAGACGACGCTCGCGGATCTTAAAAATGGAAGTCTGTTTAATGAGAGAGTTGTCAGTACAAAAATTCAAGTGAACCAAAATCTCAGGACAAATCCAATGTCATAATCCAAAAACCAAGCATGAGTCAAAAACCGGAATAAACAAAACATGCAAGCAGACAAAACAGAAGGGAAAATCCAAAAAAGCAAAATCCAAGAGACAGGCAAAAGATACAAGTAGAGATAAACAGAGAAATACCACTCAGTTATCCAAATGAATGGTAATACCTCACAATGAGGAGAACAAACCAAGGACTATTTAAGTTCTGAGACAAACAATGCACAGGTGAGTTGCATTAGAATTCCGGTGACTGAGAACGAGGCTGTTGCGTGTGATTGGAGGAATTGCGTCTCAAATTGATGACGTCATCGGGACTGGAATCATGGGAAATGGAGTCCTGGAGCGTGCTAGGCAAGGGAGGAGAACCCGGAAGCGTTACAATACCTAACAGAACATTACACAGAAGCCTCAAAAACTAATTATAATATCAACAATTTCAGTACGAATGTATCCACACTTTACCTTTATTATGTCTTCCATTCTTTTCAGGAGACTTGCTTTCAGTTTTTCAAAGAAATCTGTAGGGATATTTGTCCACACCTCCAAAGTTCAGTCTTAGAAGCTGATTGCATTTTCTGCAAATATTGCCAATTGCAAATTTAGACTCGTAAAGCTTTACTCCACATCTCCAGTTTCAGTGTTCTAGTGCAAACACTCCTATTTCTCAGTAAGGGCTACTTGACAGCTATACATCCTTTCAGACCCATAAAGCTGAGTTGGAAGTTTGCACAGAAACACCTGATCTGAAGCAGGAGTGGAGCTTTATTTCTGCATTGTTGTTGTCGTAATAAAAAAATGGTGGCTTTACAGAAGAATCATTAGATTCACTTTACAGAAAAACATTCTGAACTTGTAATTAAGTTGATGTAGTGAAATTTTAATCCAAGTAATTTGGAGCTTTCTTAATCCGTTCATCATGAAATCTTCACCCAACATAAAGGACAGCTGCCACATTCCAATTATGTAAAAACTGCCAAAGCCAGAGACTGACCTTTGTTTATTTAAGTTCCAGTCAAATCAACCATTAAGTTGCTGCTGTCGGAACAAAATCTTGTGTCTCTATTTTTGCTGTTTTTAAACATAACTTGAAAATGCCTGTTGGCCTGTACATTGTGTGTAAATTTCATGATGAATGGACCAACAGAAACGGCCCAAAATTACTTGGAAAAAAAATTCTGGTTCTACTGACTTACATTAAAAGTAAAGTATGTTTTTTCTTTTTCCTGTAAACCTATTATTTTGGAGATACAAGGTTTTGTCCCAACAGCTGCAAAAAACACATTGTTCATAGTGTTAACTGTTATGTAGTGTAGGGGTTGCACAGACTAGCTGACCAGTTGCTGATCACGTGATTATGACACTACCAACATGGACGCCTCAGAGAAGGAAACCAGGGAGGAGCCTGATGATTTCAGGGTTCGTATCTCTGGTTTAATGAAATCTAGTAAAGCGATCCAGGGCTTGTTGGAAAGGGTGTATTACACTCTACCGACATGTGCAGTTTGGCTTTGTTCTAACCTTTCTCCACCAATCTGCAGTGATTCAAATATCAGATACTGAACATGGTTATCTCCGGTTTCCCAAAGACTACAACAGAAAGTCATGTGTGGTTGGAGAGGGGACATAATGCCTCATAATCCTGTAAAGTTTAAAGTAAGTTACTCTTCCGCAGACTTACAGCGCTCTAACTTTCTTTGACCGTCTGGTCCTCGCCGTGGGCAAGCGTCTCTGCAAGGCCATTGGATACAAATTCGCAAGATTCTGGGGGGTCCGTATCTCCAGTTCTCTGAGGGCTAGCAGGACAATCCAGGGCTCATGGGAAAGGGCACATCATGCTCTACTGACCTGTGGAGTTACAAATTTTAAAGTCTAAATTTTTAAACCATTCCCTTCTCCTGTATTCATAATTTTAACAACAATTAGTTGACATTATGTTGAATATCATCACATAACTTTTGACTTTAAAAAATCTGAAGTCGTAAAACTTCTAATGTAGTGTCGAGCTGGAAGGATGGACAGAAATACCTGTGGATTTTTTCACATTTAAAGCAAGAGTGGAGCTTGATTTCTTTCAAAGATGAAAGCTTTAAGTGGCATTTATCTGATAGGTCTTGATAGGTCTTGCAGGTGGTTGTTAGGAGTCCCATTTTCTTGATATCTTGATCTTTTTGGAAGTATTCCTTTCTCCTTCTCCTGAAAAATGAATAACTTAGGCCTCTTTGACAGGAAATTAATTAGGTAATTGTGGAAAACGTGTCTTTTAAGTAGTCCCTTGTTTGACTTGTCTGTAATAATGGGTATTAGTGCACAGACAAATGTAAGTATTGTTACAGAATATTAAAACTGAGAATCACATATCCGTGTTTTATCATAGCATTGGCTCAGATCTAATGAGTATGGACCTTTGGCCCTGACTCTCATAGTGAGCTAATATAGTCTTCTGGACAACTTTGAACTAAGCTTGGCCTTAGTGACCCAAGAGATTTGCTTATTTTTATCACAACCTAAAAATAAGTCGATTTCAGATGAACTAAACATGATGGATTGGAAACTAGAACAGCAAATCAGAGTCATGTTCCAGTACCAGTAATAAAGGAAGCTAATTAGCGTCAATGGCCTAAGAATCATCTGCTGAATCATCTGCCTGAAGCCTCTAGCAGGTCATAGCTTCTCAGTTAGTCAATACATGGGGTCTTAGAGTGGAATCTTCTATATCTGTGGTGAAGGGGGCTGAATCCATTCTTCCTTTCTAAGCCTCAACCAACCACCCCTCCTTTCTGTCAGCTGTCATCTCCTCAGCAGGACCTTTCCTACAGGTTTAATAGCCTTTGCTGGGAGTATGTGAGGTAGACGGGGGAGGGGGATCGGTGATAAAGGTGATTTTGGGGGAATTTGGTAGAAAGTGTGGGTTGGTGGTCATTGTGCTCCTGCCCCCTGGCCTCTGTAACCCCCCACTCTCCACACTGATGACTCTATCTGTCAGCAGATGGCGAAACCCACCCGCAGAGTGTTGACTCAGGCCAAGACGCAAAACAAACGGAGGGATCGGCTAAAGCTTAAGCCCTGTTCAGGCCTATCCCCGGTCTTTAATACATTATGTATAGAATAATGCCTCTAATATAAGCCTTACATAGACTTATGTATCTACATAGAGTAGATGGAACCATTTCAGCTAGGTCCTAAATGATGGAATTTTTAAATGTAATATGTAAACATTGTTCAAAATCATAACATTCACTCACATCATACAGTCCATATATGGAAAATGAGTCGCAAAACCAGCCCATTTTGAATTCATTTCTTTTGTGATGTCACAAAAAGCAACACATTTACATATACCCACCTATTCAGCCTACAGCAGTTTGGCTCCACCCATGTACACTGAAGTTATAAGTAGTGTTTCAGCTCAGGCCGCTTTTTGAATGAGGGCAGCCAATCAGAATCTAGGTCATTTACATATATTAGCCTCTTCTATTCTAAGGGATAAAGACAGGTTGGAAAATGGTCAAGTAAAAATGGACTGTTACATAAAACTACATAAACATCATAAATAGATGTAAATCAAAATTTAAAAATAGGTCCTTTATTTCTCACTCGCAGCTCATTGAAAGAAACAGAGAAATTCTGTTAAGAGTACTGATTCCAAACTTTCATTCTGGGTCATTCAAAAAAGAATGTTAGGAGATCTACATTAATATCCCAGATAGCGGACAGTTTTGGGCCGATTCTGGCTTTCCTATGTGAGTGTTGGTTGACTACTAGGTAGATGTTAGGCATGCGGGCCACAGTAGGCCCAGATCCTGGACAGCTTCATACCATTTCATACCTACATTTGTGGGACAATTCTGGCATGAATATTGTTGACCAACAAGGTAGTTGGGCCAGATTGGGACCAGATTTAGGACATATCCTTTAGTTCTACTCACTTTACAGAGTGTGGGCCAGATCTGGGCTGAGGACCCAGCCGTATACTGGGCCAGAACAGACCAAGGATGTGTCCCACAAGTGAGCCAGACAAATTTTGCTAACTGGGATGTTATTGGTTATGATAGTATTTTAAGTGAAATATAACGATAGTAATAAAAAAAACAGACTGAATCTTCTACTACAGAACAATGGATAGAAATTGTAACTTGACTTGTTGAGCTTCAACTAAGAGAAAGTGTGCAAAAAGTGTGCTTCTTGCTGTGGTGTGACACGGCTACCCACTGTGTTTCCACTTAAGAAAAAACATAATTAACTGCCTTGTATGTTAATGTAACTAATTTATTTACAGTGATTTTGGGCCATTTCTGTTGGTGCTTTTGAGTGGCTTAACTTGGTCATGCAGAATCTAAATATGGTCACCCTCCCACTCAGATGAGGCGACTAAAAAGTTTTTTTCAGTTTCTAAGACAAAAATTGCACTACTCAACAGTAAAACAGATTGGGCAGGATCCCCTGGAATAGCATTTGTTACTTGCTATAACAAAAATTATTATGTAATGTTTGTCCATTACCTTGTAGCATTTAACTTCATGAAGCAATAATAATAATAATAATAATAACAACAATAATAATGGCTAATAATAGTGGCACTCATGAGCTTGGCCTTCAATCATGAGCCCTTAATGTCAAAACTTGTCTGAAACATGAGGAAAAACATTATGCTAATTTCTGCTAGCATACCTATGGGATTCTAGCTGTTTGTTAGCACTACACTAACACTGATTACATGAACATTTTTTGGCAGTTCTAGATTAAACACAGACATTTGAAGCTTCAAAAAGACATTTCATGTTATACACGAAACTTCTAACTAACTGTTTAGGCCGCTGCTTGTATTCAGTCAGTGATGCATCTACAACTTCCAGAAGGCCTTGGATGACTTGGATGATTTTTTTCTTACAAATTTGTCCCGCCTACTGGAAATAAAAAAGTGATTAATTGATTCCTCTGTCACTTCTTAATATGTAATTATAATGGTAGGTAATTTAATGTGTTTGGCCTTCTGTTCAGCTCCTGAAGTCCTTACCAGTAGGAGAGCTCGCTTAGCTGTATCTACCTAGATATAATGGAGAAAAACAACTCCTAATTGGCTAATTTTCTGCTGATTTTCTCATTTTTATTTTTCATCATTAAAGTTAAACACATAACAAGAGATTATTCAAGATAAAAGACAGAATATTCAAAAATGAAAATATTTGTTGTTGGCGTGTGCATAGTACAAGGATACTTAATAAGAGGCTTTTGTAACTGTTGGTAACCACTTTTTGTGTGTTCTGATTTGCTGTAGGTCTAATAGAGCTCTTGTTGTGAAAAGAAAAATCATCCGTTGCATTTTTCCCATATTTTGGCTGCTGTGTGTGGGCCGCTGAGAGAGCAAGAAAGAGAAAAATGCTTGGTTGTTTCCAATGTAGCACTATATAAAATGAATGGAGACCACCCGGATCAAACGGCATGTGACGGGCGAATACTGGACTGCACATATCTACATGTTAGTGACCCACTGCATTCTCAGTGCATGGCCATCGGCCATAGCCCCCTGGAACAAAGTATAATGACAACAACCAGTAAAGTTAAACTGTGAAGGCTAGCTAGAGAGAGATGGAGGAAACCAACCAAACCGGGGGAGTGAAGGGGGAGCGGGGTGATGAAAAACAGAAAGTTACTTAAACAAGATGCCAAGAAATGAAGAAATGGAAGTACAATGAATGATACAAAGAATGTTTGGATATCAGAACGAGGAACCACGGAGCTGGAGCGCCTGGGGGTTCTACTTGTACACTAACCCTGCGTTCACACCGGCAGCGACGTGACAAGACGGCTGGAAGTCATTTATTTTCGATGAAAGCTGGCGATTTCTGCCAACAGGAGGCAGCGTGAACGTTGGCGACGCAAAGTGGGCGGAGTAAGAGACACAACAAAGTTGAGCGGAGTTTAACATTAATAAAAATAAGGAGTGAAGCGACGTAGCGATTACCAATAGGAATTGAGCATTGAGCAGCGTAGTACATGCTTTATCTCCACCACTGTAAAACAGTACACTCCATATTTGGTTCCTAGATAATTGTTCCTGCTAGAGATGGAATAATGGCGGTGGTGCTTTCGCCGCAAATGGACACTAATCGCAAAGACCAAACACTGTTTTCCTCACAGACACAGAGATTAAATAAAAATAAGCACACAAACAATTTCTCACCAGAATTTTTTAATTTTAGCAGGAATGCATCTGATTTATGTTTGAAGTCAGTGAAACCATGGCAACCAGCGGTCAATTGGAGTTCAAAAACGTCCACAGGCGATGAGCAATCCGTAATTTGGGTGACGAAAAGTTGCTGCCGGTGAGAACGCAGGCTAAGGCTAAACATAGCTATCTTCATGTTAATGTGCAATAACACAATGGCTAATTAACTATCAAGCTAATTTGCGGGGTAGGGTAGGGGGTGTTTGCAAGTAACGGTTGTTGGGTAGGTCACCGTGGTTGTAGTGGACTGGTCTAAGCAAAAGTCCAGGGCTGAACTTTGTTCCCTGTCTTGCCCTGTACCCAGCAAAATGCTGCCAGAGCATCACACTCCCTGTACTTGCTTGTCTTCCTGGTGCCATCACTTTCCCAGGCACAGACATACCTGGCTGTCCACATGATTTAAAAGACCTTCTGCCACTGCTCCAAGGTCAACTGTAGGCACTTCCAACTGTTTACATGGGTCAGCATGGGCACTCTGACCAGTCTGTGGAACTGTGTGTTGTGACACATTCCTCCCGTAACCATCATTAACAGTGCCACAGTAGCCTTTCTCTTGGTTCGGACTAGATTTGAAAGTGTTGACTGTCTTCGTGCATTAATGACCCTTGGGCATCCAACACATGGATTGTCCCTCCTCGTACCCCCGAAGGATGTACTCACCACTGCTGACCGGGTGAACTCCACAAGCCTTGCTGAGATGCTGTGACCCAGTGGTCTGACCATAGCAGTTTGGCCCTTGTTAAAGTTGCTCAGGTCTTCACGCCTGCCCGTTCATCCCACATCCAACTACGAGAACCGACTGACCGTTTATCATCTAATATATCCCAGACCTTGACATGTGCTCTGGTTATGAGATAACATTATTTCATCTGTGAATGGTCATAATGATTTGGGTCATCAGTGTAGATCAAATGTAAATGTAATTTATTATGTAACAGACTAATAAATTATATAACTATGTAATTACATATTAATTACTGTAGAAGACTGGCGCTAGTTCGGTTTACCCAACAATTGTTTAGGTGTAGGACCAACTGATCCAGGACCAGTCATTAAGAGATAACAACCCCAGCATAGTAAACAGGATGTGCTTGTTATAAAATAAATAAATAAAATGATAAACTTCTCTCCTGTGGCCAAACCGTTGCCATAAAAGCAATGTGATGGAAACATTGTACCAATGGGCACAGCCAAGGTTATCCTCAGAAACCATTTAAGGCAAACTGAATAAACAAGCAGTCGTATCAGCACACAGGGGAACGCTCAGGATTAATCTGTCTTACATGGATAAATTAGCGACTGCTATTTATGGGTGGCTCATGGAAAAATTAGCAAACGCTACACAGAGATAAGGGTGATGCTGGGAAATATTGAAGGTTTTGGAGGAGCTCAGACATCATCTTCACCTGGACAAGCACCAAGTTTCTTCACACTGCATGCCTCCCTACTGCAGGCCTCCTCAGAGCATCCGCTTTAAAGTAGAGGTTGTGGAAGCAGGGCAGATCTCTGGGGGGTAAATAAGCCCAGAAAACCAGAGTTGAGCACTCCTTTGTGTATTAATATGGAGCAAATGGATGATCGAGGAATCTAGGATGGATTTCTGGATGCACATCAACTTCCCTCACGCAGAGCCAAGCTTTCTGCAGCTTTCCAGAGGAGCAGACAACTCAAGTCCTGAGAAACGAGTCAACCTTAGGTAGAGATTAGGCTAGGTTTGCATTGTGGATTGTGGGGATTTTATGTGAAAAATGTGTGAACAGTTTGGAACAGTTCACACACCTGGACTCAGTAACCAATCATCACACTGATTTATCAGTCTACTAAGGCTTTAGCAGAGCTCAGTAACACTGAGATTAATAACTGATCATCACATTGATTTATCAGTCTACTCAGGCTTTAGCAGAGCTCAGTAACACTGAGATTAATAACTGATCATCACATTGATTTATCAGTCTACTCAGGCTTTAGCAGAGCTCAGTAACACTGAGATTAATAACTGATCGTCACACATTTGATAGGAACGTTTAAAAAAAATATCAGAAAAAAATATAAACTGTTTTAAAATAAAACATCACTGTTATCACTTCATGAATAAACTATGATTTTTTATTGCACAATTTTGACCTACTTGCAGCACTATACTTACAACACAATTGCACTTCTTTTGCAGGACATCATTGTCATTAATTAAAACTTTTAGTAACACTTTACTAAAATGTAGCATTCATAAGGCTAAATGACACCCCAGAAAGTGTCATAACACAACATAATGGCAGAAAAATAATGTCACCTGACACAGATGTTGCATCAACTTGACTTGAAGTTGACAAAAGCAATCTTCGTAACAGATGACAGCTACTGGAACAAGCCTTTATAAATGTTTATGTAGGTTGTCATGTAGGGCTTATGTAGCTGTCATGTAGTCTTAGAAACACACAGTTTTTACAGGCCTACAAAGTATGTAAAGTATGTAAATAAGCAACCGACAGCAACAGAATCCACTTGCAAACACTTTGCTACTGTGGCTGTTACCACCATGTCTCACAGAAAGACCAATTAATTCTCAAGCCTCTCGTTTACAGCACCACTGTTTCAAAGCCCAGACAGGAACTTTCCTCGGCCGCCCTGGTGAGCCATTCCTCCTCCTCCACCCCTCCCCACCTTGTTGGTTTTGCTTTGTTGCTTCCCATTGAAGTGGCCACTTAAGCATCTGGTTCTGCATTCAGCCGAGCCCTAAAAGCCTAAAGCCTGACCCTGGGGGCCACCACGCAGGGTCATACTGAATGTCACCGGACAATGGCATGGCTACGCGACCCCTTCTCACTTCAAAAAAAAGCCTTACCACGACCAGGCTGACCTCATCTCTTAATGGCACTTACAAAACAACTGCGTACACATGAGGTGGGGTGTCTTTGTTTTACCCCTAAAACCTGCACAAGCATCCACTCTTGAGCAAAGACATACAGGAAGATTCACATTGAGAAGAACAGAGGATTTAAAAGACACAATACTCTAAAGGAAAGACAGCTGAATGGGTTAATCTGTGGTTTAAAAAAAAAAATCTCTGGCTTAAGCTCATCAAAGGTCTGAATTTAGGATGAACTGTGCTAAGATTTCATAACTTTGGTGACACAAGTGGTACACACGTGACTGTTGTAACACGTCCAGAATGTTTCTTGGTGTTGTCATGTTGAAATAAGCATGGACATCCCTGAAAAAGACCACCTAAAAGGGAGCATATGTTGCTGCTAAATGTGTTAAGCATTAATGATACATTCACAGATGTGCAAGTTACTCACTAATACTCTCCATACTATGACAACCCCGACTCCTAAATTTTACACTGGTAACAATGATGGGACTTGGTCCGGAGAACCCATCATCCATTATTTACATAGCTAATCTGAAAAGTTGACTAGTCAGACTATAACACACATTTCCACTGTGCATCTGTTCATTTCAGGGCCCAGAGAAGTCAGCAGTGTTTCTTGATGCTGTTGACATATCTCTTCCACTGTGCATGGTACTTGCATCTGTTTCTTAACCTGCAGGTGTGGATGCAGTATTGAACAGCATTTCTTGACAATAATTTGTCAGTACTCCTGAGCCCACGGGCCAAACCTAGATTTTTCAGTCCTTTTCTTGAAAAAACAAACTTTTCAGCTTCTCTGCTGCTCATCCCTTTTCTCACTTGTCCCTCTCTGCTCTTTGCTCTGCCTCCCTGTCACTGTCCTCGCTCCTAAGCTTGGCCGCTGGGATCGAACGTGAGGCGCAGTCAAGTGGCCGTACTATGGAACAGAAGGCAGGGCCCGGGATGTTGAGTTCAGGACTCATGTGCTGCCTTCATGTCGTTCGTGGCTGTCATCGTTCTCCTGCTCTCTCTTGCAGCTGACATCCTCCTCCAGCTGTCATTCACGGCCTTTGTCGGCATGGAAGGCTCGGTCACCATCTTCCCACCCTCTCTCGCGGCTGTCTTTGGTGCCCGTGAGTCAGGCCATTAGTACAAACACCTTTGGGATGTGGTAGAACGAAAGCTTCTCTGCATGAACGTACACCTGAAAAATAATGTCAGCATGGACCAGAATTTTTCCACAGAATTTTGTGGAATCCATGCTCTGAAGCTTTGAGGCTGTTTTGAACCATAGATACAACATATCAAAAAATAACAGTACTGCACATAAATGCAAATTTAGCTAAATATTAGGAGTAATCAAATGTGTTGTGTGCACCTTTGACTGTTTTTTGAACTGCTTCTTGTAACTCTCACTGCTACCCCATGTGGGGTAAGGAACACCCACCACAACTAGTCATCATATTTCTAAGCATCTGTGTGGAATATGACTGTTATTACTTAAATCACCCTTCCTGTGAGACAAAGGGTGTGTAGCTACAGTTTGGAGTTTGAAAAAGCAAGACTGAAAGCAGGAGAGGCCTCCATGTCGCTCTTAATTGCTAGACCTGGAGTTGAGGCAGCTGATCAGATTTGATCTAAGAATACTTTCAGAACAGGCCCATCTGGGATCAATCTCTGAAACAGTTTCAGTTGAATGTAAGTCTCTCCCCTCTTTAGCTGTCCATCAGTCAGAAGCTTGGTACCTGGGAAGAAATCTGCATGAAATTACTGCTGCCTTCATGTGTTCGTCAGATGCTCCAGTTTCTCACATAGCAAAGGCTCTGTAGTTAGAAACATAAGATTTGCCAAGCTGATGTGGTAAAGGAACAAGTAAAGTTAGCTACCCTGCTAGAAAAACCAGCATGCCTGGTCACAAGTAAATCCAGCATATTTTGTGTTATGGATGCTGGTAGGCTGGCCAACAGCAATGGAAGTTATTAAGGCCACTGCACACCGGATGTGTCGTGTCGCACCATGTAGTGTCGCATAGCATAGAGGAGCGCTGCTACAGAATGCCAGCAGGAAGAGCCAATAAAGCTAGTTCAAGTTGATTTTTACGAACTGCTCATGTAAACTGAAAGAAATAAAGTTTTTGGCATCACTTATGCTTGGCGACAGTTTACTACCTTTTTCAGTTTGTATCTTCCAGCTCAAAAACAGCCAGTTTGTGAAAAGGTAGCTAACAGTAACGTGAGCTGTGGTAACTTACATTAGCATATGTCTCTTTGACTAAAACGGCCTTTCTCTGTGTACATTTCAGGCCACGGTGGCTTTCTGTGGTCTCAATATGGCTTTCATATGACGCGTGTTGACACGGTGTGTCTGTGCCAGTGTGCGTACCTCTATTAAAAACAATGGTTACGAATTGTTTGATGCTGTGTGATGTGAGGTGGCTCGTTCTGTGTGAGGCCTTTAGGCTGATCACCAGCAAAACTAGCATGTCACTGTTGTCGGAAGAAAACCTTGTATCTCCATTTTTGACGTTTTTTTGGGAATTTGAGAATGCATGTTGCTCTTTACATTGTATGTAAATTTCAAGATGAATGGACTAAAAGAAATGGCCCAAAATGACTTGGGAAAAAGTCTGGTTCCATTGACTTACATTAAAAGTTAAGTATGTTTTTTCCTTCTCCTGTAAAGTTACCATTTTGGAAATACAAGGTTTTCTTCCAACAACAGCGATATGTTATGTTTCCTATCACTCAACATTACCAAGCTGGAAGAATGAAGGCTAGTATGTGCTTCCTCTGAGAAACAGGAAGAATCACAGCATCTCGTCACCTGCTGCTAATGCAATATCACTGGAAAGCTAAACACACTTGAAGTAGAACACTAATCTGCTATGTAACTGCAGCACACATTGGCTAGCATCATGCTAAGTGATGGGAGAGAGAGAGGACCATACTGATGTCAGAATTAGCAGTTAGCTATCTAATGATATATGTATTTTTACACAGGAGGAAAATAGGGAGATTCTAAAACAGGTCATGCTAGCTAATTAGCTAATTTTCTAGACCACATTGACTTAGCTAACAAACTTTCTGGCTACAAAGCCCAACAAAGTGAGGCAAATTATGCTCTTTTTTGGCCTGAGTTGAACTCACAATTTCCTCACAATAAGGCGAACATTTAGACCAGGGGTAACAACGTCCAGTCCTGGAGGGTCCTGCCCAGTTTTGTGGTTTTCCTGCTCAAGCACATCTGATTCACCTGATAGCAGCTAATTGCCAAGGTTAGTAGGTGTGTTAAGAGAAGATCACCAAACTATGCTGGATACCAGCCCTCCAGGACTGCAGTTCGTCACCCCTGGTTTAGATAGTTGAGGTAAGCAAATGCTAAATGTACTAAAATTAAGTTGTAGTTTAAAATACAAAGAATTACTGACCATCACTAAAACCATCCTCCATATTTCTACAAGTTCCTCTGAAGCACCTGAATACATCATATACTGTTAGAAATAAAGGTTCTGTTCAGGTACATTTTTCGTTCATCAAGGTACAAACAATGTAAATGTTCCCTCAAAGGTACAACAGTGGTTTTAAGGCCCAATTGTGAACCTTATATAAGTTTTTAAAGTTCATATTTGTACCTTTTCATAATCTAATGTTACAAAACAGAACAATAAAATAAAAAGCCTGGAGACGAGACGGGGTGTGTGGAGTCAGTACAACTCAGAAAATATAAATTATGGTATATGTTCCCTGACTGAAGGGACCGAGATATACCCTTGAGGGTTCCACCCCAGTGACAAGAGGGGAACTGCCCCAGTGACAGTTTAGTACCTTTTTTTTCTGAGAGTGTATGAGTGCTTAGAATGAGAATGCATTGTGATGTGATGGCCAACAGCCAGTATGCGAAATACCCCCTGGTGTTCAGGGGGTCCCATGTTGGCTGGAAACTCCAGCGTTGGCTCACTCGCCATGGCAGCGCCGATGGTACCTTCAATGACAACGAAATGTTTGGTTTAGCAGTTTTTCTTCTGGAAATGCTCTTTTGTAGTTTGGTAAATTAGTAACAGTTCACTTTTTCCACCAAACTCTTGGGAAACTGGGCAAGTTTTCAGATTTACAAATATGCTACGGCAGTATTTTTTCAGAGGTCTCCCAGGAGTAGTTAGAGTTGCTAAGCTATGAAGGACCAACTGGGTGAGCTAGTCTGCTACAGAGCCACCCTGAGGCAGACTAGTGCTGCATCACTGGTAAGCTAAGAATATCAAACACAGAGCCTTACCAATTGTGGGTGAAGCAACTAAACAATGAGCTTTCCCTGAATTTGTATTGAGCATCTATGCTTTCATAAGAGTCAGCATAATGTAGAGCTTTGTTTTCAGGGACCCCTCAGAATTTAGATTTTGAGACATTCACAGGGTCCAAGAGGTTAATTAGGGGGTCCAGAACCCCCTGTAATTCACACCTTGCCAACAACAGTATAAGGACCAGCTAACAACGACTGAATCTCACATGGTGTCTAAACTAGACAACCACCATAATGTATAAATATGTTGTTAATCCATTAAAAGGGAATTCCATCGGAATATGAACCAGGAGTCACAATGTCTACAACACATATATAGACATTTTATTTACCATCCAAAACCACCAGTGAACCCACACGTGTCTTCTGAGTTTTATAAGTAATCTTTATGATGGTAAAATCTGTAATAAGGTTTTTTGTTTTGGGACTATTTTGCCTCACAACACCCTGCAAGTGTCCCTCTGCCATGAATGGACTTAAAGAAATATGTTTTAGGCCAAAAGCCTATTTCAAAATGATCATACAACATTTTGGACATCAAGCAGCATATTTGTAATGACATTCTATGAATTTTTAAAAGCAATAAACTCTTCAGACGTCTGGTTCCTATCACCACCACTGCGAACAACTCTTTAAGATTTCTCTAGAACAGCACCTTCCATGTCAAACCACTCTGAATTGCTTTGTTTACATCTTAACCATTTAACTATGCATACCTTTGGAAAAAAAACAGTTTAATTCCATTTAAATCTGCACGCAAAAACAAAGATTCCCAAAGCAGCTCTTGAGGACCTTCCTCCAGATATACACACCACATTCTTCAGGCCTGCATACGAGGACATTGACCAGTAAAAGTGAGCTAATCACTTCAAGTTATCGGTAAAGAAATCCTAAGGAAACAAAACGTCTCTCCAGGCTGCTGAGACAACATATTTTTGTCCTGCACCACCTTTCTCCACTCCCTACCCACCCAAATGGCTTGAAATGAACCCCTTCAGGACTGAGGCCTTCACAGTAAGACATGTCAGCCCCAATTACTGTCCCAGGCCTCAGCACCCATGCCTCTATTCATGAATCTTTAAAGGTGGTTGCTGAATTTGGTGGTAAGCTGACATTCAGACTGCACTACATTTCACACATGGTGTCATAGTTTAACCTCCGAGTGGCTGTTTTGGTTTTGAATTCAGGAGAAAATGGAGAAAGTATGTGGCATAGCTAAAACAATAGAAGCCATCTTGAAGCCTGAATTTTGTACTTTTGTCCATATTTACACACAACAGTGTGTCATACAGTGTCAGGAACCACGTAAGCAAGCTTATTAAAGATTACTTAACAACTGAACACAGTTTGAGATAATTGTGTGATGATTTAGCCATGCAGTTAGCACAATGCTAACTTTCACTGCTTGTTAGCTTCATCAGCTTAATAGCTACAGTACAAAACAGTGTAAACACTGTTAAAGTTTTGAAATGTACCACCAATTCCACAACCTATAGAGAGAATATTTAGAAATGAAACTACAAAAAACAGCTTGTTTTGAATGCACAAATTTATACAGTCGTATGCAAAAATTTGAGCACCCCTGGTTGGCATGTTGAAATGACACGTTTAGTTGATTTTCTAAGTGAAAATAAGTTAACACATCCTCAAACTACTGCAATTTTTTTTCTGCAAAATTACTGTTACTTTGCTGAATTTAACATATTCAGGGAAAAAAACAAAGTTTATGGCGCATTTGATATTTTCTTTATTCAAACATGTTAGCTAATTTTCAATCAACAAAACATGTAATGTATCAAGAGGCATTCAAATATTTACTAAGTATATCCATCTATTCAGACTAGCCCCGCCCATTTACACAAGTTATAAGTAGTGTTTCAAGCCTGGACTTCTTTTTGAATGAGACCAGCCAAACAATGCAGAGACCATCTTTTTCATCTGAGATCATTTTTCTGTTTTTGACATAATTTGAAAATACCTGTCGTCCTTTACATTGTGTGTAAATCTCACGATGAATCGACTAAAAGAAATGACCCAAAATGACTTGGAAAAAAGTCTGGTTCCATTGACTTACATTAAAAGTAAAGTAGGTTTTTTCCCTCTCCTGTAAAGTTATCTTTTTGGAGATTCAAGGTTTTCTTCTGACAACAGCGATATATGATTTTGTTTGGAAATAGTCAGGTAAAAATGAATGAGGACTGGTTTTAGTGCATAAACACACAAACAAACAAAACAAAACACAATGCAATAAAAATGTAAGAAATTCTCCTTCAAGCAACAGCAATTCAAGCATCCAGCAAGCAGGGGGGGTTTGAGAGAGCAGGAGGGTGAGAAGGCGCGATGTAAAGGACAAACACTGAGATTAATGAGCAATGCCTGTTTTCAATTCTAGCTGCTTGGCTAAGCAGGAGAGGGCTGTTCCCTAGATCATATCAGATGATGTGTCTTTAATGGGCCTGTGTGCAGCCCCCCCCCCTACTCCTTGTAAATGGGAGGAATCCAGGATGCCTCATTCTTCCCACTTAAAACAACATAAAGCTGAAAAACAGGGTTTACTGTGGCCTTCGTGAGAAAACATCACCTCCCTCAGAACGGCAGCTTTTCAAAAAAGCTCGGCATGTGACACCATTTTGGCCCGATCGTCACCCAACGTCAGTGTGATTGCAGTAGACCATTCAGCCACCAGAAGTAAAAAACGACCAGAGGGTACATGTCAAGAGAATAGAAGCAAGGAAAAAGTTGTGTTGTTCTCTCTATGGCAACCTCATGTGAACCACATGGGCCAAGCCTAAGAGTGTGGAGTTTGTCTGATGAGAAGAAATAGAGCTTACAGAGTTGGCCAGTCTCATCTGTAGGGGTTGCAGCCCAGAGATTAGCTCCAGTCTTGCTTCCTCTCATCCCTGATTAGAAGCACCCCTGCCCCTGGCCCACAATGCACTGGGATTTGAACTTGGTGGAGAACTGCTTATAGAAGCATGTGGACTCTAAATCTCATGCAATGCATTCTTAGCATAGAGGAATTGTTATTATTATTATTATTATTATGCCAGTTATAATGCAATACACCAGAGATCAAATATACTACTGTCTTATACACCATATACGGACATCTTTGCTGTTATGAGAAAACCTTTCTTTATCAAGAAAACTATTTTACGCCATACACTTTATATCTCTACAAGTTTTGGGGCTCTCAAGTGACGTAGTGGAGTTGTGCCCATCTTCAAGAGATTCCGAGCTTAATCCCTAGCGATGCCACAGCCATCCGTAACCAGGAATCAAAGAAAGCACAATAGTTCTTGATCTTTCTTGGTGCGTAAGATCGGCCTCCCTTGCTTCCATCACTCAGCGCGATGCTAACCAATGTGGGCGGCTGTTCGCTAGCATAACAGAATTGGCAGTTAGCATTCTCTAAGCGCATTGAGCTGTCCAATGACGTTGAGCCATCCAATGACGTTCCAGCTAGCTTTATGTATCCCTGAGAAGGCCCATTCTGGCTTTCACCCTTGCGGCTTGGTAGCTATGTGATTGAAGGAAGCCAAGCTAGCAGGCGGAATTTGCTATGACTAAAGTGGAAGGAGGGACAGAAAGGCTTTCAATTGCATATACAAACAGCTTGTATAATCTCTAAAGAAAAGCCTTGACCAATATAATGAGATGCTGTAGAGCAGCCACACATTAGATTAAGGTTATCAGGCCCACTCCCTAGAGGGGTACAAAGCCCTGGACTGGGTTGCACCAGTTTGCGTAGGTTTAGACTTCAGTTTATTTCTTTACTAAGCCCTTAGTTACACTAGTTAGCTTCCAACTACCCTTTTACTAAACCTGGTTGCACCACAAGTCCGTAAGTCGTGTCTTAACTAGTAACAACTAACTAATGCGTATGTTGCTTTAACATGACGATAAGATGGTCGGAACCAATCAGTAAATCCGCTGCCATGGAAACGCAGTGGCAGTTGGCTCTGACTCTTTCATAGAAAAAATATCCAGAATGGAAGAGAACAATGTGTACAAGTTAAACTGAATACAAGTAATTATCTGCAGCTGCTGTCTGTTTATTCTTTAATGTTTCCCTGAGAAACCAAATATGCAGCTTTTTAAACGTTGGTTTCTGGATAACCAACACAACCACAGCCTCAGTTTGGCTGTTCGGGCAGCTGCCGAGTCTCACTGAGCTGGAGCTGTGAGTGTTTAGCTTCATGCTCGGAGTTAAAACCAGGCCGATGATTAGAGCTGTAAGCAAAATCACAGTGTATAGCAATTAGAGTTTTTAGCTTAGTTAACAAAAAAAAAGTCATGTTTTTGGTCTTTTTTGTGCTTTCTACATGGTTTCTGATGGTTTCCCCAAAACTTAGACCTGCTCGGGAGGAGGTGTTAATGTGTAGTAACTACTAAGCTCAATGTTAAAACTAGTTTGTGGTGCAACCCGTTCTGATTTAGTAACGCATAAACCAGAACTTAGTAAACACTTACGTTACAACTAGCCTACGTTTGAACTTACGCACAGCTTGTGCAATTGGCCACTGGAGCAGTGGAACTGTGTTTTCTGGAGTGATGGAGCTGCATCCAACATCAGTACCTGACTTCGCGAATGATCTTGTGGCTGAATGCAATCAAATCCTCACAGTCATGTTCCAACATCTAATGCAAAACTGTTTCAGAGGCTGTTACTGCAGCAAAAAGAGGATAAACTCCACACTAATACCCTTGATTTTTGAAAATGCTGGGTGAGCAGGAGTCTATGTGCTTTTAAATGTATATCCAAATGTATATCCAGTGTAAGTGTATATCCAAAAGCGTGAAATAGAAGGCAGAATTCTGATTTGGTGATTTGAAACAGGCGGTGGATACATAAAGAATCTTTTAAGGAGAGATTCTAGTGCTGGAACCATTGAGAGTTCTTTCAAGAACCATTTTCAGTAGCTCTTTAGGGAACTATAAATGGACTATAACTATAATGGGCTAGTAGGGCGCTCTCAAGGGGCTCTCAAATGTGATGCTACACTGCATGAGACCTCCCATCCAATATTATGACCTGACATCACTGGTAGATTTAGCTGGAGACCCACCGTTGGTGCTGATTGACAGATCTTCACTGCGGAGTCCCCGAGTGGTAAGGGGTGAAACACTTGCCCTCAGCTGAGAACATGAAGGGTGTTCCAGCGTGAACAGCAGAAGCCATTGCAGGAGCTCCAAGTGCTTGGAACGACCTTGTTTGCATTATGCAGAAAATTGAAATCAGCAGAACTATGCTTTCAGGGTTCATAACAGTTATGCCAACATACAGTGCTCTCCACAAATATTGGCACCCCTGGTAAACATGAGTTAAATAATATAAAACTTTATAGTTTTTTTTAAGGACTTTATAGAGTGCTGCTGGAAGAAAGCCTCTGCTGTCAAAGCCAAAACACTCAAGCGCCTGAACTTTGCCAGATGTTGCTGGAACTTTCAGTGGGACCATGTTCTACAGTTGGGTAAGATTAAAATAGAGCTTTTTGGCAAATAAGACCAGAGGTGGGTTTTGCATGCACACAACTTTGTTCTGATACATAGGCCCAAATCCATTTCTTATTTTTACCTGTGACCCTTGTTTTCGAGTGTCTCCTTGCTCCTTGGAACTGAGTTACAGCGGTAGTGGTTGAAATCTTCCTCTACAAAATGGGACCCTCAAATAAAAAGAGCATTACTTCATTAACAGCTACTAGCGCTGCTCTGTAGGCGACTCTGCCAGTCTGCAGTGACAGCAGAGGAGGGTAAAGTTCCGCTCCTCACTGCTGGGCTTTAGTTACATTTAGGGCATCATATGACTTCAAAGAGGGGGGCAATTATTTATTATCACCACCCCTAATTCTTCAGTGATATGAAGCTGAAGTCAGATATTCGCCAGCTTCTTGTTTGAAATTTTCCCCATTCCACCTTAAATGGTGCAGCAGTTCTAAAGCCTGAGGTGCCGTAATGAAACTGCTGCACCATTTAAGGTGGAACGGGAAATTTAGCTAGCTACATACCAAGACATCTACATAATACTAGTGTTTTTTTACGCTTTTTTTTTAAAGAAAAGGACCATAATATATTGAAACAACATTAAACTAAGACAATACAGTGGTTATCGTAATTTTTTATTGGAGAAAGTACTCACATTTGTGGGTTTCTTTGGGTGCTTGCGCAGCCATCTTCCTCATAGCACTCTGTTTAGAGTGAGCCTCTGAAAAACCTCTGTTTGGAGTGCCATGTAGCCCTAACACTTCACCCTACCCTCTATCTCAGCATTGCGACACCCTACCCCTAGGCGTGAACGCTTAAGTGGAGGGGTAGGGCTAAGTGGTAGGGGCGAGGGGTGAAATGGCATTGGGCTATGGTATCACAGACTCCATCAAGTACCAGCAGATAGTACATCAAAACCTGACTGCACAGCTAAGAGGCTTAAACTGGGCCATGGTTGGATCTACCAGAAGGACAATGATCCAAAACACACCTCAAAATCAACACAAAAATGGTTTACTGACCAGAGAATTAAGGCTTTACCGCGGCTGTTCCTGGCCTCTGACCAAAGCCCCAGAGAAAACTCAAGGGATGAGCTGAAGAGCAGCGTGGACCTTGGAATCTGATGGATCTGGAGAGATTCTATATGGAGGAATAGTCTAAGATCCTTTGCAATGTATTCTCCAGCCCCTTAAGCCAATATCTGCCAATTTTTGTGGAGGACACTGTATCAATTTCATCATCCATTTTTGAATCACTACTTCAGAATCAGAAACTGAATATGTGCTTTAAACCACTACAGGATAAAAATGTACTGTATATCCACACTGGATATATAACTTGAATTCATCCAGGATGAACTTCAAACAACATATCAACAAGATCTTATTCCTCTACGTATGCAATAACAACTGTTATAATGAAAGGAACTGGTGTTCTGCGGAATCAGTTTGACTCTAAAAATGAAATCAAGATATGGCAATGCTTTATCATCCATATCA
This sequence comes from Colossoma macropomum, assembly GCF_904425465.1. NCBI lineage: Eukaryota > Metazoa > Chordata > Actinopteri > Characiformes > Serrasalmidae > Colossoma > Colossoma macropomum. Next base: position 2,726,486 of record NW_023496051.1, read on the forward strand.
TAACATCTTCATTGGTTTCCCTTTTCTAAAAACCCTAATCTGCAAACACATTCCATGGAACCATTGGAACAAAATCCAAAATGTGGTTAAGACTGGAGCTACACATTACCGCCATTTACATTCAGCTTCTTCATAATGTGTTCCTGGCTCACGCCAGCTCCAGCTCACAGAGCGAGAAGGATAACCTCTCAATTAGGAATGACCCTCGCGTCTGGTTGCTACAGGGTCTTGCCAACAGTGCTCCAAACATGAGCGCTGTTCTGCTATGGAGCAGCTAAAGCTGATGTCATCAGGCCTGCTGCCTTTCCTGTGTCAATCATATGGCTAAGCCAAGCCGACTAAATTGCTCAACCTCTCCTTGCCCCAAATGTAGACAATCATCCAAGAATGTTTCCTTCATTAGTTTTGCACTGGAGCAGCAATGCTAGTATAATATAAAGCAAATATAGCAAACAAACACCAAATTAATCATCTTTGTGCTAAAAACATAAGTAATTTATCACACACTTAACTCAAACCATGTTCAGTAGTCTTCAGCACTGAGGCTTACTTTTGTGGTTTCTGACACTGTATGACATATTTTTATCTAGAAACATGGACAAAAGTCACTTAGAATAGAAGTAAAAACAAGCTCTGTAGCAAAAAATTTTAATTCACTGTTTTTATAATTGATTAGCTTAAAATAAATAAATAAATGAAATGTTACTTGTGGCACGGCGTTCTTTTCATCAGATGCTGCTCCTTTTTTTTTAAACGTAACTTTGGTGATTGTAGCCAAAGAGTTCCACTTTTACCTCATCACTCCACAGCACTTGTTTCTCTGGATTATCTTGATGCTGTTTCACATACTTCAGACAGTGACTTTTGTAATGAGGTTGGAGGTAAGGTTTCCTTCTGATGGCTCCTCCATCCAGATCTTGTTTGTACAAGCAATGCTGCACAGTAGAACGGTCCTCTAGCTAATTTTTTCTGTAGGTCCTTTGCTGTCATATGGGGGTTTTGCTTTGTCTTTTTGGCCAGCGTGCAAGTAGTTCTATTTGAGAGTCTTCTTGATCTTCCACATCTTGCCTAAACGTTCACAGTTCCCCTTAACTAGCCTTCCCCTGCTTTATAGGCATCAATTAGCTTCATTTTCAGATCCTCATCCAGCTAGTTTTTTAGAGGAGCCCATGGTTGTTGAGTGTTGTCACAAGGTTTGAAGAGTCAGAGAATTTATTATGCTCAGCTGACAATTCGTAAGTACACATAAGACCTGCCTAACCAGCCCTAACAAATCAATCAAGGTCTTATGTTCTGACACATTATAACTGTACTTTGGCACATGCCACAATATTTGACATTTTAATCAAATATGCTGTAACCATGCATTAAAATTTGTACAAAAAATTATTTTTTAAAATAGTTGCTGCAGAGGCTGTGTTTACTTCTTTTGAATTAAAGAAACAGTGTGTCATTTGGCCAGGGATGCCCACACGACTATAACAGCATGTCATGCAGACTCAGAAAGCACATAAGCAAGTCTAGATTACTTAACAACTCAAAGCATATGAGTATTAAAGTATGCAGTTAGCACAATGCTAACATAGAGGGGTACAAGGTCCCATTGCTGGTTAGCTTCATTAGCTTTGCAGCACCAATACAAAACAAGAAAAACTTAATAGACCAAACAAGTACAATCGACTGCATTTGGGATGAGGACAAAATTGTATACATTTGAGAACCTCCTGTGAGATAGAACTGGCTACAAGATGGTCCATTTTCATGTACCTTTTCCTCAGGCTACGGTCTGTTCTCCTGCCTTCACACATTGACCTCATATTCTCCAATAAACACCAATAAAATCTGGACACTCCATTGGTCTGCCACACCTGTTTGTGATCTATGTGGATTCTATAGAGCGTTCTCCCCAGTTCACATTCATTCATATGGCCTGAGGGCTCCTTTTAGGAACATTGAAAGTGTCAGGAGTGTCAACTTCCATTCTTGGAGAGTAACAGCACCTGATTCAATTTTTCATTTAATTCTCAAGCTCCTCCATGAGTTGAATCAAGTGTGTCAGCATGGGAAAAGTACTACGCTGTGCTGGGCTTGGTTCTAAAGTAGCCATTTGCAAGTATGTGCACATGCTTATGGCTTATGGCTTGGCATCATGCCTGTGGAATTTAGTTTATTAATTTTTACTGAACTACATTTAGGGTGTCCCTCAAAGCCTTGAGACAAAGCTTTAGCATTAACTAGTCAATAGCTGCTGCATAAGCCTAATTAGCCTAGCATAATTAGCCTAGCTAGTTTTTTTTTTAATAAAAATGAACAAATATTTAGTTAAAAATCAGTTAAATTAAAAAAATATATGTTTCTTAGCCATTGAAAAGTGTCGTTAAAAGACTTGAGACTACTGAGCAAACCACCAGTGGACCGCTAGCTTTGCCATCAGTCGGCCACCACTGGACCGCTACCCTCTTGCTATCCGGGTAGCTAGAAAATGGCTGCCAACTTATCTATTTAGCCTAGCTAAGTATTTTTGATAAAAAATTAGCAAATATGTAGTTAAATATCAGTTCCATGAAAACAAATTATGTATCCTAAACCTATCCATAGAAAGATATCCTTGAAAACCTTTAGCATTAGCTAAACAGCTGCTATGTTACTCTAGTTAGTTGGCCTAGTTACTTTTTATAAAATGTAGCAAATATTTAGTTAATAATCATTTAAATAAAAACAAATGATGTATCAAAAACCTAGCCAGGAAAAGGTGTCCTTGAAAGCCTTGAGGTTAAAGCTTTACTTTAGCTAGAAAACAACTGCTTTATTAGCCTAGCTAATTAGCCTAGCTATTTCTAATGAGCAAATGTTTAAGAATCAATAAAAACACATGATGTATCCATAATTTAGCTATGAAAATGTGTCTGAAATTTCTGAAAAAAGGCAAATGTACTACACGGTAAAAAAACAATTACTTTAACTTGTAAAAGTCAGTAAATTGTCTGTAAAAGTTAAAATTCACTTCTGAACATTCAAGTTCAGAACAGCTGTGCTTTGGGCTCTATGACGTATAACATTAGCCTGAGTGACTTTGACTTCAGGAGATCTTCAGACATGCAGCACATATAATATAGGCTCACATATAACATATCTATGAAATAAATGTGAAAATTTACGAGTATAATTAACAGATCATGCCTGAAAAACGCAAACCTCACTAAATTTTGATCCTAGTTACGGCCCTGATTAAAGACGATATACAGAAAGCCCTTGATGAGGATGAGGTTTGTAAAATGAAAGTGCGGACCACTGTTTTAAAGCCAGCTCCTAAAAATAAAGACAGTCTGGTGGATAAAACTGGTTGGTGGCTCCACTTATTGACTCAGCATTCAACAGATTAGACACGTCTGTCTTCATTAAACCCCTCCCACCATTCTTCCTACCCAGACTAAGCTCCCTCAACACTGGGCAGACCAGACAGGGAGCCCCTTCCAGGGTCCATGGAGATGGAGCAGGGTGTAAACTATGCTCTTGACAAATATAGGTACCACAGAATGGGCGAGTGTGATTAGGGGGGAGGTAAAAAAGAGAGAGAGAGAGAGGAGGAGGAGGAAGGCCTCGGTGTTATTGCATTTGTTTCTCGTGTTTCAAAGAAAAGCATCCTTTGAGTGTTTCTTGGGAACATGCCAGGTCCTGCCACACAATGCTGCAAAGTAAACCGTCCTTTTTTCCTCTTTTCTGCGCCGTTTTGGGGGGCCATTTCTCACAAATTAAACAGGGGCCTAAAATCCATAGGGGGCCCTTGTAGATAAGAGTCTGCAGGAAGACAGGCTTTCTGAATCTACATTCAGTCTGTTAAAACGTTATCTCGACATCAGGAACTGTTTATGCACTGCAAAAAAAAAAATTGCTGTAAATTACTGGCTGCTTTCACAGTAGTTTACTGAACCACATTAACAGTAACTGCCTGTAAAATAAAATATATACTGAGACTTTACAGTTATCTGCACCATAAGATTCCTGTGATGTAGCTCTTGTATGTGTCCAGTAAAAAGCTGTAATTAAAATACAGTAACTCCTGTGTTTTTACAGCTGTACTACTGTAAACTGCAAGTTCTCTAATGCAAGTTAGAGTAATTTACTATAGATTTACATTAAAACAGGCTTTGCCTGATCTGTAATTGCTGACTAATAATGTAATTGATTATCATGTTTCTGCCATCCTTGGCACTGAAAATGCACAGAACATCACAAATATGTCTTTAACATACAAATACCATTAATAAATGGTAATTACCATTAATTAACAGACATTTTAACTTTGCTTATAATATCAGTGAATTCTAACATTTTTGTCCTCACCTCAATGTTCCAGGATTTAACTGATCCAAGAAAGTTTTCTGTTTTAAGTTTTGAATCTCTAAAACAACAAAAACGGAATCGTCAGAACAAAAACACTTAAAAAGTTTCTATAAAAAGTTGTAACTCTCAGTTGCTATCATAATACCCATAATGCTATGCAGTACAGCTCAATGTCAACCTCACAGTAAATTTGCTGTGTTATTACAGAAAATATCTTAAGATTAGTTGATTTCACAAGAAAATGATGTCAATAAATTGACCTTTCTGTTGGCTATCATGTTTCCTATCGCTGTATAGAAGAGGTACAATGCTGCCTTTATTGTTAGATGCACTGTGAGTGCATGAGCTCATTTCAAGCGCAGTTCAGATCAGTGAGTTAATTGATTTGTTTAATCAAGAAAGAACTCACATTATTAATTAAGATAAACAGTTTAAATTGCAGAAAGACACCTTTTTGCATCGGCCTTTAAGGGTTAAGTGGCTAAATTAAGTTTTTCCCAATGCCATACGCCTGAAATCCGGGATTTCACAATGTATGAAAGTAATTAGATGGATGTGGGGGAGCTGATCCCAGCTCAGCACTCTACAATGTTTGATATGCTCATGATTTGTCTATTCTGGTCTAAAGTGGCAGACTAGAGGGCAGCCCTGATCTACAGGAGGTTCTTCAGAGCTCTTCAGGGCCTGAGAGACACGGGAACGAGTGTTAATGCCATAGTCCGAAAATCTCATTGCACACTTTCTCCCTGGAGCTATGAGGCTAATGTACCTAATCGGTTACCACTTGGTTTTCAATCTGTGGGCCGCAGCCACCCAGTGTGCTGTGGTGGTGCTGCTAGGCGTCCGTTGGCCATCAGTTTTTATGATAAATAAAGACATTTTACCAAAAAACATTTTAAATTGACAAGTAATTGGTTATTTGCAAAAACAAAACCTCATATGCTGGAGTTTTTAAACACCTCAGTGTCTCTGCTGGACTGAGAATAGTCCACCAACCAAAAATGTCCAACCAACAGCGTCCTGTGACCACTGATGAAGGACTAGAGGATGACCAACACAAACTGTGCAGCAGCAGATGAGCTATCATCTCTGACTTTACATCTACAAGGTGGACTGACAAGGTAGGAGTGTCTAATAGAGTAGACAGTGAGTGGTGTTTACAAACTCCAGCAGCACTGCTGTGTCTGATCCACTCAGACCAGCACAACACTCACTAACACACCACCACGTCAGTGTTACTGCAGTGCTGAGAATGATCCACCACACAAATAGTACCTGCTCTGTGAGGGTCCATGGGGGTCTTGACCACTGAAGAACAGGGTAAAATGGGGCTAACAAAGTATGCAGAGAAACAGATGGACTACAGTCTGTAACTGTAGAACTACAAAGTGCACCTATATAGTAAGTGGAGCTGATAAAATGGACAATGAGTGTAGAAACAAGTAATGTTATGCCTGATCGGTATCGGTGTACATATATATATATATATATATATATATATATATATATATATATGTGTGTGTGTGTGTGTGTGTGTGTGTGCGTCATGCTCCAGTCCTTGCGGGCCAAAACACTGCAGTCTCACAGCCTCATTAACCACACCTGATTCAGCTCAACAGCTAATTAACAATGATGAACTGTATTCAGAGTGTTAGATGAGTGTAAAGCTAATCTCCACAGCACTTTGGCCTGGAAAGTCCCCAGTTTGACAGGCTTTTCTTTGCTCTTTTCCCAAATTTTGCCCAGTCTATTTAGGCTGAAAGTCTTATTCATATAATTCACATTATTCTCGCCTTATCAAACCAAGAATGGCTGTTTCTAAAGCCCTCCTGATGTGATGCTGTTTATTTTCAAAGCATTTAATCATTGTACTTTATACTTATTTTCTGCCCTCCCATGCCCTCCGTAGGGAGATATGGCTGTGTTTTCTTATTTGCTTTGCCACTGTCAAGGCCAGCAGAGGAAAAGCTTTCATCTTCCACATCACGTCCAAAGTCCCAAACTCTAAATCCGGACAAATACAGGCGCCTACGTCTAAGCATAATAAACGGTGGAACCGAATTTAAAGCCTGGAAGCGCTGGAAAAGCGATTGCTCAGTGATGGATTAGCCGGTTAAGTTTGTTTGGCCAGCAACGAGTGCTATGACACACCTGCTTAGAAAAGATGCATATCGATTCAGCCTCGCTCTCTGATTACTTGCACTTCAAATGCCTCCAGTTCTGAATGTATATTGTTGTAGGCGGCTGTGTTTCCCCGCAGGGCTGGACCCTTTGTTGGTTGCTGAGCATACTTCTGCAAATTCTATTTAATCATGAAACAAAGGTAAATAATCTCCTCCTTCGGTGTTGTAGGCCCTTTCGAACGCTAACAGTCCATCATCAACTTTGTGTTAGAGAGAAATACTCAGTGGAATGCAAAATGCCTTCTGCAAGTTCCAAGAACCTACTCAACCAGATGAGAGATGGAAAAGTACTGGATATTTTCAATATTAGGTTACGTTTCTGAATGTGCCCTTTAATTTTCTACCCATGTATAAGCAAATTCTACACCCACTTAGAGTAAACAGCACTAAAAAATCAAATATAAAGACTTTAAATAAAAAGTTTTGCCTAATTCTTGGCTAAGTCAATTAGTCAAAGCATGTCTGGTGTCTGAAATTTGCTTCTTTAGCTTTGTACTGGAGCTACGAGGCTAAAGTAGCTATGGCTAATACCAAATCAATCAGCATTGTGCTAAGTGCAAAGCTGGTCCGTAATCTTAAATAGACTTGCTGACACTGTATGACACACTGTTATCTATAAAAAACAAAAAGAACCTTCAGAGAAGGCCTAATGATTCTTGTGATATGGTAAGCTTTGGTCGGAAACAAAAGGGTTAAATTCTCCCCCAGTGGAAGACTGTCCAATCAGGACATTTTTCACCATGGTATCTAGGCAGATATAGGCAATACCTCCAACATTGGTTAGGTCTTTAGGAGCTGCACAGAAAGCCTTATATGTTACACTAACTGTAACATAATTATTAAATGACAGAATGAATCAAGCTGTCATATTTTAATTTGCTATATGGATATATATGACATATGAGCATACATGTTGACAAATATGTAATTGACTATATATATATATATATATATATATATATATATATACATATATACACACCGATCAGGCAATCTACAATTACAGACTGTAGTCCCTCTGTTTCTCTGATACTTTGTTAGCCCCCTTTTACCCTGTTCTTCAGTGGTCAGGACCTCCATGGACCCTCACAGAGTAGGTACTATTTGGGTGGTGGGTCATTCTCAGCATTGCAGTAACACTGATGTGGTGGTGGTGTGTTAGCGTGTGTTGTGCTGGTCTGAGTGGATCAGACACAGCAGTGCTGCTGGAGTTTTTAAACACCTCAGTGTCACTGCTGGACTGAGAATAGTCCACCAACCAAAAATATCCAACCAACAGCGTCCTGTGGGCAGCGTCCTGTGACCACTGATGAAGGACTAGAGGATGACCAACACAAACTGTACAGCAGCAGATGAGCTATCACCTCTGACTTTACATCTACAAAGTGGACTGACAAGGCAGTAGTGTCTAATAGAGTGGACAGTGAGTGGACATAGTGTTTCGGTGTGTGTATCAGGCATATATCAGACAGACAGTGTACATGTGATCCATATATGACGCATATATGTGTTCACCCACCTGTCAGACATGTATGTGGCACCATATATTAAGTATTTATGCCCAATATTTCATACTTATACATACATATATTTTGAAATATATGCCTGACTTTTTATGATATATGTGCATATATGGCCATACATCAGACTTCTGTATGGGTTCCTTTGGGTGAGGCCAATTTTGTATGAAAGCAAGCAAACAGATAGATGTATCCTAGAGGTGACCTCGATTTTGACCAAGATATGGTTTGAACTGAGGCCCTAGCACTAACAGTCATGGTCCAGCACTGCATGAAAATGGACCACAGTGTGGCGTGTGGCTAAAAACAGTAACTAAATTTCGTCCATAATCATAGTGTCAGAAACCACATCAGCAAGCATATTTGAAATTGCTTAAGAGCTATACGAGCTTTGAGATAGGGGTGATGATTTAGGCATGCAATTAGCACAAAGCTAATTAGTGTTAGCTTCCATTGCTAGCTAAATTAGCCTCATAGCTCCAGTGCAAAACTAACCGAACATGTCTTGGCTGATCGACTACATTTGGGGTATGGCAGTAGATCTTTTTGGCTAAACTTTCTTTAAAATATATCAGTTGTACTAAATTCCTGGCATGGGGGATGGATGGATGGATGGATTCATGGATTATCACTTAACTGAGAGTGAGAACAAAGCGAAAGAGAATGCCGGTGTGAAACTTTACACTCAGAGCCGAAGAGCTGCCCTCTAACCTGCTGTGTGATACGAGCTGTCACTGGGGTCAGCACCAACACAGAGATGTGTTTTCAACATCACCATTTTAGCAAGAAGTGCTGAGAAGACCTGGAGTCTGAATTAGATCCTCCATATGCCTAAGGTTTAGCAATGCAGATCTAGCTAGAAAATAGCTTAAAATGCCAAAAAACATGCACTGCAGTTTGCGCTTTAGAAACTTTTGGGGTTCTTGGGAGAAACTTAGACGACTCAAAGTCAATAACACAGCTTTATTTTTCAGTTGCTGAAAACAGCAACATAATTGGTAAGAAACACAGTCTCTCCAGCGCTAACAGCTAAAAACACAGCTCACTGGCTTACTCCAGAAAACCCACCACTCCACCCATTTTCAGGCTCTTGAAGATAAAAGTCCTTGTGCAACTCGCACATCATCTAAGCCACTTATCCTCCTGGGTCACGGGGGGGCTGGAGCCTATCATAGCGCTCACTGGGCGGAAGGCAGGAAACACCCTGGACATGCCGCCAGTCCATCACAGGGCAGACAGACAGACATATCTAGAAACAATTTAGCATCTCCAGTTGGCCTGACTGCATGTCTTTGGACTGTGGGAGGAAGCCCACGCAGACAAATGGAGAACATGCAAACTCCACATAGAAAGGAGCCTGGTTACCTGGCCGGGGTATCGAACCCAGTCCCTTCTTGCTGTGAGGCGACAGCACTAGCCTCGTTTTTTAATACTTTTTAATTGCAGTGTTAAAATGTGGAGAATATAGCCTGTACCACCTAGCTTGGGTGGCTGACATCCCGCTCACTTACAGCAGTGAATGCCATGCTAGCACGGTGCTAGATAGCATGTGTTCTGTACTGGAACCTTACTAGGGCCACAATGTATGCACTTCCTACATCCGGTTAGACCACATCCGTGAAGTGCCCAGTGCATGCACTGTGCTATCACCCCCTAGCCTGCCGCTAAGAGAGCCTAGCTAGGAGATTCGGATTTTACAGCGGATGAAGTCGCAGCTGTGCTTTCAACATGGCAATCAGATGCAGATTCTTAGCCCCCTGGGTGGGGCAGGGGGGGCCAAGCTTCAAATATTGGCTGCTGATCACTTTCCAAGCTCTGAAAGCCAAAAAATGCTATTCTGGACAGGCCTAAATAATAAATAGCGTACTTTAACACACCTAAAATATACTTTTCACAATTTTTGAAATGTATATTTTTAAAGTAACTCTTTTTTAAATAATGCTTTATTACGCTGTAAGGAAACACACTTAAACAAAACAAAATATACCTAAACAAAAGTATATTTAATTGTCTTCAACTTAAATCTATTAATTAGATTTTTGTTGTAATATAACTCAATCTAACTGCAATCAAATATGGGTATCCGTACACAAAATTCATTTAAAATACATTGCAAGCCAGTAAAATGTGTGTCTTAATTGCTTAAAATGAACTTCATTGCAGCATAAGCAGTTCCCATTTGGAACGGAAAAGCTTTTATAGGTAAAGAACGTTCATTTCAAGTGAATATTTTAAAAAGTAACAAATAAAACATGTATTTAAGTGCATTTTAATTGCAGTATAACTCAAAAAGTAACATTGAAGCATATCAGTGCATCCAGTAGTATATTTATAATATATATTAACCCTCTACTGCATGCATTATGAGCGCAATTTAAAAAATTCAATTCACTTCTCTTGCATAAAATGATCCTTGATTTATTTTTTCTGACCCGATTATTAAATTCAAAAACATTTTAAAAATGTGTGCAGGGGTCCTTTTGGAGTATGTTGCCTTGAGGCAACACTAAGTGACAATGAGAAGAAATGATATAGAATTGTGTTCCCTGAAGTGGTGAGACCTGGCTTGTGACTGGTTAAATCCATTCCACTGTCGTGCAATGTTGCTTCTAGGCAACAAACATATTTCTAAAATTAAATAAAAATTTGATACTAAACGTTAAAAAAGAGGTTTAAATGTGCCCACTAAGAGAAGATACGACCAAGTATATATATATATATATATTTTTTTTTAATACAAGCTTATTTACAATAACATACTCAGTATGTATTAAGGTATGTTAATTAAGTACTTTTTGAAAAGTATAATTAAATGCATTTTTCTTTCCCAAAGATTAGATTAGATGTAGCTGAAACTGCACAATAGACAAAAAACTGCACAGTAGACAAATTATATATAATATTGTACTATACAGTTGACTGCAAAAGTTTGTGCACCCCTGGACTAAGGGAAAATAAGTTAAAATATCCTTTTTAATATGTTCAAATTCAGCAAGTAAAATAAAATTTGGAAACTAAATATGCCATATTTCAGTTTAAGAGGATTTACTTACTTTTATTTATACAAAAGTATAAACCCATCATAATGTTAGTAAGTACAGGTAATCGAGTAGCTGGAAATACTACTATACTCTTTTAGCAACTGTGCATTTCTTATGGGTTTCTTACAGGCGAATTACAGCGCCTGACCAGCGCCCTGCCAACCCATCATAAAGAGAGTCTTCAGGGTCTCACCTCACTAAATAAAGTGCTCTCTGACTGTTACACTAGTCGTCACCACAGTAAGTTATTTCTACACCTGTGTTTAACAGGCGATTATGCTCAGTGCCCTGTAAAGCAGACAGGCTGTTGAGGAGGTTATCAGCAGCTGGTTCTCTCAGCAGGACGCTGTAAAGACTGACCAATAAAGCTCAGACACAGAGGCACACGTGCCGCACTGGCTCTCAGCTACTGAACGCAGTAAGACCTACAGCTGAAAGTGGCCTACAGTCCTCATTATTTAGACTGTTACTGATATAAACTACCGTTCAGAAGTTTCGAATCCATCATTTTCAATAATAGAAATCAATTTTAGATGAGAGATAAATGGAGCTGTAGATGATTTGGAAATGATTGAAAACATCCAGAATTAACATCTAAGAAAATTAACATCCAGAATTAAGTACTAATAAAATTAACATCCAGAATTAAGTACTAATAAAATTAACATCCAGAATAAAGTTCTTATAAAATTATTATCCAAAATAAAAGATCTAAAAAATTTCATTTCCAGAATTAAGTTTTAGTAAAATTAACAATCTGAATTAAGTTCTACAAAATTAATATCCACAATAAAGTTCTAATAAAACTAATATCCAGAATGAAGTTTTAATAAAATTAATATACAGAATTAAGTTCTACAAAATTTGTATCCAGAATAAAGTTGTTTTAAAATTAAAATCCAGAATAAAAGTTCTAAAAAATTTCATATCCTGAATGAAGGTCTAAAAATGAATATCCAAAATAAAGTTCTAATGAATTAATATCCAGAATAAAGTTCTAAAAAAAAATAATATCCAGGATGAAATTCTAAAACATTAACATGCAGAATGAAGTTTTAATAAATTAATATCCAGAATGAAGTTCTAATAAAATTCATATATATAACCTCATATCTCCAAAATGGTAACTTTACAGGAGAAAGGAAAAAACATATATATATATATATATATATATATATATACACAAGTTATTGAACATTCAGATAAACAAACATCCAGATAAAAGAGGTGAGAAATTGTGACCAACAACTGGACAGCTGGGAATATCGCTAAATATATTTGTCTGGCCAAATGGACAAAACTGCCCAGGGCAGTGACAGGATTACCCTACACTGTACATGTTACTGGGGTCACTCTTGTTATTTTTATGTAAAGGTATTTTTGTAAGGGCACTTCTTCAGCTTTAAGCCCAGCACAGCTCCAGAACTTTCTCTCTAAAGGTGACGGTAAACGTACTACTGCAGACGCAGCCTTACAGACTCATTACTCTCCTCTGGGAGCTTGAGGGTCTAAAACATGCATATCAGTCACAGCAGCTCCTGATTGGCCCTTTAGTGTCGTAGCTTGGAGTTTTACGACAAGCTCCTCACCTTCACACCTTCAGCTCAGCTCAGAGCACTCAGAGACACCCAGCTCAGCCCCAGAGAGGCAGACAGAGCCAGAACTCTCCCTCTGATCACACACAAGCTTCTAAACATGCACACGAGTCAGAGGAGTCACAGGACAGTCCTCTCTGTGAGTGGTCAGCTGGTGGTGATCTGATTATTAATGCACTCAAACAGCCTGTTAAACTGCCCTCTCTGTGGACTCACCTGTGAACGCAGTGATTTCTGGGTCATCAGTGTGGACAGTGGAACAAGACACCACATCACTGAGGGTTTGTAAACAATATTTCATAATATTATCATTTCTACCTTCGGTAGACTGACCACACTGTGAAAAGGGAGCTGTTTGGCTGGAAAAACAGGATTAACAACACATCACTGAAAGACAACAGCCCCCCAGAAACAGAGACCACCAGACCAGCAAACAACAACAAAGAGCCGACAGATGACAATACAGAGAGAGAGAGAGAGAGAGAGAGAGAGAGAGAGAGAGAGAGAGAGAGAGAGAGAGAAGGATAGATAAAAGAAAAATAGAGAAAGAGAGAAAAGAAAGAGAGAGAAAGATTAAATAAAAAATAGAGAGAGAAAGAAAGAAAAAGAGAAAGATCAAGTGAGAAATGGGGAGAGAGAAAGAGAGAGAGAGAGAAAGAAAAAGAGAGATAAAAGAAAAAAGCGAGATAAAAGAAAAAGAGGAGGAGAAAGAGAGGGGAGAGAGAGAAAGAAAAAGAGAGAAAGATCAAGTGAGAAATGGAGAGAAAGAGAGAGAAAGAGAGATAAAAGAAAAAAGAGATAAAAGAAAAAGAGGGGGAGGAAGAGAGAGAAAGAGAGGTTAGAGAGAGAAAGAAAAAGAAAGATCAAGTAAGAAATGGAGAGAAAGAGAGAGAAAGAGAGATAAAAGAAAAAAGAGAGATAAAAGAAAAAGAGGGGGAGGAAGAGAGAGAAAGAGAGGTTAGAGAGAGAGAAAGAAAAAGAGAAAGATCAAGTAAGAAATGGAGAGAGGAAAAGAGAGATCAAAGAAAAAAAGAGATAAAAGAAAAAGAGGGGGAGAAAGAGAGAAAGAGGGGAGAGAAAGAGAGAAAGAAAAGAGAGAAAGATCAAGTAAGAAATGAAGAGAGAAAGATGAAGTAAGAAATAGAGAGAGAGAGCGAGAGAGAGACAGGAAAGAAAGTATGTGTGATAGAGAGAGGAGGAAAAGAGAGAGAGGAAAAAAGTGTTTGATAGAGAGAGGAGGGAGAGAGTGAGAGGGGAAAGAAACTGCGTGTGATAGAGATAGAGAGAGCGAGGGAGGAAAGAAAGTGTGTGTGTGAGAGAGAGAGAGAGTGAGAGAAAGAGAGAGAGAGAGAGAGAGAGAGAGAGAAAGAGAGAGAGAGAGAGACCTTTACTTGAGCCTCAGCCAAAACATTTTAATCAGGGAAGTTTGCCTTACTAAAGAAGCTGGCTGGGCTGAGGGGGGTCCACCACACCCCTCCACTTTCACTCTCTCTCTCTCTCTCTCTCTCTCTCTCCTCCTCCTCCTCCTCCTCCTCAGTATGTGGGTGTGCTTTCCTGCTCTGGAGTCTTAACACTCTGCCGAGCGCTGAGGCTCCACACTGTGTGCTGGAAGAAAGCCGTGAGAAAGACAAAAGCTCTCGACACACACTCGCGCACTCACACACACAAACGCGCACACACACTCGCTCTCTCTCGCTGACCGGCTCTCTCACAATGGATGTCAAAGTGCTGGCGGTGATGGTGTTGCTGACGGTGGCCGTGTGGAGCCCGGAGACTGACGGTAAGCTGCTGCTGACTGCCTTTCAAACATGATCTATTTGGTGTTTCGTCTCAGGGGTAGATGTGAGGAGGTGAGGCTGGATCTCTGGGTTTGCTGGTGGTGTTCCTCCGAGCAAGCACTGACCAGGGACTTGGAAAAGTCAGTTATTCTTACGCCACGTCTGGAAAACTGAGCGTCTATCATATAAGCTGCTTAACTGGCTGTGTTTAATGTGGAGAACGTTTCTTTCGTGATCTATCTTCTTATCTTCTAAGACTTCTTGATAGAAAACCAACAGACACTGTTGGAGAACTTCGGTAATTCCTTTAGCAGTGAAGTTCCTTGATAATAAAAGGTCTTTTTTGCACGTTCGTAAGATGGTTTCTAATGTAAAAAACTGTTTTTTCATGGATTTGTGATTCCTGCCATTTTTTGAGACTAAAAATTCCCTCTAGAAGAAGGTGCATTGGTACAAGGAGTTAACGGGGGTCCGTCACTCCAAAAAAGATGGATAGGGTTCTTCAGTAAAAGGAATGGTTTTATGTAGAACTATTTCATGCTTAAATGGCTCTTTGCATGGTGAAAGTGTTCTTCAGGTTGATGGAGAACATGTTGTGTATGGTTCTATAAGGAACCACTTCAAAAATGCTTTTATATAGCACCAAAAAGACTGTGGATATTTTGTGATCACTCTTGAACATCTCCTTGATGGAGAACCAACATACATTGTTGGAAAACTTCCCTGATTCATGCCCATTTTTGATTAAAACACTTTTTTAAGAAGGTACACTTTGGTTTTTAAGGCAGACGTCATGCTAATTTGGAGATTTTGTGGCCTTGTGGGAGATATCTTGATGGAAAACCAATGAAAACTGTGATTCTTTTATTTGGGAGAATCCCTTGAGGTTTGAAACCACCTTTGCAAGACAGACCTGCTCTGTTTTTTTAGGTCTTATGTGCTTAAAAACGAGGTATGATAATTAACTGTGTCTTATTTACGTTTTGGAGCTTCTTAAACTAGTTGCTGTCCAAAAGAAAAACAATTTTTGCTATATTTTTTTTTGAGACCATTGAAGCTCAGCAACTGTCCTTTACATTGTGTGAAAAGTTTGTAAAGAATGGACCAATAGAAACACTCCAAAACTGCTTGGAATAAAATCCATTAACTTACATTGTAAGTAAAGAAAGTTTTTGCCCTCTCTTGTAAAGTTACCGTTTCGGAGATACTTGTTTTTCTTTAGACAGCTATGATATATATTTATGTATTCATGTTGTTGAATCCATATTTCGGAGACGCTAATTGCGCCAAGTTTGGTGCGTTGGACTTTTAAAAGCTAGATTCAACCTGAGCAGCTTGCGTATCTTTGTGACCTTGCCATTACTTTCTAATTAAAAGATGGAGAAGAACAACATGGTCACGCTTGCTGCTCACTTGGCATACCGAAGGCTTAATGGTGCGGCGTTTAACATGAGAAAGGGTGCTAGAAATAGGGAGCATGGATGAAGATTTAAAGGCAGACTTGGCTAGTCTAGTCTTCAGCCACTCTTGGTCTGAAAAGAAGAAGCTATAATAGAAGGTGGTGGGCAGAGAAGTGTTTGACACCAGATTGAGGACCAAGTCTATGCATTTCTGGTGCGGCTGAACGACGTGATACTACGTGGAAAATGCACTTCAGACGCAAAGGATTCAATCTCAAACCCAAGAAAGTCTTGAAGTGTTGGGGGTTGGAAGAGAAATGCTTTTTCTTAGCTAACTTGAAGGGTCTTGGAGGGTCCTTCTCTGCTTGACGACTGCAGAGTAAAAAGGCAGGACCCGTGTGAGGGGAAGCTAGAACAAGAGTGGCAGCCTAATCTGTTTTTAATGATCCCGGCCGTCTGTGGACGCAGGTGAACATTCCACGGATGTGCTATCTATAGGGGAAGAGGTTAAATAGAATGTGGTGCTACATCTAAAGAAAGCCTCTGTTTTATGACAGAGAGGGTTCATTTCATTTTAATTGTAAATCACTTGGCGCGCCATGCTGAATTTAGCCATGAATTCCTTTACGACTCTGGGCTCAGCTCTACAATCATTAGTTCATTTTTCAGATTTCAGCCTAAAAAATACCTAGAAGTATTTTTGTTTCACTTCCAGTTTTTGCCAGCAATTGTAATAAATGTAATGAAGGATAATGCTGTAATTTTAAAAGTAAACAAAGTTTGTAAGCAAAGAAAAAAGATAATATATACAAAAGAAAAGTAATACAAATTAATTTTGTACAAACAAAACTATTTTATACTTTTGTGACCACATTTTCTGATTAATTTGGCCATTGTTATTTGATAATCATAAATAATTCACAGTCACAATTTTTATACAAACCCAAATCCAATTTATTATTTCAGCTTGCTTTGGTTGTTCTCCTGTTTTTTTTAAATATCCAACCTTGTAGAAGGTCCAGATTGTTCTGCACTTTTTACAGCGTATTTGCTGACCGCACTGCTGTTTTTGTGGTTTCTCCACAGCTAAACCCATCAGCCTGGTGGAGAGGTGCTGGTGTCGCTCAACCCTCAACACTGTCCCGCAGAGGAGCATCCGCGAGATCAAGTTCCTGCATACTCCCAACTGCCCCTTCCAAGTGATGTAAGTGCCTTATTTAACAGAAACGTATATTCTTGTTTATTTTGCATTGTTAGCACTATATATGGGTACCTACAGTTTTAGGTATATTCCCATGTACATATCATTGGATATGTATATTTTTTAGTCTTTATTTAACTCCTTATGAATATTTCCAGCAATAAACATCAAACTCAGAGATCTCATTTTACTTAAAATGAAGTTACTCCACTCTATAATACTCAAAATCTAATCTAAGCACCAATTGTAATTTTTTTTAATTTACTATTTTATCTCACAGCTCACACTGTGTGGGGAAAATGAACACTTCAAAACACACCGATACATTCCCTATTAGCCCCAGTCACAATATTAATAATATTATTTGCAACTTTATTGAGCCAAACTGGCATTTTAAATTCATAAATGAAAAATCACTTGCCTATTTAAAGCTACTCTAGGTAAGATTTGGGGATTTGGAGACCTCTCTGGTGAAAATGGTTAATTGCATGCAACATGTAGAAGAAGTGTTTTGGACCCCTTCCCCGAGTGGATGAATCTGATGATTGCTTCCAAGGATGTGCGTGAATTATCTACTATTGTCATATCTTCATCAAACAATCTATGCAACAAAGCCTGTGATTGGTGCAAAAGAGTATGCAAGCTTGTAAAACTGTGAAGGTGGTTTTGCGAATTTTCCGAGCTTTGTTTAGCTGAAAGTTTACAGAGGCCTCGAGACAAGCGAGTCATGCAGAATCATGCTACCATGTTTTGATGTAGGAGAGAATCTCTCTACCCTTCGGACTTCAAATGTTCAAAACGATAAGACGTGTTCCAGATTAGCGAAATGATGCCAAATGTTGGTAGAAAAGAGATTAGGAGGGAAAAAGGACATCTAGCCGAGGTCAACACAAACACAAAGCCGATCACTTTCACCTCTAATGATTGGTTCCTTATAAATTGCAGCTCATAGTAGTTTTGGCTATTAGAGCTGGCAGTTGTGTTTGTATTAATAAAGACTTTGGAAATTTTACTGTTTTTATGGATAGACATAGATACACACTCATACACAAAAGTTTGGGCACCCCTGGTCAAATCAGTAAAACACACTACTGCACATTTTCTTGCACATCTGCCGTTTATTTTCTCAATTTAACAAATCATGGGAAAAATAAGACATAAAATGTGGCTTGTGCAAAAGTTATGGCACATTTTATGTTTCATACCCCCCCTCAATATGTTAAACTCAGCAAATAAATAGAAACTGTGCACTGAAATTTGCAAAAAGTGTTTGTTCAGGTGTGTCCAAAACTGCAAATTTAAGTGCACAGTTTCTATGTATTTGCTGAGTTTAACATATTGGGAAAAATAAAATATAAAATGTGCCATAACTTTTACACATGCCATATTTTATGCTTGTTTTTTTTATATATTAAATTCAGCGATTCAAAAATCAACAGCAATTGCGTGTTTTTTCACTTACAAAGTTGACAAAACATGTCATTTGACTGGGGGTCTTCAAACCTTTTTACGACTTCATATGACTGTATAAAGAACACATAAAACTCACAAAGATGGTTTCAGCTTTGAGCAAATTTTGTGAGCTTTGTTTTGTTGAATGAGGCCATAAAAAGGCGAAGGGCTATTTATCACAATGAGCCATGCATAATTATGCTACAATATTTTGATATAGGCTTACTGTATTTACATTGTAAAACTGCAATGCAGAGCAGCCAAAATCAAAATGATGAACTGGCTTTTTGCCGACTGCACTAATATTTAAATGACGGACTTTTGAGCATGAGGTGCTGAATATACAGGCCCTTACAGGCTGAAGGGTTAAATGAAGTCTTCACCATGTTTGTTTATTTAGAGTGTTTTTTCATGCTGTGGTTTGAATCTTCCTATGTGGTCTTGAAGCCTTAATTGGCAGTCGGCAATGTGTCTGTGGACAGAGACAGAAACAGCAGGTAGTAAGTACCTCACAGCCAGTTAATGCTAACAGCAAACAGGCCGCTCCGTGTGTGCAGAGGGGTAGCGTTGCTGCCATATTTCTTTCGTCTGACCTGCTGAAGTAACCCAGGGGTGTTTTGGGGTCCGCAGTCCTTGAGATTCAGGGGTGAATTCCTAAACAAACTGCGTTTAGCTGAAGGTTATTTCCCCCAGGCCAGAGTCCTGTCCAAGTCTGACCCCGCTGACCCCTCTTCCCCTCAGCGCTGGATGACTAACACAGTTTCCAAACGCTCAAAGCGATTAGACGAATATGTTCCAGGTTAGTGAAGTGATGCCAAATGTTGGTAGGAAAGAGATTAGGAGGGAAAAAGGACATCCAGCCAAGGTCAGCACAAATACAAAGCCGATCATTTTGACCTCTAATGATTATTTCCTCAAGAATGAATTTCTAAAGTGTAGCTCATGTTGTCTAGATCTCCTGATAACGGGTAACACGCATATAGCTCCTCTAATTGGGTTAGGCCTTCTCACAATTGGAAGCTCAGAAACAAAAAAAAACCAAAAAAAAAAAAACAGGTAAACAATGTTAACTCCGCGAAAGACACAATATTGTAATGTTTACATTCTAAACTAAAAATGCTTAGAACAAAATGAAAAACTGTTAGTTACTTCACTTTTTCCTGTGTAGGCCTAATATAATGAAACTAGTGGTATCAAATTAACATGCTAACTAGAGTTGGGTAGTATAACGGTAATAAGGTATATCGCATTTATAGCATTTAAAAATTATGACAGTATTTCAAAATGATGACGCGTCAAATTTCTGTTCCGCATAAACACAAACACACACACACACACATCATCTAAACTGCTTATCCTTCTGGGTCGCGGTGGGGTGCTGGAGCCTATCCCAGCTGTCATCGGGCGGAAGGCAAGATACACCCTGGACAGGTACAATAAACACATTCCATCAATTTATATTTTAACTAATGGTGGTTTAGAAGCCCACCAATAGCTGCTGCTAATAAAAAAGGTGGAAAAATCAGAGCCTGAGGTAAAAAATCTTAGACAAACTAAACATGTTAGCGGTTCAGCGACAGCTAAGAGCTACACTCACCACAAAACATGTTCGATTTCAGACTCTCGACACTGTGCTCTCAGATACCCTCTATATATGTTTAAATTTAGCATAAGTTAGCTGGAACCGAGGCTGTGCTGTGTTGTGTTGCACATTTAGCCTGCTAACTAAGCTATTGTTAGCTTAGCCAAAACGCTACAGTCCCAAACACCACAGAACAGGTTCGATTTCAGCTTTCTGTCTCTTCAACATCGTCCACTCCACGTTTTCTGTCTCAGACATTAGTTTTTATCGTCTGCTCTTGTTTCAGCAGAGCAGGTTTAGTCAGAATCAGGCCTGTACTGTGGTGTGTGGCACTGTTTGGGTCTGTAGCCTGTTTGCTAAGCTAATGTTCAGTTAGCTGATCACGATACTGATCCAAACACCACAGAACTTCCCCTTTCTGTCCCTTCAGCACCAGTTGCTTGACTTTCCTCTCTCAGATTTGAATCATTATCATCTAAACACGCGTCAGTGAAACTTTTTGATTTGCTTTGATTTTGAAGGAACGCAGGACAAAACGGTGCAAAAGCAACATAAATACTTTTATGTCACTTACAAGGCTTCGACGCCTCAACCATCAAAGCCCCCTGGTTGTACCGTATATAATCTTTAATGCATTTTCTTATTTTAACCCTACAAAACAGCTGAAGTTTCAGGCTAAGCAGCCTAAAGCCAGGCTGCTAGCGTGCTGTGTCTTGACTCCATTACTGCAGCTAGCTTATTCAAATACAGCTTTCAGGCGGCGAGTTGTATTGATGGCTTTATTGATAAAATCAAGTTGTTTCCAGCTGCTGCCATTATTAATTTGTTTTCCACTGAAAAGACAAATGTTTTCTCATTTAGATATTTAAAATGCCAGTTAGCCCGCACAGTGTGAGCTTTTGGTGTAAAAAAAAAAAAGGCCAAAATTGACCACTCAGCCAACTTAGATGCAAACAAATCGGAATTAGCCATAAAAATCCACAAACAGTGCATCCCTAACTTTTTCCTAAAAGAACTTTTCCCATTTCAGAAGCGGAAGCAATGATAACTGACGTAAACGGCAGATTCTTCAACTTCTGTTCAGTGGACTTAGGCTTCAATCAGACAAAGACTGGAGAGCAAACATGGATCTAATTACGCTTCTGTTTAAATTCAGAAGTCGCTGTTGGGTTAAGCAGGGATTGGGTGGCCGCTGGAGGCGACCATTTGTTGTTGGAGCAGGGGGAGGCAGCTGGGGGGTTTTGAAGGGGGTATGCTGAGCTGAGGGTGGATGTGGTTAATTTGCAAAGCTGTGTGAGCTGTTGCCCCTCTGAGCTGTTAATTCTCAAACACGACCTTTTGGCGCAGAGGTGTGATATGCACACGTGTGTGTGTGAGAGAGGGTGGGGGGCTGTGTGTAAGCGAGCGAGAGAGAGACTGCAGATTTAATGACAGGTTTGATGTGTGCATCTATGTAATGGCATTTAAGTTATATACAGTACTGTGGCCTCAGGCACCTAAGCAGACTGTTTATCTGCACAATAAAAACACTGTTTCACAGAATAAACACAATTAAACATAAACACAGTACAAATTAACACTATTTTAAAAAACGTAGATATCCTGTGGGCTAGTTTGAAGAGCTTTGGTTCCAGATTTCTCCTGCATGCCTCTGTATCACATAGATCACACTTGATTTAACATAATAAGACACTGATTAGCCAAACCAGGTATTAGATGATAACTGCAAATAATACTGGGCTTCCTCAGGAAGAGTTTTGGAAATGGTTTAAACACACTTACATACATAAAATCACTTCTTGTTGTAATATTAGTTGTGTTTATTCTATAATTAGTGCTTTTATAAAAAAACACTTAATGTCCTGATGCATTGTTAATGTAGTCCAACTGCCTAAAACCTTTGCACAGTAATGTAAATTTGTTATTAAAAAATGTTGCAGTTTAACTGAGTTTCACTTTGGACCCCCAGAAAAGGTGGAAAAATATCGTACATATATATATATATATATATATATATATATATATATATATATATATATATATATATATGTATATAAAACAAAACCTTGTATCTCCCAAGTTGGTAACTTTACAGGAGAAGGAAAATAGGTAAATAGGCGGGGCTAAACTGTTGTTGGTGGGCGTATTTAAATGTGTTTGCTTTTTTAGATTGGATTAATTAGATTAAGTGACCCTTATTAGTCCCACGACGGGGAAATTTCACCTCCGCATTTAACTCATCTGTGCAGTGAAACACCACATACACACTACAGGGACAGGGAGCACACTTGCCCGGAGCGGTGGGCAGCTCTAACCGCAGTGCCCGGGGAGCAGCTGGGGGTTAGGTGCCTTGCTCAGGGGCACCTCAGTCATGTACTGTCGGCTCAAGGGATCAGACTGGTTCTCTAACTTCCAGCCCACGACTGCCCAACGAGATGTCCTTCGAGCCGGATATCACAAAAACAGCAGGGCTTTTTTTTGAAGCTTAGTTGCAAAATATGGACCATATGGAGTGAATATTTTGAAATTGTAGCAATGCTTATACACTATGTCACTCTTTTATTTCAATGAGAGGCCCATAACATGTTTTCTATGATATGGATCCGTTAAATAAAGAAAGAGTTGAAAGTATTGAACTTCCAGTGCTTTGTACAACATCAGTCTGTGTTCATAACATTCGTGTATGTGTGAGAAAAAGCATGTGCTTTTATTCTAGGTGTGATATAGACACACGCTTCAAAGCAAAACGTGTAAAGTGGGTGTGTGGGTGGGCACGAAAGAGATGGAAAGAGAAAGTATGCTTGTGCTTGTAGGTGTGAGATGCACATCACTGTTCAAAAGTTGTTTCATTTCTCCTTTTCTTTCTGTGTGTGTGGGTTTTTTCTCCACACTGAAAGATAAATGACACTGGAGCTGCAAGGTTTCCTCCATCTTTATCAGACTCAGCCGAGCATTTAAAGCGGTCATCCATCACCGGACAGTCCAGCTCCAGCAGCCTAGGCTGCTCTCTGACACTTCCTTCATCACTCACTGACCAACGGACAGCAAAACCATGTCCCAGATCAGCAGGCATGTAGATTCAGGTGGATCTGGTTAACGATGTAGCGCTGTCACAGGAGCTGATGGGTTTATGCATAAGTTAGCGCTGCAGTTGTATTGTCATTTTCTACGATTTACTACAATGGAGGAAATTAGCATTAACTAGCTTTTAACGTCCTGAGCATCGTGTTTCGGACCAAGAAGTGGATACAGAATTGGACAAATGTCTTAAAGAAAGTGAATCAGTGATGTTCTTTAAAGCTTTTAGTAGCTAGTACGCAAGGTATCCTTATGTTTGCTAGCACTGACCACTTGTAGCCCTGTTTTGAAATCACCATCACACAAAAACAACCATCTGTAGGTGCTGCTTATCAGCCAAATGGCCCATTCCTGCCAAGAGGAATCCATAGGAACCCAGAGGAATCATCTGCCCATCTAGTGAAAACTCTGAGAAAATCAGTTATAGTTATTTTTGCGTTCATAGTTTTTTTTGTCATAGTTAATTTTGTCAATGCTCATCAAAAAATGCACTGCCTTCCTATTGGCTCTTCAGTGCTCCTCCTTTACATTATCGCTAAACCACAACACTTCCTCAGACATGCGGACAGACATGGTTAAGTGAACTGCTAAACTTGCTCTCAGCAATCCAAATAACACTGTTCATACTTTTTCTCTGGTGATGTATAGTTTAACAGTCGCGTTTACACGTTTTGCTTTACTTCTGTGTTTCTGGAGATTTAAATGAGGTTTGAATGGTGAAACATAAGCGTTAAATATCAGACTGAATGTCGTGGGTCGGAAAACGACGTCGTGTTTCGACAGACGTGATTCTGTAAGTTTGCTGGTGCAGTTAGTTCAGAGTTCAGCTCCAGTCCTGAAACCCCTGCACTGCATAACTGTGGTTTCCTGGTTAAAATACCTGATATTATTAGCTAATTAATCCCTTCTTGAGCTGAACGAGGTGTGAACAGCAAAACACTAAACTATACAGTGCAGCGGCTCCAAACCTGGAGTGAAAACACTGAATTAAAGGTCTGTGTGTCTCTCGTCTCTCGGCTTCTGTCACGCTTAAAATGTTAGCGACTATACAGTGTGACATCACACGAAACGTGAGAATATGCTTAATTAATTGCTTAATTTCTTAGTTGCATTTTTTCTCAGTTCCTTTTTAAGGAATTTGAAATTGGCCTGACTTTTAACCGACTTTCTTACAGTGAGCATATCTACAATGGAAACATCTTATATGTGCATCAGCAACGTAAACAAACTATGGTGCTATCAGCTAATATTTCCAGGCTTGCAAATTGAGAGTGTCCTAGCTACGTTACTTATCGTTGTCTTCTCACAGTGGAAGGATGGACGGAAACAACTGTGGACATTTTTTTTAGATCTGAAGCATAATTTCTCTAAAAGATGAAAGCTTTAAGTGCTGTTTAACTGACAATAACAGTTTTGCTGTCTACCAGGTCTTCCAGGTGGTTGTTAGGAGGCCTGTAGCTTTTAATCATTTAAATTGTGCTCATCAATAACGGGATGATGTTAACATTAGTGCCTATTTTTGTCCTTTTTTTGACATCGATTATGTGTATAATTCATTATGTAGTGCATTTACTTAAGCTTCTGATTACATAATTACAGTCAAATAGTATTGCAAAGCAGTAGTAACATCCAAAGATTAATTAAAGTTTACTTTGCTATGCATCATTATAGATTTCCTGCACACGGACTGAGCTTCGTCCTTGATTTTAAAGAGTTTTAAAAGGAAGTCCCCTGTTGACAGCGCAATTCATGCCAAGATTAACTTTAAGACGTGTCCGGAGAGACTCCGGAATAATGTTTTCTCACTCTAACACTCTCAATCCAGCTCTAAATTCATTATTAGGTCCATTTGTGAGCTAAATCATGTGTGATGGAGTGAGAAAAGCTCTAAATAATATAAAATATGGCTCTAGAGCACTGCAGTGGTCTTCTATTTTGTTCAATAGAAAGATATAATCCACTAATCATACCTTGATTTACTCAGAGATGCATCTGTTCACGACCAGACCAGCTTCTTTCCATCATCCCTCCCATGTGTGCTTATTAAAGAACTGACATTGTACAGTGTTTCTTGTCGTTTTGGGCACCAAAACAACATAATTCTTTGAAAATGACCATTTTTTTATCCCTTGGAACTAAACGGGCTGTTTCTGTTATTGTGTCTTTAAAGAGGAATTCCACCTATCTTTCAAAATATGAAAATTTCAAGATATGAAATGCATTGTTGTAGAGAAACTTACCAAGTCAGAAGTGCTCACAGTGGTGGTGATAGGAACCAGATGTCTGAAATAATTAGCGCCACAAAGTTATTATGCAAAGTGGTTAGGAATTCAGTGCCTGATTTTTTTTTGGAAGGTTTTACAAAAGTTATACAAAGTTTTGTGATAAAGTTTTGGGGTTTTGTAAACATATGCAGGGCCAAAAGGTACGTACAGGAAGGCGTACAACAAAATGGTACCCCAAGAAAACTTTATTTATGGCTATTTTACCATCATCAACATTGCATATAAAAGCTCAGAAGACATGTTTAGGTTCACTGGTGGTTTTGGAGAGTAAATAGAATGTCTATATTTCTGTTGCAGACATTGTGACCCCTGGCTCCCATCAGCACCACTGTAAAGACATCTGAGTCTCTACAGTCAACCATTTCACACCAAACCAAATGAGCGAAATTCGCCTTTAAGACCAATATATGTTAATCATCTCTGATTTGATTGGCTGCCCTGAATTGTGCATAATTTAAAAAGCAGTTTGGGCTGAAACATGTAACAGACTGTTCAGGGACGCTGGAGGAAACAACCTTCAGTTGCTCCATCCAGATGTGTGCTTCCTTTAGAAGGCTGCAAAGACACATTTGCATCCCGACAGCCATGAAAAGTACAACGTTTAATCATTTTCACTCTTAGACCGTCTGCAGGAACAGCACTCCGTCTCACTTTTGCAGGAATGAGGGGGCTAAACTGCTATACTTAATGGGTGATAATATGTAAATGTTTTAATGCACTGTGAAAAAACATTTTTTGTTTATCTTAAGCAACAAAGCCTTAACATTTTGAACATTTTGCAAGTTAACACAACAAAAATCCGTCTTACATTTTGTTAACTTATTATTTCAAGTTCAATGAACTCAAAATTCAAAAAGGCAGCCTGGTTACTAACATTCTAAGTTAAAGCACCATTTTTTCCTCCATGTGGTTGTGACATCACATCCATGATTAATTCAAAACAGGCTGTTTTTGCAGCTCAGATGTGTCAACTAGGGAGGTCAATTTTGAAAATTTTTTTTAATGATTGTAAAGTAATACTTTTACAAAAATGTATATTTTTCACCATGTTTTGCGCGTCAACTGCGTTTATTTTGGAAAGCTAAAATGACAACAGATCTGGCTGAAGTATGCGCTCATTGTTTTGGCCAAAATAAAATTCTCAGGCTATTTTAAAAAATGTAAAAATCAGAATAAAAGCTTTCTGTATTGTTTTTTATCACCTACATACCAATACCTTTCACTTCGAAATATGAAATAAATAAAATAGTAAACAAATAAAATATAAACAAGTAATATAATGCAATAAAAAAATAAATAAATAAATAAATAAATAATAAATAAATGAATAAAAATTAACTAATAAAATAAAATAGTAAAACAGTAAATAGTAAATACTTCTTCCATTTACCTTTGTATGTTCAATATTTTTAAAAAAATAAATTGTGGTAAAATTTGAGCAAAAGAATTGTAACTGAACAGGACTGTGAGTTTAGAGCTTTATAGTCATACACAAAAGTTAGTACACCCCTGATCAAATTATGTGCTGTTGATTCCTAAGTGAACTAGTTATAGGAAATTATATTAGGAAATATTCAGTTTCCTGCTAATTTTAATGCACAACTTCACAACTTTCCCCGATATTATGCTAAAATCAACAAAACATAATTTGACCCGGGGCGCCAAAACCTTTGCATATGATGGTGCACTCCGTTATGCAATGCTTGTCATGCTGATTAAAAAAAAGCAAGAAAAATTCAGTTTTCCATGATAGGGGCCCTGCAAGTGTAGCCAGATGTGAAGCTGAAATGGAGCAGCGCTCAGTACAAGGGCTGATCTGATAGTACAGAGCCGCAGAGCCGCAGAGGGAGAAGAGAACAGTCGTTCTCCGTCTGCTTGTCCGAAACGGATCCCTCGCTCCCACCGGCTCACTCGCTCTCATTACCAGCAGCAGGCCAGAGAACAATGGAAAGGTCTCTCCGCTGCATCAGATAGCTCACTCTAATGGTCACTCTCTCTATCTTCCCTCTCTCTCTAACTGCCAGTGCCAAGATAAAAACAACAGAAGGGTCAGAGCCGAGTCCCAGATCATTCCTCTCTCATTCGCTCTCATTACCTCACTATTCAGCTCACTCAGACCTCTCCCTCTCTCCCTCTCCCTCTCTCTCTTATTCTCAGTGCCAAGCTGAAGAACAACAGGGAGGTCTGCATCAACCCCAAGACCAAATGGCTGCAGCTGTACCTGAAGAACGCCATTAGCAAGTAAGCAGAAACCCCCCCATAGAAAAGCACAGAGCGGCAGGTGGCAAACAAAATACCCCCACAGTGCTACAAAATCGCTCTCAGCCGTCCGGGACACACAGCATTCCCCTCAAATCTCACCTGAATGGGAACAGTTTTAAATGAATTTAGTGTAAAAACATATTCAAATACAGTCAATGAGTCGAGGCACATTTGGTGTCTGCTGCTTTAGCTGGAGACGTGAGGCTAATGTAGCTAATAAGAAACAGAAGCCAAAGCTCCTCCCCTTTGTTGAGACAATGTAACGTGTTAAACGTTTCTGTAAAGCAAACAGACTGAAAGCTGTACTGTTGTCTATAAACACAGACTGACATAAGCAGCAGTCTGAGGTGCAAAACTAAAGAAACAAACTTCAGTTAACTGATAGACGACTTTTACAGTAGTGATTAAATCCTAAATCTGACTCAAATTGTCCTTTGGACCTTTGGATACTGGCTTGTCTGAGAATGTGCAGGGTTTGAATTAGAGTTAATTATTAATTGACTAATTAAGTCATTTATGGAGTGATTTGCTTTGATGATGATGATGATAATAATAATAATAATAATAATATAATAATAATAATACATATTTCTGTCATTACACAACAAATGTTTTTATGAAAGTCAGATTGGCCAAGCAACTTCTTTTAAAAAGCAACTCAAACTTTACTTCATCAATCAAGTTGGTTTGCATTAGTTTATTTATTAATTTATCATAAATGTATTAATTTAGTTTCTTTTAATAATAAGAAAAAGAAAAACACAACAACAACAATAATAATAATAACTGCAACAACAACAACAACAAAACAACCATAATAATAATAATAATAATAATAATAATAATAGGACGAAGAACAACAGGTGCAACAATAAAAATGATAATGATAACAATAAAAATGATAATATAATAATATAATAATAATAATAATAATAATAATACTTCTTTAATCAAGTAGGGCTTGCATTAGTCAATTTCCCATTAATGTATATTTTGTTTATTAATATAGCTCATTATTATTATTATTATTATTATTATTATTATTATTATTATTATTGTTGTTATTATTATTATTATTATTATTAACAACAATACAAAAATGAATATACTACTACTACCAATAATAATAATAATAATAATAATAATAATAATAATATATATTATTATGTTTACAAAGTTTTTATGGAATTCAGATCCACTCAGATCAGCCAAATACCTTCTTTTTAAAACAAAACTTTACTTCTTCAATTAAGTGGGGTTCATTTTAATAGTGATTTACTTTAATAACAGTAATAATAATTATCTATTTTTAGCATTATTAGTAGTAATACTCTGTGAAACTTGATTTTAACTTACAACCTCTCTCTCTCTCTCTCTCTCTCTCTCTCTCTCTCTCTCTGTCTCTCTCTCTCTCTCTCTCTCTCTCTCTCTGTGTCTCTCTATCTCTCTCTCTCTCTCAGGATAAAGAAGTCAAGAAAGCGTGATTAGAGGAATGGTGTGAGGAGAGTTGGAGAACTGGTGTGTGTCTCTGACCTCTACAGAGAGATAAATCACAAGAGCACCTTCCTCACACACACACACACACACACACACACACACACACACACACTCTGGACTGCTTGCACAAACAGCACTTCTCCTAAAAACGCCTTTATTTCTGCACCCAGCTGGACTGCAGCTCCACCAAAACACCAACAAAACGCCTCACACACACACACATACACACACACACACACTCACAGCAGCACTGTGCTTGAGACGTCACACCGGTGCAGGTGTGAATGCTGAACTGAGTGAGGGGATCAATCGTGATTGTGAGAGATGGATTTCTCCTGTGTTTCCCACTTAAAAAGAGCAGTGAAATGTGTGTCAGATTTGTGCCTTTGGATTTGTATAAGCTGTGAAAGGAAACTGTTGACATGTTGAATTACAAGGATATATATATATAAATATATATATAGGAAGAGGAAAGGAGAGAAATGTATGGAGAGAGTGACAGACAGAGAGAGAGAGAGAGACAGAAAACAGATGGTCTGAGAGGAAGCAAGGGAGAGATTGGGGTCTTGGGACTAAAAACACGTCCGCCTGCTAACAGAAGACGCAGCCGCTATGCTAACAGAGCGATGGACGACCACACACACCCACACGCTGTCCATGGCTGCTAAAATACACTGTTAAAGGAATAGTTTAGCAGTTTACACAGATTTACCCCAAATATGGTCACTCAGCCAAGACGTGTTTGGTGTCTGAAGTTTGCTTCTTTTGCAGCTACAAGGCTAATGTAGCTAACATGTACTATACTTAGCAATAAGCATTGTGCAAACTGCAGACCTACATCCCTCAAAAACCTCAAACACTTGTTAACATGGTGTGTACAATCTCCAAAATCTCTACTTGCGTCTTGAAAATGCTAATTAGCTATCCAGTAGCATTATACGAGACCCATTTAACACCCGACCCGAACCAGAAATAGTGCTAAGTCAAATGGAGCAGGTTGAAGATTGGCAGAAGAGGTTATTCAAAAAATTACAAATATATATTATAAATCTGCACATCTTCATCTTCTTCATTTATCCCTCTTATTTATTACTAATTTCCCAAGTATTGGAAGTCAATATGCTAAAAACTAATGCTATTTAAGTAAGTCTATGTTAGCGTTTCTCACTGCCCACTTGCTCGGATATGTCCTCATCCTCCTTAATTAGCTTTGTCATTCTTGCGTTTTCGGTGCCGCCTTCATTTTTTGCAGTTTATGCCGCTGCTGTCCATTTTGGCATGATTCACATATGAAAACAGCTCCATCAGCAATGAAAAAACAGAAATTCACTATGAGCTGCCTGTTGTCAGCCAGTACTAAACTGACACTGTCACGCTGAATTTGATACAATAACTTCTGTTCCACCTTAAATCGTGCAGCAGTTACTTGCTAGTGCCCATACAGGCATCTGAATGTAACTGCTACATCATTTAAGGTGGAATGAGAAATGAGAATAGGAAGATAACTTTAGCTTAATCTAATCTTAGTCTGCTGTATGCGTATGGGAACATCTGACCATGACCAGACATGCAAAAGTATAATTCGCCCTCTGTAATATAGTGTTATGTATAAAAATTAACAAAAGTACAAATTCCACCGTCAGGATCACCATTACTGCTGTTTAGCTATGCAGCGTAGTTTTGCCCAGCATCAAAACTAAAGAAGCAAACTTCAGACACCAAACATATCTTGACTTATTGACATTTGTGGTGAGGGGAAAATGACGTAAATGTGAGTTTTCACTGAATTATTCCTTTAAAACCCAAAGCTGGTCTGCCTTTTTAAAAATTGATCACATCTGACTCTCTTTTCAGTCACCTTTGAAGTGCTTTTAGATGACTGCTACTGGAGCTGAAGTTCTAGCTGTGAGAAATGAACACATTTCGACATTTAGAAGCCTGTAGAAGGTAGAAGTCTATAGAAGGTTCTTTTTTCCTGCAACTTTTGGCCGACGTAAGGCCAGGTTGCTGCTTTAAAGTGATAGTTAGGAGAAAAAGTTCCACAGTTTCACACCTCAGATGTACTCAATCAGTTCAAACATGTTTTGGGGCTGAAATTTGCCAGAGCTAACACGCTAAAGTAGCTAACAAGTAATGCAAACCTTTGTAGCGCCTGTTAGCATCGCACTTAAATCACCACACAATTGCCTCAGAGTGTGTTGAGATATTAATCCCAAATAGACTTGCTTATGTGGTTTCTGGCACAGTATATTGCCTATAGAAATGGAGAAAAATGCTAAAAACATTAGCAACAGCTTGAAACCTGAATTTTGTCTGCACATTTAGCCCTTTTTGTAGTTAACAGTAAGTCATACAGTGCTAGAAACCACAAGTGTGGTGAGATTACTTCACAACAATGGTTTAATACAACTGTGTGGTGTTTTAGGCAGGTAGTTAGCAGAATGCTAACTGGTGCAGTGTAAGCTTGCGCTACTCAGCAACATTAGCTTCATAGCTCCAGTGCAAAACTAAAGAAGCCACCAAACATGTCGTTTGTGATAATTTGGAGTGAGGTTAAACTTAGGATCTTCCTGTGGGAAAGCCACGCACTGACTTAGCCAGGCTTTTTTTTCTTTAAAGATGAATATAAGCCTGAAATCAGTGCATTAACCATGCGCAACAAAGACAATGCAACTTTCACGTCAATGCAATCCACTCTGGGCAGCTGCTTCTAAAGCGTTATACTGTGTATATGTCCTTATAAACAGAGGCTTTAATCTGTCGCATTTCAGCCACAGAGCATATTATCGGTGAACTGATCTTTCCTATGCGATTCGTGTAAAAATGAAAAGTTGGACCGACAAAATAAAACTGTTTCAGCTACTTATGAGTAGAAATATTTGTAATGTGCTTTTATTCACGATCAGCTTTCATGCGGACCGAAACTGAATTGGGATAACTTGAATAAACACCTTTAACCGATCCAGCATTTAATTTTTATCATATTTTGCGTGAATGTTAAAGGGCAGTTTCACTGACTTTTCAAAATTTCCGCATAAGTCAGCAGTAGCAATGTACCTAAAGTCATTCAGAGTGGACTGATGTGAAGTATAGAGAAATGCTCATTGTAGAGAAATTTGCCAACTCTGATTTCTTTACAGTGGTGGTGATAGGAACCAGGGGTATGTGGCCATTTTTATTCACTTTCCTAAATGGCCACTGAGCTTACACGTGTCTTCTGAGTTTTTATATGTAACACTGATGATGATAAAAGAGCAGTAAACATAAAAAAAATTAGTTTTCTTTTGGAGGCAGACGTCTGGTTCCTATCACCACCACTGTAACACCACAGTTCTGACTCTAGTTCTTCTGAAATGGTGCATTTTTGGAAAAATCAGGGCCCAAGATCAGTGAACGTGGAACAAAAAAGGGACCAAATGTTATCCATCCTGCAGTCTTAACCTAAAGAAATGCTGTATATATTCAGAGTATTGGTTAATATTTTGTTGTTTGGTCTAGTATAAAGAAACAGTAGGGGATAATTTCCATAATTAGGAAAAATTGTAGTGCCATTAGTCCCAGTATTTTGCGAAATGCTGTCTCTTGCTGAGCCACTTTAAATGTGAGAGGAGTTTCTACTCTGTTGATTTATTTTTATATTTGTGCATTGTATAATCTTAATAAATATACAAGGGGCAGTTCATATTAATAATTATCTCATCCGAGGTCCTTCTCTACCCAGGACTAGGACAAATGTAATCAATTTCTGCTTCTTAGGGAGATCTGATAGAACCAAACATGAACCAAAATGTAATGGGCATGCTCAGTTTAAGCATAATTTCCAGTGTTATTGTGGGTAACACTTAACGTGAACACTGCAACTTAACATTGACATAGCAATGTCATAAATATGTGAAGTCATGACAGATTATGTCCAGTAATGTAACAGTGTCATTCTACCATTACCAAACATTACGACCACACGTCCTGACAATTACCGGTAACGGTAACATTACAGTTATATTACTGGACATAATCTGTCTTGCCACCACATACATTGTTTACGCCATGGTTATGTCACTGTTATGTAGCATAGTTCAAGCATTACCAAACTGTGTTGTCCTGCTCCTGAAATACATTCATGAATTCCCCGTATTGTAGACTCTAATGATGTAAAAAATAATAATGTGTGGACAGATTTTTCCAAGGTATTCCAAAAGCCAAACATGTGGTTTTAATCAGGCCTCTCCAGTAAGCACTTCACTGCTGTGCAAGTCTTTTGGGGTTTATTGTTTTTACATTCGCTGAATTTTGCTTTCTATATTGAAAAAAACACAAAGGCCTGTTAAAAAGGCCCTGGTGTATACGCTGCCTGCAGGGGCTTTCTGCCCAAACAGAGGTGAAGGGCCTTAAATACAGAGAGGGCGGTCTGGGGTTCAATCATTGGAGCCTTGTGGGGCACAATGTACCTAATGTATCAGTAGAGTATTGTAGTTAAACACAAGTGACAGTGTTCTTGAGTCCATTTATGGCATAAAAAAGAGTGTAATAGAAGGAATCAGTGGGATACAGTCTTGACCAAATGGGTTGTGGGGTCAGATCTATTTAATCGAATGAATTGCAATTTCATATTGGCCAATTCAGCAAACCTCTACATGATATCCATTGATTTGACCTGAATTCAGTTCCTTGAAAAAGGGGATGCACAATGATATCGCATTGTAATTAAACCCAGTGGTATCAGAATCATATCAGTATCAGCAGATGACTGCATTAATTAATTAATGGCATTGGACAGATGTTTAGATTTGACCAATATTTCAAACTGATATTTGATGATGCATTTTTTGTGCTCTGGAAGAGCAAAATGTTGAGGCTAAGCTAAAATGTATGCAATAGATTGTCGTGTGCATT
This sequence comes from Colossoma macropomum, assembly GCF_904425465.1. Classification (NCBI taxonomy): domain Eukaryota; kingdom Metazoa; phylum Chordata; class Actinopteri; order Characiformes; family Serrasalmidae; genus Colossoma; species Colossoma macropomum. Next base: position 2,760,597 of record NW_023496051.1, read on the forward strand.
TCTGTTTAGCTCATTTTCAGTTAAATACGGCATTTTTCTGCAAATTTACTGCACAATTTCTATTTATTTGAGTTTAACATATTGGAAAAAACAGCAAACATAACGTACCATAACTTTTGCACATGCCCCACTTTTTACATAGTTTAAGTTCCAGTTTTTTAAATATGTTAAATTCAGCAAATAAACATTAATTATGCAATAAAGTTTTACACATGACTGTATTCAATTTATGCATTGTAATCCTAATAGCTAAATGTTACAGATTTCTGTAATGCTAATCCAGGAAGATAGTAGTTCTAATTTCTACCTTAAATGTATCATGTTTATGTATCGGCATTAGCAGGTATGAAAATATTGGATATCAGATATCGGCATAAAATTATGGTCTAAAATTCTCATATCGTTGCATCCCTAAATAATTCATGTTGGTTCCCTTTATTTTACCACCTTAACTGGCTCAGAATTGATGGAACTGACCCCAGCCCTGGTCAAGGCATGTCAAACTGGTCATGCTATATGAACCCAATCAGGTGCTATTGAATCCATTCCCCAGACAATGTGAAGGAGAGACTCTATGAAGCAGCTCATGTAGGATATTGTTATTGTTATTCCGCTATATGCTCACAGATTGTAATAATGAATTGAAATGAATATATTTAGTCACTTTTTTCAATAAACATATTAAAAACAAGCCACTACTTTTGTTTTTTCTCAATGTCTGAACCTTATGGCACCTCTGCACCTCCTTGTCTAGTTTACCTTATTTCTGACTGGCCACTTCCAACACATTCCCCCAGAAATGTGGTGAAAAGCTCCAGACGCAGGCCTGACACCTGCACACAGGGACATCAGGTAGCATTTCTCACTGTTAAAACACTGAAGACCTTCTGACCTTAGAGAAGTGAGAAAATGTGAAAAAAGTGAAAACAAGTTGAAGTTTTTCATCAGCACAAGTTCTTTCCTGAAGGGAACTACATAAAGCTGTCAAGAGTCCATACAGAAAACACATGGGAGAAACGTCAGCTTTTCCCACTTACATTTTTAGGAGAATACTTACCCTTCTCAATTTGTTTATTAACTATTTTAAAATAAGGGCATGGCATGTAAAGACATTCTCTTAAAAAGAACTCAAAAAATAAGTTCCTGCTAAAGCCTACGTAGACTGATAAATCAGTGTGACGATCGGTTATTAATCTCAGTGTTACTGAGCTCTGCTAAAGCCTGAGTAGACTGATAAATCAATGTGATCAGTTACTGATCTCAGTGTTACTGAGCTCTGCTAAAGCCTGAATAGACTGATAAATCAATGTGATCAGTTACTGATCTCAGTGTTACTGAGCTCTGCTAAAACCTGAGTAGACCGATAAAACAATGTGATCAGTTATTAATCTCAGCGTTACTGAGCTCTGCTAAAGCCTGAGTAGACTGATCAATTATTGTGATGATCAGTTATTAATCTCAGTGTTACTGAGCTCTGCTAAAGCCTGAGCAGACTGCAAATCATTGACAGTTATTAATCTCAGTGTTACTGGCTCTGCTAAAGCTGAGTGACTGATCAAATTAATGTGTGAGCCAGTTCTGAAAGCAGTAAGGGATTAAAGCAGGTGATGAGAGCCTAAATGATACTGACAACTTTAGTTTTTCATTAAATATTAACAGAGGAATTACATTAAGAAAACTGCCAACCAGTAACAGTGAGGACATCAGCGACCTATCTATGCTCCTCCCACAAATACACTCTTTTGTAGCAACTGTTGCTAGGTTGCTGTCTCTACAGAACATTAGCAAAAAAAATCCCCAACCTACTGAGAAACTGTAGATGATGGTAATGTAGATTTTCTACACTCACAAGCACTTTATTAGAAACACCTGTGCACCTACTCATTTATGTAGTTATCTAATGACTAAGGTCAATGGAGAATGGCCAGACAGGTTTGGGTTGACAGAAAGGCTACAGTAACTCACGTAACCACTCTGTACAACTGTGGTGAGGCAGAAAATCATCTCAGAATGCACAACCATCAAACCTTGAGGCGGATGGGCTACAACAGCAAAAGACAACATCAGGTTTCACTTCTGTCAGCCAAGAACAGAAAGCTGAGGCTGCAGTGGGCACAGGCTCACCAAAACTGGACAGCTGAATGCTGGAAAAACGTAGCCTGGTCTGATGAATCTCGATTTCTACTGAGTAGGGTCAGAATCCGATACCAACAGCATGAATCCATGGACCCAACCTGCCTTGTGTCAACAGTCCAGACTGGTGGAGGTGGTGTAATGGTATGGGGCTTATTTGAGTATTGTTGCTGACCATGTGCATCCCATCATAGCCACAATTTATCATGGCTACTTCCAGCATGATAATGCACCATGTCACAAAGCAAAAATCATCTCTATCTGATTTCATGAACATGACAATGAGCTCAGTGTTCTTCACTGGCCTTCCCAGTCACCAGATCTGAATCCAACAGAACACCTTTGGGATGTGGTAGAACGGGAGATTCCCAGCATGAACTGCATGATGCAATCATGTCAACATGGACCAGAATCTCAGGAATGTTTCCAACATCTTGTAGAATCCATGCCATGAAGAACTGAGGCTGTTTTGAGAGCAAAATGAGACCCTAGTATTTAGTATAGTATTCCTAATAAAGTGCTAGATGAGTGCATATTGTTAGTGTAACAATAGTGTATTGTTACTTTCAACGTTATGTAGCGACTCTATTCAAACAATAGTAGTCCTATGTTAAAAATGTATATTTTGACAAAAACTGAGCCGACTAAATAACTGACATACACTACTGTGTAAGAGTCAGAGACCACCCTTCATTTATGCCATTTCCCATCAAAACCAAGAGGCCATTAAGATAATTATACACTTTTCAGTGTCAGGAAAAAGGAAAACACATATTAAACAAAAGATGACACAGTAGCCTCAACAACTAATTATAATATCAATTTTTCTGTGTGCTTTGCTTTTATTACAGCATTGGTTGGACTTCACAATCCAAGTAATCCCAAAGACATTCAGTGATGTTGAGGTCTGGACTCTGGGGTGGTCAGTCCACTGTTCAGCTTCTTTGTTTGATGTGTCCGTCTCCTTTTCTCAGTGAGGTTCTTCTTGAACAGCTACACATCCTTCCAGACCCACAGCGCTGAGTCGTCTTCTCACAGTGGAAGGATGGACAGAAACACCTGTGGATGTTTTCAGATCTGAAGCAGCTTGATTTTCTCCTGTCTCTCAGAGATGAAAGCTTTAAGTGCTGTTTATCTGATGGGGGCAGTTTTGGTGTCTACCAGCTCTTCCAGGTGGTTGTTAGGAGGCCGGTTTTTGCTGTAGCTTTTAATCATTTTTGGAAACTCTGTTTTTTTCTTTACATTTCCCATTCCTTATGCAAGTGGTTTGACTTAAAATGATATAAATCCAAGGTGGTCCCTGACTTACAGTCGGTTTATGGCCTCTATTGACAGGTTTGCACTTCCAAAACCTTTTCTGTTTATTCAATGTTATAAATATGTTAGCCAAAAACATACAAATTCAAAAAGTTCCATTCGCAAAACAAGACTGTATGTATAACAACAACTTGTCATCAAATTCAAATCATAGTATATTGCATTCTCTTGCATTATGGATCGAAAGTTTAGAATCTACACATTCCACAAAATTTCTCCACTCAGTGAACTATGAGTCAGAAATACTTCATATCAGTCCACAGCATGCTTTTATCTCTGATGATGTCTAAGACTTCAGAGTTAATATGGAAAATCACAGAGTTCCAGGTTCAGTCTGTACTTTCAAAAGCAATTAATCAATGTATGATAAACTAATACAGATGACACTGCAGTTGGGCTAATAATCACAAAGGAATTTCGCTTCTTTACCCCAGAACAACTAAGCAGCTTTGCTCTGTGGGATGTGAATGGGGACCCCCATGCTGAAATCAGCCCCGAGACCTCCCAATATGTGCGGCCAGCTGTCTGAAGTCAGACTAATTACTCCACACGCTCGCCTTTACAACTACACAGTCACGTACATGCTCTGTCCAGCGAGGGCCTGATGACATCCAATCTAATGGCTTCTGTGAGTCAAACCGAGTTTTGTTTCTCCACGCTCTGCTTGCAGTCTCACTTTGAATCAGCAGAGGGGATGAATCAACCACCCCTGGACAGCGCTCATCCGAGTCATCCTGTCTCCAGAGGCCTAAGGGTAATCTAGAGTGATTCAGAGCCGTTTAACTGTAGTTCTGCAGAAGTTATACACCCCCTCAGCACTAATAGGAACCATACAGACCTGTAATTTGCCTAAAACTCAACACGGCTGTGTTCTAATATGTGTTTTTGCACACTACGACCCTTATTCATCATGGACTACCTTTCACGCGCACAGTTTTTTCAGAAGGTCAGTAGAATTGAGTTGTTCAGAATGCAATGCGCCATTCTTATGGTCAGAATGTTCACAGTGGTGGTGATAGGAACCAGACAAAGAGTTTAAAGCCTCTAAAAACTCCTACACAGAAATGGTTATGAAAATGCTGCCTGCCAAGACTTTGGTTCACGATCAGTTTAGGAAAAGCTTTTGACCTAAAATTTATTTTTGAGCATCCAATCATGGTGAAGGGGTACGTACAGGGAGTCATAAGGCAAACTAGTCCCCAAAGAAAACTTATTTTTTCAGATTTACCGCTATTTTATCATCATCAACATTACATACACTGTTAGAAATAAAGGTTCTGTGCAGGTACATTTTTAGTTCTTCAAGGTACAAACAGTGTAAATGTTCCCTCAAAGGAACAACAGTGGCTTTAAGGTCAAATTGTGAATCTTAAATAAGTTTTTCCAGGTGAAAAGTTCATATTTGTGCCTTTTCATAACTGAATGTTTTAAAACAGAACAGTACAATAAAAGTCTGGAGGCGAGACGGGGTGTGTGGAGTCAGTACAACTTATCATTAGATAGTACAAAATATAATTTCAGTGGATTATGGTACAGTTATGTTCCCTGACTAGAGGTACTGAGGTGTACCCTTGAGGGAACCACCCCAGTGACAGTGTAGTACCTTTATTTTCTGAGAGTGTACTCAGAACGAATGGATAGCAGATAAAATGGCTATATTTGTGTTGCGTTCCTATTACCTGGTCAGTATGTTTAAGCTCTACAATAGACCATTTCACATCAAACCAATTCAACTGAATTCAGCTGAATTATGCAGAAATTCAGAAAAATTGACGGATTTCTTTCAATGACCAAGCAAACATCTAAGTCTACAAATTCTGCTTCACATTCACAAATTATATACTGGCAATATTCACACTGAACTACCAACTAGATTCCCATGTGCACAGTTATTTTCATAATCATTATCATTGTTACTTTCTGTAACAATGATAACAAAGGGGCTAAAAAACGGAATTTTCCATGATTTTTTTAATAAAAGAACTTAATGTAGTGTTTCTGAATACTTAAATACTGACTATAAAATTCAGTTTTTACTTGTAAGAAATTAATTTTTACTCATAAATATGTAACTTGTACATGTGTAAATTGTAAATTGGCTTGTAAAATCCATTGTAAATTGAAAAATACTATTAAAAGCTAAAAGTACTTTATTTATGAATTTATGAATGAGCAAACGTGTTACCACCACGCTATTTGCTCTAACTGACACGGTAAATCTGGCACTGTGTTTTATGATGACATGAAAAGCAACACATATATCCCCCTATTCAGCCTACAGCAGTTTAGCCCTGCCCACTCACACTGAAGTTATAAGGAATGTTTCAGACCGTATTTCTTTCTGAATGATACACAATACAGGGCAGCCAGTCAAAACAGAGTCCTAAAAGCACAGCAACAAAAACAGCCTGTTTAATTATAAGGAATAAAGGAAGGTTGGAAAATGGTCATGTTAAAATGTAAACCAGCAAAATGAGCCGCTGTGTTGTGCGGTAAATGCTGGTATGTTGGTCAACCAGCATGACCATGCTGGGTGACCAGCTATACCAACACTAGACCAGCACAAACCACCTGTTTTTTTCAGCAGGGATGAAAGAAAGAACAGACAGAAAAGCAAGTAAACTGGAGTGCGAAAAACGGAAAATTTGCCATCAGTGAGCCAAAAGTGGCCCACTATCCTCTTACTATCTGGGTTACTGCATAAAATACAGAAATCCTTCACAGTTCATGCATAGACAGTGGTAAAATACAGTTACAGACTGTAGTCCATCTGTTTCTCTGCATACTTTGTTAGCCCCCTTTTACCCTGTTCTTCAGTGGTCAGGACCCCCATTTGGGTGGTGGATCATTCTCAGCACTGCAGTAACACTGACGTGGTGGTGGTGTGTTAGTGTGTGTTGTGCTGGTACGAGTGGATCAGACACAGCAGTGCAGCTGGAGTTTTTAAACACTGTGTCCACTCACTGTCCACTCTATTAGACACTCCTACCTTGTCAGTCCACCTTGTAGATGTAAAGTCAGAGACGATAGCTCATCTGCTGCTGCACAGTTTGTGTTGGTCATCCTCTAGTCCTTCATCAGTGGTCACAGGACGCTGCCCACAGGACGCTGTTGGCTGGATATTTTTGGTTGGTGGACTATTCTCAGTCCAGCAGTGACACTGAGGTGTTGAAAAACTCCAGCAGCACTGCTGGGTCTGATCCACTCAGACCAGCGCAACATACACCAACACACCACCACCACGTCAGTGTCACTGCAGTGCTGAGAATGATCCACCACCCAAATGGGGGTCCTGACCACTGAAGAACAGGGTAAAAGGGGGCTAACAAAGTATGCAGAGAAACAGATGGACTACAGTCTGTAACTGTAGAACTACAAAGTGCACCTATATAGTAAGTGGAGCTGATAAAATGGACAATGAGCATAGAAACAAGGAGGTGGTCATAATGTTACGCCTGATCGGTGTTGCTCTTGTATGTTTGATGGGAGATGCCACTGCCTGCACTCAGTTTAGTAGACTCTTTCCCTCAAGTCCAATCGATGGTTTGAGCGTAGAAACCATAGATGTGCCCCTTAAGCCTTTTGAGTATGGCAATGGCCTTCAAGATGGCGGCAAGCGTGGGAGGAATTCTTGAAGTACCTTTGTTGTCTGACATCAGATTGTGGGCTTGCCTGAGCGCACTTACAAATGCAAGTCTGGAGAATAAGTAACGGCCTGCGAGTCTCTGGGGTTGGGGGCTGTCAGACAGCAGCACTGGAATATACGGTAGCTCATTGGGTCTCAAATCACACGGCAGTCCCTCATATCCTTCCTGTGCCGCCGCTCACTCGGTGACGACCTCAGCAAAGCCGGAAACATCCGTCGCATATAGCTTCCTCTAACATGCGTCCACTTCCCCCATGGCAGAGTGCTCGTGAGCCCGAGGCTGATGAAAGCTTCTCCAACATCTGATAATTCCCCTGATAAGCACATTAATAATGACAGTTTGGCCACTAGGAAAGCCCAGTCCTCGCCAAGACTTTAATAGTGCATTAATGGTGACCATTCAGATATGAGCTTTTTGCATTGAGGATGGAACGCTGCCAAGTAAGATTTCTAAAGCTGAGTGAAATGCATTAAAATAGACTGAGGTGGAAGGTAAGCCTGAATAGGTTTGTCATTTTAAGAAATCCTGTTTGATGCTATAAGCAGAGCATGACATATAAGTACGTTTTAACGAGTGATTTTCAAAAAGTGGGTTTGTGAATAACACACCGTTGAATACAATCAGGTTTACATCGTCTCTAAACATAAAACAGTTGTTCATGTATCAGTCATGTGCAGCCTGGTCTCACAAGCAAGACGTCTGACTATCATCAAGCCTGGTGTGTTTCTCAATGTTGGCAAGTAGAAACTGGGACTAAATTTGCCCGGATTAGAGGCATTACAGCGAAACAGAACGCATGTTAGGGTGTTACAAATGCAGTAAAATGAATAAATACGGTATCCCAGAGTCGTCTAAATGTTATGATTTTCCGCAACACAACAAGTACGTCAATGAGCGCGTTTACATGCACTCAGTAATCCAATCATAATCAGATTTCTGCAGTTATCCAATTATTCAAATGGTCATGCAAACAGCTCCAAATTTCTTAGATTCTTAGAGCAAGATCTAGAAATCCAATTAAGAAATCCGATAGAGATCTGGATTTTACCTCAGTAATCAGATTTCTCAGTGCATGTGTGCTCTTACTCTGATTTCTTTCAGATTTCTCAGGCTGCGCAAGTGCAAAAACAGGTGGCGGTACTACAATGATGTATGTATGTTCATATTTTCAGGTAAAATGTTTTAAAAAAGTGGTGAAATTTTTTTGGAATATTTACCATTTGTCTGATATTTTTTATGTACATATCTGCTGATGCCAATAGATAAACATTTATAAAAGTAGAAAATAGGACTATATCTACCTGGATTAGCATTATAAAGCACATACAGATTTACAAATGCACTAAAATGAATACAGGCATATGCAGAAGCCCCTGGTCACATCTATTATTGACTTAGTGTGACAATAGGTACACATTCACAATGCACAATTACTGTTTACTTGCTGAACTTAAAATATTGAGAAAAAGTAAAACTAAAGCATAAAATGTGGTCTTTACAAAAGTTATGGCACACTATTCCTATATGTTAAACTCAGCAAATAAACACAATTTAGGATTTATTTTCACATTGAAAATCAACAAATACATAATGTTGATATCTACAAGGAAACCAGCTAACAAAATTGAGAATTTGTAATACACTACAGGAAGTGTAGGAGGCGATATGGATTCAATTCAGTTATATTAGCTAATTAACTAAGAAAAGATAATCAATAGCTATATATTAGACACAGCCTGTATTTTTCATTAGTTTTAATGAAGAAGAAAATCAAGAAATATATAATGTTCTACAAAGAAATCACTATCCATCTAACAAAAAATGACAAATTGTAATACACTACAGGAAGTGTAGGGGGCGATATGGCTTCGATTCAGTCATGTTAGCTAATTGATTAAGTAAAGATAATCAATAGCTGTATATTAGACGCAGAGTTTCAGATTTTCCACAAGTTTTAATAGAGAAGAAATTCAGACACAGAACTCAGATCTAAAACATCCATCTTTAGGGTGTTTCCAGCTGTTCAAGATGATCAGAACACACGGCAACATGTCTCAGAGCTACCGCCGCCGCAGACCCCTCCAGGAGCTTCATGGCCATAACTGTAAACAGATCTGGAATGTTCCGAGGCTCACACGGGCCTAGAGCCGAATGTTGCCTTAACCCCGGGGGGCCGAGAGGGGTCACAGAGCTGCCGTGAGGCAGGTTTGCAGAATGCTAACAAAAAATGAGCTACAGGGTGACAAAGAGTGATGGAGAGAAAGGAGAGGAGGACTAGATGGTTTGATTCCAGTCTGGTTCTGCACACGCAAGCAGGCCTTATTGATGAGAGTTTAATGGCACGATTTATCATCCAACTTAGTCTGTCCTCTTTTTTCCTTATCTAAACGCAGAAGCTTCCTATAACCTGCAGCACTGTTCATTATTCATACGTCATAAGACATAGGAGATCTTTTCTAATGCATTTCCATCTCAATCATACCAGCTGTAACAAGCCAGTATGTTTCTCTGACTCTTCCTACTATAAATCGCCAAATTCAGAATGATAACAAGACGAAACAGTTGCAAAAGCTCTCTTATGCACTTGAGCTGAGCCACTAACTGAGAATACAAGTGTTCTTTATTTGTTAAAAAGGAATTGCACTTATTTTTCAAACATTTCTACATAATTCAATCACTAAGATGTCAAAGTCATTCAGAGTAGTTTGACATGAGATGAATCATTGTAGAGAAAACTTGCTGACTTTGACTTTCTTTGCAGTGGTGCTGACGGGAACCAGGGGCTGTGATGTCTACAATGCAAATATAGCCATTTTGTGTACTATTCAAAATGACCAGTGAACCACTCATCAGGCATCAAATGACCAGTCTAATGCATCAGGCAGCGCATTCAAAGCCATTTCCATGTAACTTTCTATGAGGGAATTTTTAAAGGCCTTAACCCTCTACTGCACAAATTATTACTTCAACATGATAAAATGTTTTAATGTGTTTTTGTTATTTGACATTGCTTAAATAAGGGAAATTGTTGAAAAAAAAATATTTATTTCTAAAAATTTAGTGGGTTACTTGGTAAATTGTTGCTATTTGGCAACAACTCGCAATCATACCATAGCACCATAAAATCTAAAAAAAAGCATCAGAAATGTTTTTATTTTTCTCTAAAAACAACTTTTTATCCTTTTTTTGAAACCAAGAACAAAAATATCCAACTTATACTTAGTGAAATGTATGACCCAATATTTACAAATATTGGAAATTAATACAATTTCAATTGGTATTTGGAATATATGTTAATAACAACATCATAATAAAAATTCCTGGTCATGTGATGTCAAGACATATTAGTCCTTTCAAAGTAAAAGACCCTTTTTCCACAATTAAATAAGAAAACACAGATTTTATATTACTCCTTTTCAGTAAAATTAATATAAAGTAATTGTTGCCATATGGCAACACCGTTCAGGAGAGCGTTAAACTCTTCATACTTCTGGTTCCCATCATTACCACTGTGAACGACTGTGACTGTAAGTCTCTCAAGAATGGAGCATTTCACATCAAACCACTTGAATAACTTTGTTTATGACTTTATCACTTATTTGGCAGAATTATTTTGGCACACATGTGATAGTTTATTTGTATTTTATTGTTTTCTTCCCTGAAACCCACTTATAATGTTTGTATGGTGTTACGTACCTAAGGCTGGCTTTGCACGGCGACACTTTCATGCAACTTTAGTTGTTTGAAACTAACGTGAAACTAAATTGTACGAGTTGAGTAATGTAGCATCCTACGACTTTGAAACTCAGCCACAACAGTTGCAAGCGTCTCAACTACATGGAACAAGTTCCAAGAAGCAGCCAATCAAAATGGCGAAAACACATCACATGATCACGTCAAAGAAAGATGGTTTATTGGCCGATTGAAAAAGAGATGTAAGCTTGGTTTTTCATTTCGTCAGTTTCCTGACATGCAATAAATGTGAGTTTCTCAAAGCTAACGTTTCAGTAACCACCTGCAATAGCTAGCCAGCTAATGCTAACAGCTGTTCAAATGGCTGCTTGAGCCACTGTTTATTCTTCACTGTTAGCCTGCTGTTAATTTCATTCTTTCTTGACGCCCCCTAATTTCACACAGAGCTCAGATTCAATTGGCCCCCATATGGTGAAAATTTTTACAGAAGTGGAGATTGCTGTGGTCCGTGATGAACTTTTTGTCATTCTAGGACAGAATGAGTGAAACATCAAGGTGTAACCACTAATACTTATTTATTTTCTAAGGCTTAACATACAAACAAAAGATGCAAAAGAGTAAAGAATCCTAGATACATAGATAGACAGGCAGATATATAGAACAAAGATGTATAGAAATAATGACAACTGGGAAAAATATACAATGATAAAAATGCTGCAAATATGTAAATTTGCACATGACTTTATAGTGACAACAACATGATGTATCCAGAATGTGAGCTGCTAATTTGATTAACCTGTGGAGCAGCTAAATGTGCAACTTTGATTGGGTTGCAAGGAACTGTGATTGTGTTGCATGCCACTTTGATTTGTTTTTTCGCTCCTGTAACTGTGAAGGTGTATGGAAATAATCCTTCCAAGCAACTAGTTGCATGAAAGTTTCACCATGTAAAGCCAGCCTAATAATTAAATAGGCTAATTCGGTACTGGGAATACATAAATTACACATACATACATATGTGTGTGTGTATATATACGTATATATGTATATAAATTCAAAAATTTTATTTCATTTTCCATAATAAGAGCCCTCATGACAACACTGAACAGTCTGTTCCGTTAGTTGTGAACTAATGTAGATGGAATTGCATGACCTTTGGGTTCACATCAGACCAGGCAGCCAGGAGAACAAATAAAACCCTATGGAGTTTTGTGACAAGCTTGAATAGGCTTTCCTAATAAGATCCAGTGGCTTTGGCATTGGTTAGTGAACAACAGGTTTCTGACAAGCTGCATTTGCTGGGGTTTGTCAAAGCAAGCAGCTCGAATGGAAGTAGATATTGTTGGCCGGCCTTCCAGGGGTCAACCATCTCCTCAAATATGAAGCTTCTGACACGGCTTCGGAGTTTCAACATACTTTTGGCTGGAAGCTGTTGTTCTTATATAAAGCGCCAGCAGAAAACTCGCACCCAGTCCTGGGACTGAAAGAAAAATGCCTATTGTGCATTAAGGGATGAAAAATGGGGTGAAAACTCCGCCGTGTCAAACCATGCATGTCTTAGTCCACCGAAAATAGACATTTCATCTTTGTGCTTTGGCAAGAAAGCACTAACAAAGTACTTCTGAATTTTCAGGCTGGAGAAGCCACATTTTGACCAGCCAAAACTAGACAGTAATTTGCCAATTCTATACAGCATGTTTTTGTATTTACACAGGATCTAAAACACATTAAAAATCACTCAAATGGTTTTATGCACCATACTGACCCTTTCAAAAGTGTCAGATAACACGTTTAACACAAATCTTGCCAGATTGCTGAAACATCCCCACTCATAAATTGTCCTCCAGTCGTAACAATCCAGCGAAAAAACTGTAAAATTACACCAGATAACATGCAATAGAGCTCTTACATACTATCCAGGGAGTCTATACTCTAATCCTATGGCCATATTGAATGGATGAGTGAGGCCAAGAGTGTCTCACAGACAGAAACTACCTGCAGTGTTTAAGTTTCCTCCTGCGGGTAGAGGAAGTTATTTTTGGAGGCCGTATAATCGTTGAGGGCCAATAAGATATGCGGCCTTCTGGCTTTCATGGTCTGAGCTGGGGAGGAAAACAGTCCCAGAAAACGGACTCCCAGTCCCCTGCAGGAACGATAACATTGATAAATTGCCCCCCGCTTCCAACGTACAGATCTACATCGATGAGCCATAACATCATGACAACTCACAGATGAAGGGAATAACGTTGATTATATCATCACAACAGCACATGTCAAGGTCTGGGATATATTAGATGGTAAGCGAACAGTCGGTTATCGTAGGTGACGTGTTGGATGTGGAAGAACAGGGCAGGCATGAAGATCTGAGCGACTTTGACAAGAGTCAAATCATTATGCCCAGACAACTGAGTCAAAGAATCCCCAAAACGGCAAGGCTCAAGGGGTGCTCCCAGTCAGTGGTGAGTACCTACCTACAGTGGTCTGCGAAGGGGCAAACCACAAGCCAGCGACAGGGTGTTGGGCCTCCAGGGCTCATCAATGCATGAAGACAACCCTGGACCTTGGACCAATGGAAGAAGTCACCTGGTGTGATGGGTTCCCTTTTTTTGTATCACATGGGGGGTACGTTTGTGTCGTTTATCTGGGGAAGTGATAGCACCAGGATGCACTGTGGGAAGAAGAGAAGCTAGTGGAGGGTGCGTGATGCTTTGGGCAATGTTCTGCTGGGAAACCTTGGGTCCAGGCATTTATCTGAATGTCAGTTTGACACACGCCACCCACCTAAACAATCTTTCTGTGGACCAGGTCCAGCCCTTCATGGTGACAGTATTCCCCAATAGCAGTGGCCTCTTTAAGCAGGATAATTGTTCGGGAATAGTATGAGGAACATGAAGAGTTCAAGGTGTTGCTGTGGCCTCCAAATTCCCCAGATCTCAATTCTATCAGGCTAGAACAAGTCGGATACATGCTGGTTGAACAAGTCGGATCCACGCTGGATCCACCTTGCAACTTACAAAACTTACTAGGGAAATTTGTACATAATTAAATGGTTATGACGTAAACAAAGTCATTCAGAGCCATTTGATTTGAAATGCTCTGTTCTAAAGAAACTTACAGAGTCAGAATTGTTCACAGTGGTGGTGATGGGAACCAGGCGCCTTAAGTGTTTAATGCCTTAAAATGCTAACTCTTAGAAAGTTGCCACATTTCATGGTTAGGATATGCTGCCTGATGTCTGACATACTGTTTTACTAACATATTGAGGTAAGGATTTGGCCTAAAACATATATTTTTAAAAGCCATTCATGGGGAAGTGTAACATGTAGGATGTTTTAAGGCAAATCTGTCCCCAAAAAAATGTTTTTTTTCCAGATTTACCACTATTTTACCATGATCATCATCACCTATAAAAAACAGAAGACGTGTGCAGGCTCACTGGTCATTTTGGATAGTAAATAAACTGGCAATTTTTGTGTTATAGAAAACACAATCTCTGGTTCCTCTGGTTCATCACCACCACTGTAAAGAAATCTAAGTTAGCAAGTTTCTCTACGATGAATCATTTCACATCGAACCACTCTGAATGCTGGATAAAAGTAGATGATTCAAAACTGTGCTTAGGACTGTGTGACATGGAGACAGACCACACATAGGTCAAAGGTCATGAGACCCCAGCCTGAGTGTCTTGATGGATCTTCTCATGGCAACACCCTTGGGGTACATCAAGGACGGGGGTAAAGTGCCATGGATCATGCTGAAGGAAGTCCAAACACAGTCTCCGCAACCCGCACAGTGCTGTCCAAATACAGACTCCACTCATCCAGCCAAAAGCCCCCAGCCTCGAGTGCACTTAGTCCTGCTCTACAGATAAAATCATGATCCAAAAAGGAAACAGAAAATAGAGTCTCATAAAAATACAGAAAAATACACATCTCTTCGTAGCCATATCATAAAAAAACTTCATTTGTTGTTCATAGGTTACTACAACTGAAACACCCTCGTAAATAAAATGATATTTGACATTTATGGATGGAAAATAAAAAGTAGAGCAGCGTGCCCAGTCATTTTGGGTGGTTAGGAAAAGGGTGCGGTGGTGGGGGGATTCTCCCTTCTGCTGAACAGGACGGTGTGTTTCCAATCTCAACTCTTAGCAGTATTGTGAAAGTGTAGCTTAAAGTTGTGGGTCCACAAGCTTGTCGTTAGCCCATCAATAGAACGTAAGCTAGCACGACTTAAAATTCTCCCAAAAAGTCCAGTTAAGCATGTAGGTGTGTGTTGTGTGTATAGCAAACACTTTACATGCAATTAAAAGTCGTGGGCTGGAGGTTTGGGGAACCAGCCTTGTGACCGGAAGGTCGCCGGTTCGATCCCCTGAGCCAACAGTACGTGACTGAAGTGCCTTGAGCAAGGCACCTAATTCCTAACTGTTCCCAGGGCGCTGTGGACAGTGGACTAGTGTGCTCACTGCCCCTAGTGTGTGTCTTCACTAGTGTGTATGTGGTGTTTTACTGCACGGATGGGTTAGATTGCGGAGATGAAATTTCCCCATTGTGGGACTAATAAGGGTCACTTAATCTTAATCTTAAAAATGATCTACCTCTTGCAATGGAAAACAGTTCTGTTCACTAAAGATAGCATTTCGGTAGGTAGTTTTGCCTGTGTTTTAACTCTGGACATTAAAAGAGGCACGACAAGAGGAAATTTTGGGCCAGTTTTAGAGGCCGAGTGTACCAGAGAATTTCTAATGAGAGGAGCTGCCACACACTTTCAGAACAGTAGAGGGCGCTCCCGAGCAGGTGCAAAATGAATGGATTCCTATAGAGCTTTGCAAATGCTCAATCATTTCTATGCAGAGAAATGTACTAATTTTTTGAACGCAGCATAAAATATTTCAAAACTACTGTCATATTTTTGTCAGTGACTCAGCCAGTGAGATGATGCTTATCAACCAATCAGCACTCAGTAGCATTAATAGTAATCAATCAGTATTCAGTAGCAGTAATGACAACCAATCAGCACTCAGTAGCAGTAATGACAATCAATTAGCACTCAGTAGCAGTAATGACAACCAATCAGCACTCAGTAGCAGTAATGCTAGCATCCTACTGCCCAAAACTTCTGTACATGGTTTCTGACGCTGTATTTGACCTTGAAGTGTGGATGATTTAGACATGCAGTTTATGCTAATTGCTAAGTCATGAGCTTTTACCTACAAGGGGGAAATGGTACAGTTTAGATTGTTTGCTGTATTGTTCCTGTCATTTAAAATATTTTAGTTTTCTTCAACTCCCAGCCATTCTCCTGATCCCAGTTTTACTACCCCTTCTGCCTCTATCATGAGTCTCTCTGGATCCCAGCAGGCCAAAGCTGGTTCTACAATGCTCAGAGGAGAGACCGCCAAGCCCACAGTCTGCCTAAAACCAGTGCCAAGCATTACATATTAATCTGACATATTAAACACATGGCAAAGATTAACTGGGGGAAAATTAAGCATGAGGCCATTACAAAGCAACAATCAAATTTACACAATCTCTAAATGTCAATCAGCCTAGACAAACAGAACTAGTAGCCCCTTTAAGCCTTATATTTTCTCCATGTTTATAGATAACAATATGCCGTACAGTCTAAAATACAAGCTCATTTAAGATGACTCAACAATCCAGTGAAGTTTAACTGGCTGTTTCACCAATGAGAAGAAATCTTCAAAGCAAGAGTCTACAGAGATGCACTTTTCACCTTGAAACTAGTGAAACGGCTCTAAAATCCAAGCTCAAATTTGTTGTTGCAGGTTGTTTAGTTCTTATGTGAACCTACAGTGAAAATTAAAAAAACATGCACACTTTTTCCGAAGCCTGCTGTGACACGCATGTGATGTGTAGTCCACATTCTGCTTTTGAATGGCTTTGTTTAGCGAGCCACAGCCAATCAGAATGCATGATCTGGAGGTTTGAAGTCTAGATGGGTGTAGTTTTATGGCTAATTCGTGAATATAGAAATATTTGCTGAATGTCATATTTTATTAGGTGAGGTTGTGCTGATTCTGGGGTTATATAAATATTTACTCTGCCAAAAAAAGCAAAATGAAAGAGTAAAATGAAAAAGTATGCAATGGTGAAAATGTGTCAATGAAGGTCTTAAAGGGATGAGGGTACATTTATGCAATGATAACTAGAAAATAAAGGTTCTTGAACAAACTTTAATGCTGCGTTCACATGTTTGCTGTAAATGGACAACAGAAAACTAGATATTCCATTGTTACCAATAGAGCAGACGCAAACGCCAACGGTCCGCAAGCCGCAGTGCTAAGTGGAACGTTCTGTCAAAAGTTCAATTTTCCCATCTTTTCCCATCGACCGCAGCAGTGAAATAAACCAGAGGCTGATTTTTTGGGAGGCATGGATGTCAAACCACTTGTTGAATTTCAGATGAACTCAGTATTATACAACAAAAATATAGGAGTACAGAGATCTTCCTGCCTTTTTTTCACCTTATATATGCAATCTATTTTGCTAAAGTTCTCCTCTGACCATCACCATTTTCGCTGGTTACCATGCCAACATTTGCATGGCTTCATGCCACCATGGGCCGTATATACAGCTTTACAGCTATGAGGTGCGGAATGATGTTTTTTTTCAATGCAAACGTGAATTACACCTTAAATTCACGGGCACCTTTAAATTTACTGATACCTTAAATTCACTACCTCCTTAAATACACTGTGACCTTAAATTTACTGATACATTACTACTGATTCATTAAATCCAGTGCCACCTTAAAGTTACTGTTACATTAAATCCAGTGCCACCTTAAAATCACTGCCACTTTGCTGACCATGTGGCTTTTTTGACACTGCTCACGAGACGGTTACTTCTTATTTACTAGAGAAAGCCCCACCCACCCTCTCACACTGCCTGGATCAAAGACTTTCTATTTTATGAAACTTAATCCGATTAGACATCTACATGGTTCAGATAAAAAAAATCTTTAAAGCCTGGCAGCCCTTTTTAGATCATATACACGATATACAGCTTGATGTTTCTACTGACTGAATTTTTTCCTCTCTTTTTACATTGTTTTTGCTCCACTGCTCTCTGTATAATATGGGGATCCCCTTCTTTAATTACTATTAATAGTACCTTTGTACTTATGTTAATTATTATTGTTTTTTTTTTTAAATACCTTAATTCTAATTGAAGTTATTCTTATTATTGTTATTTATTTTCTTTGATGGGTTCTGTTTTACAATATACAATGCCTGTATCTTGTAAATCTTTGAACAGCTTTATTTATGTGTATTGCAATGTCTATAAATAAATCATAAAAAAAATCACTGCCACCTTAAATTCAGTGCCTCCTTAAATTTACTGATACATTAATTCCAGTGCCACCTTTAATTCATTATTTGTGCTGATGTTGCTGTGCGTTAGGCTGTGTGTACTGTGCATTAGTATCTGTGTGAGATATGTGCATTGTGACATCACTTGTGGCAGTTAGGCTTGAATGTCCTGAACTTTCCGCCATTCATTTCCTGTGGGAACAAATATCTCTTTGAACAATCGTTTCATGAACATCATTTGTCGGATAGCTTAGAAAAGCACACCTAATCGGGATGGGTCCTACAATCCTGCAAAGTTTCGTGGTTCTAGCTTGAAAACTGCAGGATGAAAAATATTTTATTTTTTGAGTGCAGCATAATAAGGTTACGAAGAACAGTAAGTTAGCTTTTTCAAGCCAACTTAATGAGCTTAATCGGCCAGCTATAAGCTTCCAATTCGATAGCTACATTAGCCTTTTAGCTCCAGTGCAAAACTAAAGAAGTGAATTTCAGACACCATCAAACCGTAGCTGACTACATCTAGGGTGAAGGGCAACTAAACCTTTGTAAACATTAGGTTTTGAAGATCAGGAATTATCATTTTCTAAAACAGTGAGCCAGTTCCCCTAAACTTATTTTCCCATCATGCAAATGTCTATCCATCAGAACTGTGTCAACACATTCCAGGACATATTCAGGTTGTCAAGGGCGATGCCCCGAGACTTACATTCATAAGCAAATCCGAAACTGACCACAGCTTGACTGCTACGTGCAGACAGATGTCACAAACGCATCTTAACCAAATATATAACTTGGTACTGCACTTATTTATTTGGCTCACTGGTGTTCTGCATGTCTTATAGCTGTCGTTTTCTCTCGCTCTCATGTTTTTCTCACATTTTTCTCAGGATAATTACATGGTCAGTCACATCACTCAGAGCGGACACTGAGGCAGCTGTTCTGACACTCAAACTCTGTCTGCAACGAGACAGTTTTTGAATGACAAAGAGTTTAGGCAAGTGTTGTGGCCTTCTTCGCGCCAACAATACAGCTCACATCAACTCTGGTCGCATGCGTTCCTGCTTCACTGCCAAAGCTGTGTTGAGACAGGATGATAAATTAGGGATTAATAGTTTGGTTTGTTTGAGTTTCAGATATTTAGCATTTTCCCCTGATCTAAGACATCTGAATCAACTTATTAAGATGAATGCATTTTACATTGTAAGGAATGTTATTATTTTAATTATTTCTTAGCTCACAAAAACACAAACAGAAATTATGTCAAAAGTATGAATTCTATCAAATTTTAAAGTAGAAGAGGACATATTTTATTATAAACTTTATTTAAAAAGTTATTGTGCATTGCCTTCTGCCTTGTTTTTGCCATTTTTTGACATCAAAACAAAAATCAACTTGAACATATAAAGAATGTCAATGTAAATCAAAAGTAAATATAATCGCAAAGTTGACCTGTTTATGAATTTGACTCATTTTTGATCAAAAAATTTACTTTGCACCTGCAAACCTTTGTACATTTTTGTCTGACCATAAAAACAAGCGTCAACTCAGATACCTTTTCAGAAATTGTTTATCTAGAGTGTTTAAAACCTGAAAATGCAAGAATTTTGACTGTGGTTCATTATGTTGCTTATTATTGAGTACAAATAAATAAATAGCTTAGGCGGCCAGAATTTTTAAAATGGTTTTCTGTCCTCTTGGATTCATGCTGAGTGCTAAAACTTCAAAGTGTTGCGATGTGTTCATCATATCACTCTTTTACCCCTTATAAAATGAATTCATGTTCTAAAATAAATGCTAAAAGCAGAATCCTAATATTTTTACTCCCTGATGCTGACATCACAGCTCGATTGTCTCATACTGGCTAGTGAGGGCCGGGTCTGCTGAGTGTTCTGATATGTGTATCATGTCTGTAGCATAAACCGTTCTAAAGTTGTGAAGGCTAGAAGGCAGCTATGCATGTTGTAGGCTTCGGGTTTGATGCGTTGTATGATTAAAATAACTAATTGCGAGAAATCACATGATTTTGTGTTGTGAAATGTGATTAATCTCCTATCTGTGTAACTTTGACCTTAGTTTTTATTTTATTTTTTTCTATTTAAAAGTAGTGCATTTTGTCACAGCTATATGAGTGGACAAAATAAGTTTCATCCGAATGTTTTTAATACTTTCAAAAATTCAACAACATTATTTTCACTGTGTGAATGCAGCGTACACATCAATCACTGGCGTCCAGTGAGAGCAACAGTGGCTGCATGTTCAAACCAATGAGTGTGCATATCATATATACAGTCGTATGCAAAGGTTTGAACATTCCATTAGTGATTTTATAAGTAAAAAAAAGTTAATACATTTATATTTCTTTGCTGAGTTTAACATACAGGAAAAAAATAAAACATAAAATACAATATCCTATAACTTGTACAGCAGCCACATTTACATATTTCTCCCTTTAATTTCTTTAATTGTTGAAATCTTGTCTCTAAACTTGCAAACATCCTTTTACAGAAAGCAGAGTCAATATTTTTTCACTGAGCATTGATGGCTTCAAGCAGTTGAAAAACACTGCCAAGCTAGTTTGTGTTTAAAGTGAGACCAAATATTCTCCATAGGGTTTAAATCTGGACTCTGACCAGCCAAAACCATCAGTAAAAACCATTATATTTTGGACTTGGCCTATTTTTTCACAGGAGTGTATATAGTCAATAGATTATTCAATTATAGGAAGGAGATGCATTTATGCATCTCTTAAACAAGAGAGCACAACTCACATCCTAAAATGTTTCCTGTTCCGACATCTTTAATTCAGCTCCTCAGGTAATTAGCATACTGTTTATGTGGTGATTCAATGCTGATTCAATGCTTTCAAGCTGAGAAAGCACTGAACTGTACAGAGCTCCATCTCTCCAGGAACTCTCTCAATGTCTGACATGTAACATTTCCATGGGAACCGGACAGCAAATATGCATGAAATGCAAATATGCATGAAATGCCTGTGTGGTTAATAAAGGGGTCAGTGTCAAAGTGAAGACTAGCCCTACAGTGGGGAGGTTAAAGACTCTAATGGGTAATGGCCATGGACCTGCTATCCTACTTGGACAGCCCATCTTTTAAAACATGGGAAAAAACAAGCACTGCTGTCCATTTCTCGGAGGACAGCACTCTTTTGGGTCCCATCAATCTGAACCACAGAAGGACGAAAGGGAGAGGGTGGGAACAGGACAGAGAATGTGCGAGGAGTATAGGGTGGTCAAGAGTATGGAGGGCATAGACAGGTTACTGTGGATACTTATATGAATGTCACATTACTGCTAGCACTAGTTTCTACATTTAAAGACATATTTACATATAAAGTCAAGATTTCACTTTCTATTTCTAGGAGTAATTGTATGAAGGCCCAATAAAATCCAAAAAAGGCTGCGTCTACACTCAACTGTACCCATGTCCAAACTGTAATAAGTAAAAGTAATGTCTATATCCAACTATAGTCCAACAAAATTCAGTCTGAACCTGAACGTAGCCCAAAAATTTCTGTCTTAGCCCAATTGTACCTCATCTGAACCTTTAATCTTGGTCTTAATCTGACCACAGTCTGACAAAATTCTGTCAGATCTAAACTGTAGGCTGACAAAGTTCTTTCTGAATCTGACTGTAGACTGACAAAATTGTCTGAACCCGACTGTAGACTGACAAAATTCTGTCTGAAACTGAATGGAGCCCAAAACATTCTGTCTGAACCTGATTGTAACACAACAAAATTCTGTCTGAACCCGACTGTAGCCAACAAAGTTCTGCCTGAACTAACTGTAGGCTGACAAAATTTCTGTCTGAACTGACTGTAGGCTGACAAAATTCTGTCTGAATCCAACAGTAGGCTGACCAAATTTAGTCTGAATTTGACAGTAGCACAACAAAATTCTGTCTGAATATGACTGTAGCCTTGACAGAGCCCAGAAAATTCTTTCTGAACCCGACAAAATTCTGGCCGTCCAACAAATCTGTCTGAATCTACACTAGCCCAAAACAATTCTGTTTGTACGTGACTGAAACCTGAAAAAAATCTGTCTGTATCAGACTGTAGTGGACAATATCCTGTCTGAGCCCAACTGTATCCCGCCGTCTGAATTCGAACATAGCCTGAAAAATTCTTTCTGCACCAGACTGTAGCTCAACAAAATTAACTCAACCATAACCCTACGAAAAATTCTCTTTATTCAAATGTAGCCCAAAACAATTCTGTCTGAATTCAACTGCAGCCCAACAAAACTGTCTGAACTTGATTGCAAACCAAGAAAATTCTGTCTGAAACCAACTAAAGCCCAACATAAACGTCTGGACCGGACGGTTGTTCTGACCTGACTGCCGCATGATAAAACTCTGCCCTACTGAATCTACAATATGTACCCAAAAGTAGGCAAACAACTTTGCTGGGCTAATCTGGCTGTAGCCCAGCAAAGTTGTTTGATTCCCATTTTAGTCTGGCAAAAATCCTGTCTCAACCAGACTGTAAGCTGAAAAAATCACAATAAAAATACACAAACATATTTTGACAGAATTCTACCAAAAACCATCTGAAGCCCAAAAAATGTACGGAGAAATACTAAAGGAGGTAAATGTAGAACAAAATCTGTTAAAAATAGGAGGACGGGCTATGAGAACCCTGAATGTGAAACCCGAACCCTAGAAAAGATGTGAATTTTCAGCTTCCGTTATGTTTGAACAAATATTTCAAGCTCAAGTGTGCACTAACTGTAACAGACTCACGTATTATAAACAGATTTAATAGCTTTGGAAACACTGTAACTCATTGGTCATGCCAGTAAAGCTCCTCTGAGTCGAGCTGAGAGGACCAGGCATTACATATCTGAGAGAGAGGGAAAGAGGGAGGGAGGCCGCTGATAAAAGACAGCAAATTGACTCCACATCTGAGTTTATCGGTGCTGGTAGCCACGGTAACAGGCTGGGGGAGGAGGTAGGATGAAGGCTAGCAGCATCATACTTGTAAAGACACTCCAGAGCTTTTCCCTTCACTAAATCTGCTCAGACATCCACACCATGACACTACCACTCAATGAATCACAAAATAAGTGGACTGGCCTGCTTCATATATCTCTGTTTGAGAAGGGGTAATATGTCACGGTGAAGACGTTTCCAAGTTTTATGTCTGGCTATTTCTAGCAGTGGGTGGTATACCGGTTCATTCCTTCTCACCTTTGTCACAACCTTTATACCGGTTTCTCACAGAGAACACAATGTACAAGAAGTGCCAACCATGCTAACATTAGCCTGTTTAGCTGAACAGCTAAGTCAGGAATGTTTACGATGAAAATGAAAAGTTAGCAGACCTTATCTGAAGTCCATAGCTTGTTTTGAGAACAACAGCTAAGAGCTACGCTCACTACAGAACACGTTCCATTTCAGCTTCCACTAGTCACTCGACTCTGCGCTCTCGGATAACCTCTAACCGGGTGTCATGTTAGCATAAGTTAGCTGGAACCATGCCTGTGCTATAGTGTGTGGCACGTTCGGCATGCTAACTAAGCTTTCGTTAGCTTAGCCAAAACGGTACAGTCACAAACACCACAGAACAGCTTTGATTTCAGCCTCCTGTCACTCCAACACGTAATTTTTAATGCCTCAGACATTTGTTTTTATCTGTAGTCTGTTTACTGTAATGTGGCACTGTTTGCGTATGTAGCCTGTTTGCTACGTTTGGTTAGTCGATTAAGCTACAGATCCAAACAATGCACAACTGGTTTAATTTCACCTTTTCAACAGCATTTGCTCGACTTCACTTCCCAGATTTGAGTCATTACCATCTAAACTAACACCAAAGCAGCAGTTAGTCAGAATCAAACTTGTACTTTGGTGTGTGGGTCTGTTTTGGTGTGTAGCTTGCTAACGTTACTATCCAAACACCACGGAACAGGTCTAATTTCACCTCTTCTGTCCCTTTAGCGCCAACTGCTTAACTTCCTCATCTGAAGTATTTATTTCAATTTGTTTCTAAGGCACCTGACATAAAGGAGTAGCCGGTCTTTTGGGGTTAGCCTTAGCCTGACATGGACAACACAACTGGGTTGCGTCACATTCGTGTAATTTTATACTTAAGTTTGTGCGTAAAGTCTTTACTAAGTTCTTCGTTACACTAGTTAGTTTCCAACTATCCTTTTACTAAATTTGTTTGCACCACAAATCCCTAAGTTGTATCTTAACTAGTAACAACTAACTAATGCAAACATTACGTTAACATGACGATAAGATGGTCAGAACCAATCAGTAAACCGGTTGGCAGTTGGCTCTGACTTCTCCATGGAAAAAATATCAATACATATAACATACAAATAACAATGTGTGTGGGTTAAACTGAATAAAACCAATGATCTATAACCACTGTGTGTTTATTCTTTAATAATTCCCTGAGAAACCAAATATGCAGCTTTTTAAATGACGGTTTCTGTGGATTGTGGACCAGCTGGTACTGAAGTGTGCATGACTGTAGTATTTCCCAAATTCCAAAAGTGTCCGACGGTCAAATGTGGGGGATACACATGAGACAAATGAGTCATTCTACAGAAATGTCCACTTTTCTTTTTTATTTTTTTGATCAAATGTTTTTATTTTTAAGATAGTGCTTCAATGTAATACAAAATACAGTAAGTCACAAAAGACATAGCAATAAAATGAAGCACCCAACCACCCCCCACCGCCCACCCCCCCATGGCAGCCATAAACCGACCGCTGGTCAAAGAAGAAAATAATAGTGAAAAAATAAATAAATAAATAAATAAACCCTATGAGAATATCTGATAATGCAATGGGTGTAATAAAAAACATTTTATGCAATGGGTGTAAGGGTAAAGTGCAGCCCCAAGGAACACCATATGCCTTCATGGTAGAACGAAGGGAGATAGAGAAAAAATGAAAAACCTGGTATACTGTAAAATGCAAGCAAGTCTTGGAATGTCCGAAGTCCCGAATCATTAAAGATGTCATCCCTTTTGTTGCCATTGAGGAAAGAAGAAAGGCTTATTGGCAGTAAGTAATTTATAGTTGTGAAAAATTGGGGAGCATTTGTGCCAAACAGTTGTGGTTTTGGTTTGCACTGCTTTATGGGAATATTCGAGTAGATGAGATCTTGTAATCTGTGTGGAGCAACCAGACTTTCCTCAAGAGGCTGCCGAGATGTTTGAGTATTTGAATTGAGCCAAACTGACAATGGACGAAGAACAAAGGAATAATAATATAATATTATTTTCATATAATATTCATTTTCACTACTGATATACGGTTTGAAGAGTATTAAGTAAATGACTCCAGTTCCTCGTATCGTCACAGATTTTAGAAAACATCTGGTTAAAATTTTTCTTGACCGTTAATTTAAGGGATGAATGAATTTCAACCCCAAGGTACCTAAAGTGATGTACCACAGGGATAGTTAAAGAAGACAGATTTATCTTCCTCATGGCAACATTCAAAGGAAGAAGTGCAGACTTCGTCTTATTGACCTTATAGCCAGAGTGACTGCAAAAATGATCCAGAATGGAGAGCACATGAGGAAGTGTTTCAGGTACATTATAAATGAAAAGCAAAATGTTGTCAGCATATAAAGAAATGTAGTGATGAGTATTATTAATGGTGATTGAAGAGTAAAGTGGGGATAGCCGAATCGCTTGGGCCAGGGGCTCGAGTGACAGAGCGAATAAGAGAGGAGAGAGCGGACAGCCTTGTCCAGATCCACGAGAAACTAAAAATGAAGATGAGCATTTGTTACCTGTTATTACCATAGCTGAAGGGTTGGCATATGGAGTTTTACCCAGTTTAATGAAATTAAGACCCAGTCCCATTATGTCCAGTACAGCCCATAAAAAGCCCCAGTCGAGTCTGTCGAATGCTTTCTCTGCATCTAAAGAAACAGCAGCACATGGAGTAAGTATATCAGGTGCAAAATCAAGGATATGAAGCAGCCGACGAACATTATCAGAGGCAAATCAATTTTTAATGAACTAATGAACTAATTTATTCTTATATGTTTCAAGGCATGTTGCAAGGACGTTAGCAAATAATTTAACATCTGATCCAATCAAAGACAAGGGGCGATAACTGCCGCAGGAGGTTGGGTCTTTTTGTGGTTTAAGAAGAAGAGAAATTATTGCTGTATTCGCATCCCTCTGGAAAGAACCTATTTCTATTGCATTATTATTCATCATGTCTAACAGGGGTGGACCTAGTTGGGAAAAGAATGTCAAATAAAATTCTGGGGGTATACCATCCATGCCTGGAGCTTTCTTTCTTCATTGCTTGTAGAGCTTTTTTGAGTTCATTTAATGTTGCCAACTTTGGATACCCAACCTTTGGTTCCCATGCTAGCAATGAACATTTTATGCAGTGGGTGTAAGGGTAAAGTGCAGCCCCAAGGAATACCATATGCTTTTACGGCAGAGCGAAGGCGGAGATAGAGAAAAAAATGAAAAACCTGGTATACTGTAAAATGCAAGCAAGTCTTGGAATGTCCGAAGTCCCGAATCATTAAAGATGTCATCCAGAACATGTATTCCCTTTTGTTGCCATTGAGGAAAGAAGAAAGGCTTATTGGCAGTAAGCAATTTATAGTTGTGAAAAACTGGGGAGCATTTGTGCCAAACAGTTGTGGTTTTGGTTTGCATTGCTTTATGGGAATATTCAAGTAGATAAGATCTTGTAATCTGTGTGGAGCAACCAGACTTTCCTCAAGAGGCTGCCGAGATGTTTAAGTATTTGAATTGAGCCAAACTGACAGAACAAAGAAATAATATAATTTGAAATTAGGAAGAGTTATACCGATCTGAATCAAACTGCTGAAATATAGAATTAATCTGAGCCGGATCTGTAACCAAAGTACCTTGGGGTGATTTTATAACAGGGATGTCAGAAAAATGTTCACTATTGCACAATTTAAGGGCCAACAAATGGCTAGGGCGACTACTATGAAAATAATAATATTGTCTGACTCTATGCATGAGAAAAATTCAGAACGCCTTCTAAGCAAAGAATTAAGTTCCCCTTTAACTAATTCAAGCTCAGCTGCAACAGTTTCATTAAAGGATGTCTGTAGTGAAAGAACAAGAGAGGCAACTTTCTTTTCTAGGACTGTCATTTCCTTTAGTTTAGTTTTGTTTAGTTGTGAGGCAAAAAGAGTGGATTTCCCCCTAATGTATCCCTTAATTGCTTGCCAGAGAGAGAGTGATGAAGGGATGATTCCGGCTGAGTGAACCTGTGTTGATGATATGAGGATAACATCAATTCTAGAAAATGATTTGTGTCTCGCTGAATAACAAGTATATTCTCTTGAGGAGGGGTTGAAGACATGCCAAAGGTCTAGAAGAGCTAGGTCAGAGGCAAGGTTGTTCACTGCCAAAGAAGATCTAGATTGAATATCATTTTGGCCATTTTTGGAGCGGACTAATAAATTGTTAAAGACCGCATTCATGTCAGCCCCTATAATGAAAGGATATTCAAATTTTAACAGATATTTTGTTAAAAAATAAAAAAATTCTGGGTCAAGCCAGAGGAAGCGTACACTGATACAAATGTGAGTTTTTCCCCATAATATTTGCTTCAAGATGTGTCTGAGCCTGTATTAAGTATTGTTATATTCAACATCCTACGCAAAAGAATTAAAGTACCATTCATTTTGCTCTCGGCTGCAGAAAAAGCTGCCACATAAAAATATTTATTGGCCATTCTGGGCACGTCTTGTGATAAAAGACGAGACTCCTGAAGTAATGCGATATCTAATTTTTTCCTAGGAAGTATGTCAAGACAGCTGGTCCTTTTAGAAGGAGAGTTTAAACCCCGGACATTTCAAGACAAAACTGACAAATTAACCATTATCGTATGAAAAAGAAGAATAGATTGACCACAATTTAGCAAATGAAACCTGAAAACAGAAAATCAAAACAGATCATTGGACCATATCAGACTGAAAAAAGCAAAGAGCATTAGGGGGCCATGTTCCCTTTTTCCCCGAACCGTAAATAACTTGAACAATCCCCACTGGAGAGAGAAAGAGCATAATGATGCTCTCATTCTCTACTTCATCCCCTCCCCATAGTTGAACCGTGACGCGTTCGCCGGTGTGCATACATCAGCTACGTTATCGCACCATTCCCTCAATAACACCGAAATTCCTACCCACTTGGACACTGATGATACTAGTTAAATGAAAGATCAGTCAGCAAAGCAACATATAAAGATAGAAGAAACATCACCAGAAATGAATAAACATTTATCTATACAAAGATATTAACCACGATAAATAAATAATTGTAATAAGTATTCAAAGGATAGATTAGTCAAAAGAGAGGAAAAAAAAAGAGAAGAAAGAAATAAATAATGTACATGTAGAAAGAATATAAACACTGCTAATACACCCAAGTTAAGCTTACTTTAGATACCATAACGTCAAAAGAGTTTGACTTATGCACATAGGAAAGTTTAAAGTAAGCAAGCAATCAACAATGAATCTAGGCTTCCATGGTGTTCTCATTCGTCTTGGCTGAAGAGGAGAGCAGACCCTCCGCTTCTGAAGGAGAAGAGAAATGACGGACAGTACCTGACACGTTGACGTTTAGCAGAGCTGGATATAGCAGAAAGTTCTCTATACCAGCTGCTTTCAATGTTTTCTGAATTGAAAGAAAAGCCATCCTCTTCTTAATAGTGGCAGCGCTGTGGTCAACGAAGAAACGTAGCCTGGAGCCTGAACACACAACAGGGCTGCGCTCCCTGTAAGCCTTCAGCAGCCGTTGCCTATCCTGATACCGCAGAAATTTGAAGATGAGCACCCGCGGCGAGTTCTGACCATCTGATGACTTCTTGCAGATTCGGAGGGCTCTCTCAATCTCCATCTCTTTATCAGCAAGGGAAGGGAACCACTCTTTGATCGCCTTTTGGATGTAGCTAACGGGGTCATCACCTTCGAAGCCCTCCGGGAGACCTACCAGCCGCACGTTATTATGGCGTGAGCGGTCCTCGAGTTCAGCTAGCTTACTTTCAACAGACTCCAACTGAGTTGCGTGACAGTTGAGAATCTTCTTCTGCTCGCGTTGTTCGCCAACTACTTTGTCAACTTTCGAAATCATCGTAAGGACTGACTTCGTCTGTGTTGAAAGGTCATCTTGGATTACAGACAACTGCACCCTGAAGTCCGGCGCCCATCGCTTCCAACTGCGACTGGAGAAAGCTAGCTTGTTTTTCCATGGAATCAGCCAAGAGATCCGCCATCTTAGCCATCTCGGGTGAGTCAAACTGCTTCGATTTTTCCTTAATTGGAGAAGACACCGGCGAAGAAATCGGTCTCCCTTTTGTGTTCGACATCTCAGACAATCTTTCACAACAAAAGGTACTGGTGTAATGAACTTAAAACCGACTAAATCAATCAAAAAGAGGGAAGAAATGCGAGAGCTCTAGCCGCGAGCCGCCATTCCGGAAAATCGGTCACATGATTCCCGCCACTTTTATATCTCTCCATAGGAGTCACTGGTGTTACCGATCGTCATCGGTGTTACACATAATAAAGGTAACACCAGAGACATTTTCAATGAAAAATGCATTTTACAAAACGTCTGCTACAGAGCATCAAACCACATGTTGTCAATCATGGAATATCCACTAAAATATGAAATTTAATCCATTTGTGTTCTATTTTCTCACAGTTACCTCAGAATAAAGTCGGTCACACCAGTGACTTCAGCTAAAAGCTTCATATGAAATCATGAGCTAAATGAGAAAATCTCTGATAACTGAAAGACACAGTGGACTCACCATGAGCTTTTCTTCATAGATCCTCAGAAAACAGGTAAAAGGAAGTCAAGTGATGTCATCAGTGTGATTTTTATTTCAAAATAAGAGATTTTTTGTTAGGTGGTAACACCAGTGACACGACTCCTGGGGACAACAACTTTCATTATATATTTTGTAATATTTATTTGCCATTTGTTTTCTTTACGTCCTTTAATTTATATATTCCAGAATTGCAGAAAAACGTGTTTTTTTACCTCAACATATCGCACTATTCTAAGTGTGTTAGAAACTCTACAAAGCTGAAGTTCTGAACTTCCTGTTCCACCTTAAATGGTGCAGCAGTTATATTCAGGCACATGAACAGGTGCCTGACTGCTGCTCTATTTAAGGTGGAACCGAAAATTCAAATAAAATGCTACTGAACTTCATGCTTGTAGAAATGAAGATGTGAAATTTAGCACCTGATACATTACATGTTAGAAAGTTGTCTATGTATCATTAATTATTATTTAGTTTTTACTATTTTGCACAAAAAAATATTTTAGGTTTACTTGTTACAAATGGTTCTTATTAAAGTGAATAATAAGCCACTATTAACCTACAAAAAAAGATTTACTTAAGCATCCAAAATGGTTTTATTTGAAAATACATATATACTGATATATACTGAAACCAACAGAAATTTTAATACCATGATATACATTTTTAGCCATACTGCCCACTACTTACTATATCTAGAAAATGGGATTGGGAATGTTTAGGTCAATTTAGAATGTCTTAGCAACTTTCCGATTGCTTGTGACATGTTAATTCAAGATAAGAAAATCTTTCACAATCACATTAATGGTGTTGAATTTAATAATATCCCACCGGGCATTAAAACCAAAACTAAACGTGTGTATATATGAAGACATTATGGATGAAATAAGCGCAAAAATGTTTGAATTAGCACGCTTTGCCTCCTGCATGTCGACAGGGCTGTAAAAATATGATGTTTTCCCAGTGTAATTATATGCATTCCTCCGGTAGATCATGTTTAAAGCTTTTTGTGCTGAATTAGATGACGCTGGAAGGGCACAAAGCCAGGCTGAAGTGAGATGAATGACTCCTTGCTAAACGCAGTTTGAGGAGCTGTGTTTACTTTGGAGACAACGGACTGCCAGCGAGCAGATTACATCAACAAGAGCGCAGCCTCGACTCCGACTGTCAAAGGGCCCACAGTGGTGTCTGGAACCGAGTCAACCTCCCTTTGGAACTGTCCGGGGTGGAATCTGATTTATTGAGAGGGATCACATGACAGGGAGACAACTGATTGACAGCAGCAGTATGGTCTAATATCCACCCATGGGTTTTCAGGTCAGGCCTGTACGGTCACTACAGAGAAATGACAGACTTTAATTGGAACTATTTCAATTGATATGCTTAGTATGTGAACTATTCTCCTGCCTTGCCAAGGGAGACTTGGTTTGTACTGTGTTTTCGTCAAAACAGTCGTCAGAAACCTCCAAGCTAACAGAAATACAAAGAAATACTAATACTTAAAGACCTTTTCTTATATCTGAGAATTATATATATTTTGTATATTGCTGCTGTCGTAAGAAAACCTCGTATCTCCATTTTTGTTGGTTTTCAGTTTTCAACATAATTTGAAAATACCTGTTCCCCTTTACATTGTGTGTGAATTTCATGCTGAATGGACTAAAAGAAATGACCCAAAATGACTTGGAAAAACGTCTGGTTCCATTGACTTACATTAAAAGTAAAGTAGGTTTTTTCCTTCTCTTGTAAAGTTACCATTTTGGAGATACGAGGTTTTCTTCCAACAACAGTGATTTATTTTTGTTTTTCTACATTATTTACAGCAGATTTCCTTAGCATTGAATGAACATTTAATGACAAATGAGCCAATCAAAATGCTCTAAAATTACTTAAAATAAACTTTTGTTATATTAACTTACATGAAGTGTTAAGAGCGTTTTTGCAACAATATGTGGAAATTTAATGGTTTGGATTGTATCATAGTTGGCATATTCCTGCTCGGCCCACAGCTGGACAGGACTAATTATGCTGTCTTTTAAATGAAACATACAGTTGAACAGCCAAATAAACACTTTCCACCCATTTATATTTAAGAGGGGCTCACTGGTGGTGCTGACAGAAAAAGGGGAAAAATCAAAGGCAGGAAAAACCTCAGAAAAACTAAGAGTGATAGCAGCTTAGCGACGGCTAAGAGCTACATTTACCACAGAACACATTAGATTTCAATATAACACCAGTCAGTCGACTCAAATATCCTCTAAACCAGTGTTATTTTAGTGTCAGTTAGCTGGAAACAAGTCTGTGCTGTGGTGTGTGGCATTTCTGGCCTGCTAACTAAGCTATCGTTAGCTTAGCCAAAACACTACAGTCCCAAACACCACAAAACAGGTTTGATTTCAACTTTGTCACTCCAACACTCAACTTTTAATCTCTCGGATGTTTGTTTTTATCTGTAGCCTCTTTACTGTGGTGTGTGGCACTCTTTGGATCTGTAACCTGCTTGCTAAGCTAATGTTAAGTTAGCAGATCAGGCTACAGATCCAAATACCACAATACAGGTTTAATTTTGCCTTTCAATGGCAATTGCAAGACCTCATTCCTCCAGATTTGAGTCACTATCATCTAAGCTTGTTTCAGCAGAGCAGCATTTAGCCAGAATCAAGCCTGTACTGTGGTGTTTGACACTGTTTGGGTGTGTAGCCTGCTCGCTAAGCTAACGTTAGGTTAGCCGATAAGGCTACAGGTCAAAACACCACAGAACTTGTTTCAGTTTATCTTTCTGTCCCTTCAGCACCAAATGTTTGACTTCAATCTCTCGCTATCATCTAAACTTGTGTCAGTGCTTTAATTACTCAGAATCTAACCTGTTCTCTGGTGAGCAGAGCTGTTAGTATCCTAGGCAAGCTAATGCTAACCATCTCCTGTCAGCACTGTTTAACATTTTAGCAGCTGTTAGATGGTTTGAGATTTATTGAATGATGGCCTAAAAGACCGCATTCACTTATTTGGTGACCATGTAAGCGAAATGCTTTTAAATCACTTGCTTTTACACATAAATATGATTACTACTGTATACCGCTGTAACAGGTGGAGACAGTTTGAAGGTGTAAAACAAGTGATTCCACCCAGTCACTGAATGGAATGGTTTCAAACAAGGTTAGCAGGCATCTGTTGTCAAATTCGCAAAAAAAACTGTAGATTCATGACTGTAATAACACCTGAGTGGTACGTAGGATGTTTTCCTACCTCACACAGTTTAAGACTGGCTGTTACATGTTACGTCTGCTCATTCTCACCTGTCCAATGTATGTTTATGACAAATCTGTGGTCAAAGCTCCAATCAATGTACTGTAGCTAACACAATCAGAGAATGATGAATGCCTGTTTGTTCAGGAACGCTATATGTAACACTGCTGTACTCGAATCTGGACAACATCGAAGAATCTCAAAAACGACATCATAAACTATCAGTCATGGAAAAAAACATCAAAAGTTAGCAAGTCCACTGGGCCTGCCTCCACAAAGCCCCTCTTCTTTCCTCCTTGGGCGGCCATTACATACCTCCGTCTGTAACACGTACCTCTCTGGCCCCGTAGCTGGTCCTCCGGGCGCTTGCTGGCCACTGCGGAGGCCTATAGTTGAATTTCATTACGGAGTACATATGGTTCATATACAGGCCAGGAGCCCGCCACAGTCGACTGCAACGGCCGCTCGTCCACAAGGGCCCATTGTCCGGTCCAATCTGTAGGAGATCGAATTTAATGTATGGCTTTAGACAAACAAGGCAAGATGACATTCAATACATTTTAAAAATGATGCAGTTAATCCTAATTTGCAAATTCAGGCTTGAACTTTAGCTTCAGTGGGAAGATCACAAGATCACAGTGGAGTCAATTCTAATGGTGCACTCGGGTTGTTGTGCGTGCTGCTGTGTTCTGGGTGAAAGAGGAACGAAGCTTTGATTCCTCTCTGAACTGCAGGTGGTCAAACGGAGCGCTTATTTATTCTGCTATTTCCACGGCGTATGCAACAGGGAGGTATTTGCCAGAGCAGATTCAAGGCGTTTGTTTAGGATGAGCCTAACTGATTAAAGGGGAATTACACTGTTTTTTCAAATTTTCTGCATAAATAAATCGTTCAGATGTAAACAAAGTCATTCAAAATGGTTTGATGAGAAATGCTCCGTTCTAGAGAAACTTACAGTTACAGCCTACGATTTCTTTACAGTGGTGGTGATAGGAACCAGAGGTCACAACGTCTACAACACAAATATAGCCATTTTGTTTACTGTCCAGCATGAACAGTGAACCTACACGTTTCTTCTGAATTTTAATATGTAATGTTGATGATGGTAAAATAGTGGCGAATCTGAAAAAAAAAGTTTTCTTTGGGGGCTATTTTGCCTTATAATGCCTGCACGTACCTCTCTCAGGCAATGGCTTAGGCATTAGGAAGTGTATTCATAACAATTTTATGTAATAACTGTGTGTGCTGTTGCTTTTAGAGGCCTTCATCTCATGCACATCAAATCAAACTCTTAATTCTTAAAATGCATTCTGCCCCTCAAGAGTTAGGAAACACCTAGTTTTTCCAAAAAATTGAAATCAAAAAATGTTTTCTTTGCTGGTCTGTAATAATTTAACCTATTATAGACTCACTAGGATTATTTTGAGGAAAACAAAAAGACCCCATTTAATATTGGTGACCATAAAAAAAAAGTATTAATAAAATAAATAAGGAGCACCTTAGGTTAAAAAAGGTAATGACACTGTGTTTCCTCGCAATAATTTGGCGTTCTCCTTGCCAATGTTTTGCAATATTTTTGTGTTCTCTCACAAATGTAATGGATTTTGAAAGGGAATGCAAAACTTTTAATGCAGGAACGCAAAAATATAGCAAGGGAAAGCAACGTTGCATTTTTGTCCATAATGGTACTTTAGGGGCTCAGTAAAAGATATACGCTCAAAAAAAATACAACTGAAATTACTGCATACATTTTTTCATACAGGCAGTGTCAATCCTGACAGTTCATACAAAGGAAGCAGTAGTAAGTAAAAGTTGACATATATGTATAGAAAAGTTTGATTTTCTTTCCTCTGCTTCAACGCCACCACAGGGACACAAGCAGAACATAGCCTTCTTTTGAGGTGGGTTTTTTCCTCATGTTTTGATTGAGCTTTGACATTTATGACCCAATTTGAAGGCCTAGCTCTAATAGGTTCACCACTGCATGTACGTATTCCAACAGCCACAACAATTAAAGATGTCAAAATTAGAGAAGCCCCCACTTTAATGAAAATCACTTAATAAATTCTGTAATACTGAGTAACTCAACATCTTTGAATTCAAATTATTTCACCTCTCGTTTTAAAAGTTATGACTGCAAACAGGTGCATTCATGAGCTCCTGTTGGTGTGGGCTCATGGCTATTTGTTCTCTTTAGATGTCGCACACAAAGGCCAGTTGTGTGTTATAGTGCCCCCTGCTGGAAACTCCAGACTGCTAAATATGCTTGAGTAAATGAGTGAGTTCCAATGCAAATCCATGTGCACAGTTTTTGCAGAGCTTGCTGCCATGTCTCTAACTTTGAACCGGCTTGGTGTTGTCATGTTGAAATAGGCATGGATATCCCTGAAAAAGACAACATCTAAAAGGCAGGATCTGCTACAAAGTGTGTTCAGTGTTCATGGCGTTTTCACAAATGTACAAGTTACCCACTAATACCCCCCCATACCATGAGAGACGGAGGCTTTTAAACTTTCCACTGGTAATCTGGATGGTACTTCTTCTCTTTGGCATGGAGAACACAACATCCATTATTTCTATAAATATTCTGAAAGGCTGACTCGTCAGATGACGTTTCCACTTTGCATCAGTTCATTTCACCTGTGCTGAAGCCCAGAGAAGTCGGCGGCGTTTCTAGACAATGTTGACATAAGACTGGCTACTCCAGTCAAATCTGGGCTTTTAATTATGCAAAATAAAATGCTCCTATCTCTGCATTTTGCATCTGGAGTTGGTGTGGGAGTCTCACTGGTTGCCGCTCTCCAGAAATCATGCGAAGTGAAATGCTTGTAATCTCTGCATCTTGCATCTGGAGCTGGCGTGGGAGTCTTATTGAATGCTGCTCTTCAGTCTTGTGATTAACACAGATGTGTCTGGAAGGTCAGCACAGGTCCACCCAGGAGCACTCAGTATGTGTGAATGATAATAAACTTAGACTTATTGGTAGGATCGGAGCAGTTTGCTGTGGTGTATATGAATAGGCCATTAAAGCTAGCAAGGCCCTGTAGGTCTAGGCCTCTCCTTCCATGCAGCTGAGAAAATATACTCAGAGGAGGAAACCGGGGGTCAAAGAGCTAGAGAAGGGGGGCACGATGGAGAGACAGAAGGTAGAAGCAAGTGTAAAATAATACAAATGGAACTCTACAAGTGTGTCATGTTTGCATTAAACACGTTGTACATTTATGAAGACATCTAGCAGGACACAACGCTGTTGAATCAGGCATTCATCATAATTAGACCCAACGGGAGGCCTCTCATCAAGCCATATAAATACAAGGTGGGAAAAAAGACAGATTCAGTTTGCGCAAGGCTGCACTTGATTCATAGCGGCGTTTTAAGAGCATACGAAAGCCAGGGAGTCAAGACCCAAAACATACAACCAACACATACAACAGAGATGATTGCAGAAATAATAACCCTATATTTGGCACCTTTATGAAAACATTTCTTATTACTTAGCAGACAGAGCGTCAGGAATACCGTACATATTGAACCATAACATGGGACAGAAGGATAAACACGGTG
This sequence comes from Colossoma macropomum, assembly GCF_904425465.1. Taxonomy (NCBI): domain Eukaryota; kingdom Metazoa; phylum Chordata; class Actinopteri; order Characiformes; family Serrasalmidae; genus Colossoma; species Colossoma macropomum. Next base: position 2,797,350 of record NW_023496051.1, read on the forward strand.
TTGCTGACACTGTAGTCAAATACTCAACAGTTGGTGATGAGAACGTTAAACCACAGGGCCAAAACTAATACAGGACAGCTCTGTCCAGTCTGAAATTCACTCTATTTTGCCCAGTTCCTGTCTGGCCTTTAGTTGTTTCAAAGCAATGGATATTCAGCAAACTTCTCAGCATTCACTGTGAGGAGTATGGATATGAGTGAGCGTAAACGACTGGTGTAATATGGTACTCTACACTGTATGGCTGTTACTAACAATAAAAAAATACATTTTGTGAAATGCATTAATTGCTAATAGGAAGCCAACTTCAGCCTCATTATCTGTTTTTTATTTGATGCACTTTGGCTGTCAATGGGTAAAGAAATATAGGTGTTTTTTTCTACCCAATTTAGTCATATCCAACTCCACCCGCTAATTAGGACTCCCCCAGTCACACAATACTATCACCACTAGCACAAGCTTCCTCCGAGTCATGTGAAACCAGCCTCCGCATCTTTTAGAACGTCATTGGACAGTGGCACTTGGGGGAGAATGCTAACCACCAGCTCTGTTATGTGAGCTAACAGACACCTGGGTGATGACGGAGGGCCATCCTACCCACCCACGGAGATCGAGGCCAACTGTACTCTCTTAGGCTTCTGGCCAAGGATGGCTGTAGCATCAGCAGGGATCGCACCTGCAATCTCCTGATGATAGGGCCAACACTTAGATCAGGGGGCGGCAACTTGCGGCTCTTTTACTGTCCTGTTGCGGCTCCACAGCAGAATTAGATTTTTAGGTAAAAATAAAATAATCCTCCTTTACAGTAAAATAAAGCTCTGTTGATCATTCTAACATAGTTTTTTAGGAATAAATGGTCTTAAACGCTGGGGTAATGTAGAACTGCTAATTCACCAAGTTGTTACCCTGAACGTTGGCGTGTAGACTGCTGGTCACACAGCAACACAGCAACACAAACAGTCAGGCCTAGCTATTAGCTAACAAAAAGGCAAAGAGAAAGATTTAAGATGAACATCGATAATTTGGAGATGAATGGACTTATTAGCATTTATAATCACTCCAGCTGGTTTCCTGATACGTTTAATCTGCAACAAGAAGCTGTCAAACACTAAAAAGTCGCGAAGCTGAGGTCAGGTTCTCGTTCACCAGCTTCTCATTCAAATTTTCCCGTTCGACCTTAAATGACGCAACAGTTACTTTCTGCTGCCTCAGGCAGCATTTAACAGGAAAATTCGAACAAGAAGCTGGAGAATACAAAGCTGACTTCAGCCTCATGAAAAATCTAACGCTGAGAGATATTTTACAAGAAACTGTTCTATTTTTGCGAAAAAGTTTCCTGCTGGAGATACGGGAAAAGCAGCTATAGCGGAGCTGAAGCTTGAAGCAGAGCAAAGTAAGTCTGCGTTTTCATTTATATTTTTTAGCCTACACTAGGACATCAGCACATACAGAGACATATTTACAGCCAAGATGGTAAAATGGATGTTGTGTCTCCCAAGATGGTTTGATTTTTGTTGAGCCACTCAAGAAATGTGTTTTAATCATTGTTTCTCTGTATCATTTGTAAACTTATTTGTAATGACTTTTTTCACCCTTCGTTGCAGGCCTATTTCTATTAATTTTCAGCAGCTGAATTTCAGCGCATCCTTAGTTTTGATTATGTTCCTGTTTCAGTTAATTTAAGAAATGAAACAAGAAACATGAACTTAAACGTTCATCATCTGGCAAGAGATGCGAGCCAAAAACCAGAAGGTCATGGGTTCAAATCCCAGGACTCACTAGATATTCCTGGTTGTGCCCTTGGGCAAGGCACTTAACTCTGCTGTTAAAAACCTGCTCTGTTCCCACACTGGGCATAGTTAGGCAGCAAAATAACCATAATTATTTCACAAATTAACCAAATTAACAAATGACACAGTGTATTACATACTAGTACATACCATATACAAGCTACATAGTGAGCAGTGTAATACACAGTACATGAAGCATACTCACCAATGTAACACACTGTACACACTACATAGCAGTGGAATGGATAGCACAATGTATATAGTATATATTGAGTAGAATAATACATAAAGCATCCTACATTCTGGTAATAGAACAGTGAACACAGAAACTACATAGTAAGCAGTGTTATGCCTATAACATACAACATAGTGAGCAGTGTAATCCATACTACTCCCTACTTAACAAGACATATAATACATTGCTCACTTTGGATATTAATGTATAAACTACTATATATGTTAAGGAGATATATTAAAGATTTTCCAATTTCTGTGCAGACATTTAACAAGTCATTCAGAGTGTTTTAATGTGAAATGGTTAACTACAGCACAACCTACAAAGGAACTTTCTGTTTAATCTTTTGGGGTTTCTGGTCAAATTTTTTCAACCTTGTTTTCTCTTCCAATGAACAATTAAAAATTGTAAAAAATCAACCGTTTTTGGCCGAATTTACGGCAAACCCACTTAAAATAAGTCATAAAATGTTGAAATTGAGAAATTTTATTGTTTTTTGAAAAATATATGCCTGTTTTCAATTTGATGCCAACACGTTCCAAAAAGTCGGGACTGGAGCATGTTTACCACTGTGCTTCATCACCTCTTCTTTTAACAACACTCTGTAAGCGTTTGGGAACTGAGGAGACCGACTGCTGTAGTTTTGAAAGTGAAATGTTTTCCCGTTCTTGTTTGATATAAGTTTTCAGCTGGTCAAAAGTCCAGGGGCTCATTTGTCATATTTTTCATTTCATAATGTGCCAAATGTTATCAGTGGTGACAGGTCTGGACTGCAGGCAGGTCAGTTTAGCACCCAGACTCTTGTAATATAGAGCAATGCTGTTGTAATACATGCAGAATTTGGTTTCACATTGTCTTGCTGAAATAAGCAAGACCTTCCCTGAAGATTGAAGACGTCGTCTGGATGGCAGCATATGTTGACAAAACATGTATATATCGTTCAGCATTAATGGTGCCTTTACAGATGTGCATGTCACCCATGCCATGTACACTAATGCACCCCTATACCATCATGAATACTGACTTTTGAACTGTGCACTGATAACAAGCTGAGTGGTCTTTAGCCCGGAGGACACAGCGTCTATGATTTCCAAAAAAAAATGTTGATTCGTCGGCCCACAGGACATTTTTTCACTTCCCCTCCATCCATTTTAAATGAGGTCAAGCCCAAAGAAGGCAGCAGTGTTTCTGGATCCTGGTTATGTATGGCTTCTTCTTTGCATTATAGAGTTTTAACTTGCAATTATGGATGCAGCAACGAACTATATTCACAGACAGTGGTTTTCAGAAGTGTTTCTGAGTCCATGCAGTGATTTCCACTGCAGAATCATGTCTGTTTTTAATGCAGTGCCATCTGAGGGCCCAAAGATCACGGCCAGCAAATACTGTTTTTTGGTTTTGTCCCTCACATACAGAGATTTCTCCAGATTCTCGGAATCATTTAACGTTATTATGTAACATAGATGATGAAAAGCAAAAGTTCTTTGCTATTTAACGTTGAGAAACGTTATTCTTGAATTGGTGCAGTTGATCGTGCAGTCTTTCACAGAGTGGTGAACCCCTCCTCATCTTTACTTCTGAAAGACTCCGCCTCTCTGAGATGCTTTTTTATACCCAATCATGTTATTGACCTGTTGCCAATTAACCACCAGGTGTTTATATAGCATTACACAGCTTTACCAGCCTTTTGTTGCACCCGTCCCAAGTTTTTTGGAACGTGTTCTTGGCATCAAATTCAAAATGGGCAAATATTTTTAAAAAAATAATAAAATTGCTCAGTTTCAACATATGATTTGTTGTCTTTGTACTATTTTCAATTAAATGTAGGGGTTAAATGATTTGCACATCATTGCATTTTGTTTTTACTTACATTTTGCACAGCGTCCCAACTAATAACTTTCTGTGAGGGAGCTTTTAGAGGTGGAAATCTGGTTCCTATCAGAACTGCTGTGAACAATTCTGACCCGGTACGTGTCTCGAGAATGGTGCTGTTCACATTGTAATGACTGAGCTATGCAGAACCAAAGCTTTATAAATGTGGTGTAATAATGGCTGGGCTGTATCAGTGCAGTACTCCATTTACCTGTGTTTGTTTTTTTGATAGGAGAAAGTGATGTTTACCTGTGCTGTGTTTATCAGGGAAAGGCCTCTGTCCCCCGAGACTCTGCAATCAATCCAGCTTTGTTTTGAGAAAAGAGACTTGAGCACAATAAGATAGGCTGTGTGTATGTACTGGATGTGCTGTTCTGAGGGTATGAGAGTGTGTGCGTGTACCCCAAAGCCAGCGCAGACTGGATCATGACCATGTCGCAACGGAAACAATGGCGACAGCAGAACGGTGACAGCAGGAGACAGGAACACGCACTAAACGCAGGAACACCAGCATGCATCTCACACACACACACACACACACAAACAGATGGAATCCCACTTCAATCTTTTACAAATGCAAACACATTCAGTAACATATACTACATGGCCAAAAGTATGTGGACACTCCTCCGAATTATTGGACAAATCTGGCTTTGGTGGATGCATGGAGAACGCTATCTACTGGAATTCATAGTGCCAACAGTAAAGTTTGGTGGAGGGTTTGGGGTCCTTAGTTCCAGTGAAGGGCTGTGTTAACACTACAGCATATAAAGATATTTTAGACAAATATATGCTTCCAACATTGCGGCAGCAGCCTTCTGACCCTTTCCTGTTCCAGCATGACTGAACCCCTTGAGTTTAGTGTGGAGGAACTCCACTGGCCTGCACAGAGCCCTGACCTCACATCCCCGCTGAACACATTTGGTATGAACTGGAACACTGATAGTGAGCCAGGCCCTCTCGTCCAACATCAGTGCCTGACCTCACAAATGCTCTTCTGACTTAACAGGTGCAAATTCCCACAGAGACACTTTGAAATCTTGTGGAAAACATATAGAAGAGTGGAGGCTGTTGTAGCTGCAAAGGGGGGGCCAACTCCATATTAAGGCCCATTGCTTTGGAATGGGATATCCAACAAGCGTTAAGTGTCCATATAGTTTTGGCCAGCGTACAGAAATGCACTTACATTTCAGTGGCCAAAACATTTCAGCGAGAGAGAAAAGGCCAAAAATTTTGTCTGAACAAAGATTAAACGTGCCTATAATGAAGTGTCAAAGTCTTAGACTCTACAAATAATGTAAATGTATATGAAAATGAGAACAGTCACGCTGCTCACTGCAGACACATTCAAACAGTTTGAGCAGCAGCACATCAACAGTGAAAAAGTTGGCCATGTGGAACTACTTCACAGTTTCTTCGAGGAACTCTATGGTTCCCACAGCTAGCGGAAGAAATTTCAGTGACCACAGCACAGAGTCACTCAGCTAGCTAGCCCAGAAAGAGTCGTTAGCAGCGGGGGAAAGTCTCACGCTGCAACTACGGTGCATCACACAGGAGGCCGGACCAGGAAGCCTCGAAGACTGAAGATGTCTTTCGCCACAAAGGGGTAGCATTTTCCTGCAGTCGAACACCACCAGTCCAGGCAGCCTCATAGCTGCAATGCAGCGTTACCCAAGCGGCAGACCCGAGAGGCCTTGTGGCTGCGGCGTAACGCTGCTCATGCAGCCGAACACTACTGGTCCAGGCAGCCTCACAGCTGCAGTGCAGCATTAACCAAGCAGCCAGCCCAGGTCATGCGATGCCACGTCGATCAGACGTGCTGTGGCACAATACTTAAACATGGAACCAATCAGCAAATGGCTGCGTCATCATGTCATCCCAGTGAAGGAATTCGTGGCACTGAACATGGTTAGCTAACTGTGTCGAGAAAGCAACGCTGAGCCCGTTTTTAGATGTTCCGTGTCAAAATGCGTCCATGTGGAAATGCCACTGGAATGCCTACGCTCCGTGCTCAGACCTGTTTGGCCCTGCAGTGGAAAAGAGGCCATTGTTACTGAAGCCTCTGTGACCCAACCATAGAGATACATACCTAGATGCTGTCTGTTGTTCTCTATCTGAGGCGATACGTCTGCGCGTCCGCCATGTTGGAGAGGTCAAGAACAAATTCACTTGTATTGAGAGACGAAGAGTCTCAGGATTAAATCAGCCAGAACTTTCTTATTACTCAACCGATTTTCACCTAATCTGTTTTATTATAATCCTCAGACACAGATTAATCTAGGTTGCATGGACGGCTCACGGTAGCTTTTATTACTTTAATAACTGATTGTGATAATTAGCCGTCCAGACCAGCAGGACAGTATTCAGTCTGCACCTGACGTTAAGCGCAAGTAAAAACACAAACTCACACATCAGCAGATCCATCAATGTGTGAATCAGTTCTAATCTGAATACACATAAAAATAAAATAAACCCCTCAAAACACAGTAAGAAGGACGAAGCTATTCGCCAGCTTCTTGTTCAAATTTTCCCGTTCCCCCTTAAATGGTGCAGCAGTCACTATCTGGTGCCTGAAGCTGCACCATTTAGGGTGAAACGGGAAAATTCGAACAAGAAGCTGGCAAATAAGAAGCCAGTTTCAGGTTCATGTAAGAAGGTGCTAACGCTAATCTATTATGAATATCTACACGGATTAAGGAATGATATAATTTACCCAGCTACACATCTTTAACCATCACTGTAAATAAATATCTACTACATAAAGTTAAGATCCCCTGAATAGACTATTAAATGAAATTAGCTTAACATAAAACCAGAGGAAAAACAATCACATCAACAGGTTCTCTGTGCTTCACCAACCACACGGCCATATCTACATAAACACCACACAAACAATACTCATCACACAAACATGAGTGTGGATCACTACGTTCCCTCCGTTATATAATCCTATCACACTTTCTGAGTGTAATATTCTTTAAACAGTGTAATTTTGGACAGTATCTTTCTTAAACTGCCGCTCTGTAATGATACCGAACGCAGTCCAGCAGCGATGTTGACCGCGCCAAAATGGTGGTGCCGTTGACATGCCTGACTGGACCCATCTAGGCATGTATATCTATGGACCCAACTTTGGAACAATTCTCTTCCAAAGTCACGTACATTTTTACTTTTTGCCATCTTGATCGAAAACCGAGGTCAGCTGGGTCTACTCTGCGTGTGTATATATTCCACAGAGCAGGTTAATGTGTTCATTTCAATTGTATCACCTCATCTTTACTCAGTTTCTCCACTGATTCTGTTTTTCCTTTGTCACCCATCTGTATATTTGCCACATCATACTTTTCACTCCCTCTCTCTTCCTCTTTCTAATTATCCGTGCTTTATTGGTGGGATTTCCGCCGATACCATTAAATCGCATGGGGTCTAATTACTTCTACTTTATTTCAACATCATGCTTTCCTGTTAAAGATTCTTGTTTAATGTACTGTAAGTTTTGCATCACAAATTTGTCATGTCAAATAACCTGTGACCACTTTTTCTTATTACTATAACCTTTTTTCTGACCTTTATATGTTTTCCATCACAGTATGTACTCACTAATAGTAGATGATACTGACAAATGAACGAAACCATGTTCATATGTCTCAATGATGTGTGTTTGTGAGAAAAAGAGCGACAGAACCAGAATGTGATGTCATCGGGGTGTAGACCCATTATTTCACACTGCACCCCCCCCACCCCTCCCCACTACATACACACATTCCTCAGCTATAAGCGTATAGTACTTCCAAACGCTCTATATTTTAGGAAGCTCTTTAGATCTCAGGCCTTCTCACAGCAGCACACTGGGTCTCTAATACAATAGGCCTGAATGGTGATACACATTAGCTATACAACACTTAAGAATGCAGTGTAAACACAAACTATTGCAGGCCAGCTGGGTATTGTACGGTACACTATAGGAATCCTCAGGGGGCTGCTTACACGTACGCAAATACACACATACTCTAGCCACGGGGAACCCTCAGGACCTTCTAGACCTTCAGAGAAGGCCTAATGATTTCTGAGAATTCAAAAATGTATGTCTGTAACTTGTTGCAAATTTTTTTATTCAACAGAATCATGCTTGCATTTCAGCTCTGCCAGTATAACAGTACTACTCGTTTCATTGTTTCGACTGGATGGAAACAAAAGGGTTAAATTCTTGAAACGTTCAGAAGAAAACTGGCCAATCAGGAATTGTATTTCTCTGTAGTATCAAGGTAGATGTAGCTAAGCGAGCTCTATTATTGGTTAGGTCTTCAGGAACTGAAGAGAAGGCCTAACAAGTGATAAAGGAATCAACTGATCACGTTTTGATAAGACCAATTTCATGAGAAAGATATCACTCTTGGCCTTCTGAAAGTTCTAGATACCTCACTGACTGTGAGTATGAGTGGCAGCCTAATGAGTGGGTTTTCAGAAACTGACAGTGGTGGGCAGTAACTAAGTAAATGTAATTCGTTGCTGTACTTGAGTAGTTTTTTCGTGTATCTGTACTTTACTGAAGTTTTTCCATTTTGGGGCGACTTTTTACTTTCACTCCACTACATTTCAGAGTCAAATATCTCACTTTTTACTCCACTACATTATGAGAAATCTGTCGTTCCTTTTGGTTTATGTGTGTATAAAAACGTAACATGTCAAAACGAAAGAAGTGTGAAGCAAAAACACCAATCAGGGCACAGGGCGCACTTTGTTTTGAGCTTGTTTTGACCTGTTGGTCATACCGACCCAGTGCAGCACACGGTTCAGCGTCAGTGCAGCAGCGTAAAATTTTGGGAGAGTCTATTGAACATAAATGATGAACTAACCTAACTTTGTGTAAACAGACCACAATATAGAAATATGTACACATATGCAGTTGTGACTGACGTGTCTTTTTTCTGAATTTATACAAACACTTTTTCATTTTATAGTAAATTTGTTTTTGCTAGTTTATGTTTATGAACAGAGACCTACAGACGCAGTTTAATAAAGGAAACTCATTTGTGAATCTGAGATTAAAGACTCATTAATGACTATTAAAAGACTGGTTTACCAAGAGAGACACTGGAGTATTTTCACCTAAAATGAGTTGATGAAGCGAGTCTTGTTACAAAAATGGTAACAGGACATCAGAGCCATAATTAATCTTTTAGTACTTTAACTTTGATACTTAAGTACAACTGAAGGCAAATACTTTTGTACTTTTACTCAAGTGGAGGTCTAAAGGGAGGAACTTCTACTTTTACTGGAGTAATATTTGACCTTGGGTATCTCTACTTAAGCTCAAGTACATGATTTGTGTACTTCGTCCACCGCTGGAAACTGAAACAGCAGCGGCAGCTCTACACCAGAGCACCCTGACTGACCAAAAATGTGTTGTACAAGGTGCTATATAGCAACAAAAAGGGTTCTTCTGCTGTTACAAGCTTGATATCGTAACAATTGCAGAATCCTTTTTTGGTGCTATTTAGAACCCTTTTCAAAAAGGTTCTATATAGAACCATACACAACACATTCTACGTTAATCTGAAGAACGATTTTACCATGCAGAAAACATTTAATCACACATATTGTTCTTTGAGTGATCAGGAGTCTATATAGAACCACTGTCCTAATAAAGAACCCTGGAAGAACTCTTTTTTTAGGAATGCAGGGCTGAATGCTTTGGAGAAAATACTACAATTTTTCTGACAAATAATAGCAACTAATTGCGTTTTAGAGCTGATTATTTCCAGTAAATTAAGCTTCAAGCTTTGCAATTTGAAGACTGCTCTCTTACTAATTGTGATTTTGATATAAAAATTATTAATCATAACACATAAATCACTAAATTAACCGAATGGATCACATTTTGCAATTAACAAATGGTAAAGAGTTTTCATTTGTCATTACTAACAATCTTAAATATTTTCTCTGTGCTGTTCGATTTAAAACGTGGGTATTCCAATAGCAAAATGGCTTAAATGTTCATCTCTAAAATGAAAATAAAAGTTTGACTTTTGGATGGAAAAGAACAGGCCTGCAACCCAGTCCAACCTATTCTACAGAACCCCTGCACCAGTGCACTGATACTGTACAGGTTACAGTGCTGTGTTGAGAGAGAAGGTGAGAGAGTGAAAAAGAGGGTGAGAGAGTGAATGAGAGTGTGTGTGTGTGTGTGTTAAGGTGCAATTCGGTAGCTGAGTGGAGTCTGGGCTCCATTGTGTGTCTGCATTGTTGATCGTAGATTATCAGCGGGAGCCGGATCAGGGGGAAAACCCCTATTACCGTCTCGCAGCGACCTGCCGTCTGCTCCAGCCGCCGAACAAAGCGCCACAAATCATCCAAATCACCTGCCAGCCTGCACGCTGCTGCCTACAGCCTGCCAGGGCGAGCGAGGCGTGCCATGACTGTGGAGAGAGACAGAGCAAAGGGGAAATGAGGAACAAGGGAAAGGGTTAATGGCAAGAACAGGTCCGCCACTCCTCCACCATCCTGTACGTGTGTGTGTGTGTGTGTGTATGTGGGGTGTTTTCAGCGCCAAGCTGGGTGGATTGAGGCTGAGCCCCCCACTGAGACAGAGGCGAGGGCCAAAGCCATTCCAATGCTCAGACAGAGCCCATTCTTTCAATGTTGCGAGTGGAATGATGTGGCCTAGATACATACCCCTAAACATTTCACAGGAGCACTGCAGTCTTCATACTGAGGCTCAGGTACAGTGCACAGCACTGAGGAACAGATAATCACGCTCCAAATTTATTCTACAAATAATAATTAAACTAGAAGTGGAAAGTTTGTGAACAAACTTTCAGTTGGCTTGACAAATCCCAGGTTTTCCCAAAGTGCTGCTAGGCCATTGCTATGGTATCCCAGATGGTTGCTGAGGTGTTGCTAGGCCATTGCTATGGCATCCCAGATGGTTGCTGAGGTGTTGCTAGGCCGCTGCTATGGTATGCCAGGTGGTTGCTGAGGTGTTGCTAGGCTGTTGCTATGGTATCCCAGGTGGTTGCTGAGGTGTTGCCAGGCCGTTGCTATGGAATCCCTGGTGGTTGCTATGGTGTTGCCAGGCCGTTGCTATGGAATCCCAGGTGGTTGCTAAGGTGTTGCTAGGCCATTGTTATGGTATCCCAGGTGGTTGCTAAGGTGCTGCTAGGCCATTGCTATAGTATCCCTGGTGGTTGCTGATGTGTGTTCAAGCACTCATCTGTAACAATATCTGTGAGGGTCAGAGTGACATCATTTAGGGCCGCTTCATGGACTTTTCTCAACATTCCGCCATTCATTTCCTATAGGGAAAAAAATGGATGTGCGATTGGTCTCAAAATCACAAGCACACTATTCCTGGATAGGCTCTACATTCCTGAAAGGTTTTGTGGTTCTAGCTTGAAAAATGCAAGCTGTGAATATACAAAAAAGCTCAGAGTAATAAAACAAAGAACAGAAAGCTAGCTTTGTCAAGGTTGATGTAAAATGCTCTGTTTGAGAGTAAATTGCTTTGAAAATTGAGTCTGAATTGTTCACATTGATGGTAAACGGAACCAGACGTCCAAAGTGTTTAATGCATCTAAAACCTACCTCATAGATATTTACAAAAAAAAGGTTATGAATGCCTTGTTTGATGCCTCAGACATTGTTTTATGATAGTTTTGAGGTACGATTTTAGCTGAAAATGTATTTTTTTCAAGCTATGCAGGATGAAGAGGTACAGTCAGGGTGTTGTAAGAGAATATAGTACCCAAAAAACATATGTTTACATTATTTTATGCATAAAATCTGCATAACAAAGATGCGTAGGTTCACCACCCCTGTAAAGACATCTGACTCTTTCACTACAATGAACCATTTAACATCACACCATTTTGAATGAGTGTTTACATATCAAGCAGTGAATTATGCAAACATTTTGATGGGTGGAATGCCCCTTCCCAGCCACAGACCCTTCAAACATCTACCGGTGTTGCGGTTAAACAGCTGTCTGAGGGTCTGAAACTAAAGATAATTGACTCTTCCAAAAGAAAAGAAGACTATAAAAGATACATAAAAACTTCCTGCTTTTAAGGTTCACTGCCCAAAATGTCATTACAAAATGGCCATTAAGGAGAACTATTGAAGTCAAGACAAGAATTGGAAGACCTCGAAAAACACTTTGATAGAACTGCACGTAGGCTGGTCAAGCCTGTAAAGCAAAACCCCCACATCACTGCCCTATAGGAAGACTTGACTGGCATTCACTGTCCACTCTGCAGCATTGTTGGAAAAAACATCATCTACATAAAAAGTTATCAGAAAGTAACCTTAACTGTGATCTCATCACAAACGATGCAGCATCTGATGAAAGGAACACCTTGCCAACCGTTAAGCATTTCATAATTCAAGTTTTTTTCTTTCACTGGGTCAGGGGGTAGGGTTAGGATACCTTTCTGGCAGACCGAAATTTTTTAAGATATTTATTTTTGATGAAAATAATTTATTTAGTAATATTAAAATCTATTATTACTAGGAGTAGGTGAGATGGCAACAATACAAAATCATTAAAAATGAAGACATTTTCATAGTACACGATATGTATCACCACGGTACATGATATATGACACCATATTTAATTTTTTGATCAGCTGGAACAGACAAAAAGAATAAGTAATGCTGCATTTAAAAATTACTATAAAAACTATGAATATAATGATTTTTGTTTGTTTCATTTATACTAAATCCAAGCATTTCACTGCTAGTTGTATCATGTATGACTATGTATGTGACAAATAAAACTTTGAACTTTTATAGTCTAATTATGCTATTTTGTAGCGAAAAATGCAGTTGGCAGGAGTGCTAGTGTTCTGTAAGTGCTGAGGATATCCACAATATGCTCAAAAAAGCATACTGTGATGCTATTTATCACGACAATGATAAAATATTGTCATATCGCCCACCCTTGATTATAACATTCCATAATGGATGCAGTTGAATCAACATATTTCAATGCACTAATGCATTTTTTACACATAAAAGCATCAGTGCCATAGCCCATCTCAAAGTTTTCGCAACTGTTACCACTTTTTCTTCCATGTCAGCATCTGTATTTACACATTTTGTTCTCAACATCAGTTGCTGGACCACCCTGTAGCTCCTGAGGACAAGCTGGCTGGTCCAGCTGAAAAACATGGCTGGAGAAGGAGCCTCTGGTTGGGTTGATGCAGGCTGAACCTGTGGAGCACAACAGAAAGGTCACAAGATTTGAAAAGTTTTATTCCAAGCAAAATTTGTATGACATATTCAAGACTATAAATCTGACTGAATTGTCAGTGCTGCAGCCTACATACTGGTGTGCAACTACAGAGAGCCCTGTCTAACACAGAACATGAAAAATAATGAGAAATAAATGAGAGGTGAATGAGAATATAGATCATATTTGTTTGTACTTCCTATTTATAAAGATAAAAAGTAAAAAAGCCCATAAATCAAAAATTGTAACGCAGCCGAATCACATTCTCAAGCTTCCAAATAAAGCACTGTACAGTTTCCCAATGTGAATATCAGTGTTGTAGAGCACGAGAGTGTATTTATGACCTGGTTTTAGTGCCTTACTGAAAGACCCATCAAACATATGCGGGACAGTTAATTGGCCATATAAGGACGATTTAAAGACGGTGTATTATATATAACCTGGCCTCTGAAATGGCAGATTTCAGTTCTCAAGAAGATACATTTTCCATAATGAGAAAAATAGAGGCCAGGTTCAAGTTCGTTTGCAAGTATTCAGATTCCTCACTGTAGGAATCTCCCATGAGAAAGATCTGGACATTCTTGTTGAAAGTTCAAAGAGGACACTATTTGGACTCCTCAAAATTATATGAGAAGACTTTTGACATGTAAAACAATAGACTTGAGCCCGACTGAACACGGCCCATTGTCTGCAGCTTCAGAGCCTCACCCTGTTGGATAACTGCTCAATGCTGAAAGCACTATTACTGGAAAAAACAGAGCATCGAGGAATGGACACGCAGACGCTTTTACTTCCAAACAAATCTTCCTCCGGCCGTGATGCTCTCAATTCTGTGGAACCGAGATTCTGATGACTAGCAGAGAAGCTGGAGAGCAACCCAACCCAGTCTGGCCAACATAAAACTCAGTTATCATTCAGCGTCGTCTCTTTGCTTCGGTTTTGAGGCAGAGATGCATGAATACTTCTGTTCTTAAAAATAAACATGATTCTGAAACCGCATTTTCATTGTTTGCAAGTTCAATGTAAAAATATGCTTACATGCAAAGTCCTGATCATCAAGCATCAAATTTTAACCATTTTCTGGAGGCCCCCGTTCTCTGTAGTTAGGGCACTGTTGCTTCTCTGCAGGCGTGAAATGTTGTTACTGTGTTGAGCTGCTAGAGAGCAATGAGGGGTGAAAAATGAGGAATGAAACCCTCTACTGTGAAAACTTCTTCTTGATAGAATTTGATAAAACTCAAGGTTTTCAAGGGCCTGTTGAGGCCCACTGGACCCTCAAGTAAGGGCTGGACAATTTAGAGAAAATATGTTATTGCGATTTTTCAATCCACGATTGCAACTGTGTTTCAAATTGCGATTATTGTCTATAAATGTTTGAACACTGAACATACTGCGGCAGACTGGCAGTTAGTTGGGAAATGCTGTTGGCTCACAGCAATAAGGGCCTGGGTTCGATTCCCCGGCCGGGCAACCAACGTCCTTTCTTTGTGGACTTTGCATGTTCTCCCCGTGTCTGCATGGGTTTCCTTAGGCAGTCCAAAGATGTGCAGTCAGGAAAACTGGAGATGCTAAACTGACCCTATGGACTGGTGACCTGTCCAGGGTCTTTACTCCCTTGCTTCCAAATGACCAGTGGGATAGGCTCCAACCCCGCAACAGGATAAATGGTTTAGATAATGTGTGTGTGATTGGTCTAACTCATCTAAAGTAAGTTCGCAAGATCCATGCCATTAGCCTCCTACTTTTGATGAAAAGTTTCCTGACAGAGATGTGAGAAAAGCGACCATAGCTGAGTTAAAGCTTAAAGCAGAGCAAAGTAAGTCTGCGTTTTTGTTTAGAATTTTTAGCCTATACTGGTACATTGGCACATACTGAGGCATGTTTACAGCCAAGATGGTAAAATATACATAAAATGTTGTGGCTTCCAACGTGGATTGATTTCTATTGAAAGAACTAAATGGCTCTTCTTCACAACTGGCTGACCCCTGATGTAGGCTATAATAAAAACTGCAGTTCTAGCAACTTCAATATTGCACACTTTCAAATTGCATTTTCGATATAAAACCGATTAATCTTATTTATGTTTCCCAATTTTCTGGAAAGTGCGCAGGTGTCATATTCCATCACACTCTCTCATGTCGTCCAGGTCATCCTTGAAGTGGGTCAGCTGAAGCAAAAGGCTGCTTTTCCACCCAAACCGCTACAACCTGATCCACCCTTGAGAACAATTTGTCAGACCACAACACTCCAGAGACTCTCCGCTGTGGTGAGGACTCTATATCTCAGTTTGCATGTCCCACTGTATCTTTGATACGATTACAGTCAATAGAAGAAATGTGTTCAGAACATTACTCACAATGAGAGTGCCAGAGCAGAGGCTTTTGTTCCCATTCCAACTTCTCAAAGAACCCCAGCAAGTCTACATTTTGGGCTTTATTCCAGCTCCCCTGAGTCAGGCAATCGAGAGGCTGAATTCCGTCCTGCAGCATCTGCTACATGGGGAAATCTGTAATGATACAGTGTTCAGAAAAAAATATATATTTCTGGTAATACTTAACTCTAATGGTTCATTGTGATTGCTTTGTAGATGTTCACTGACATTCAACTAATCATCTTATCACTCTCCTACGAAAACCTTGCATCTCTGAAATGGTAACTTTATATGAGACTAAAAAGCATTACTGGCTTTAATGTACTGTGCAAAAAAAGAGATCACACTTCATTTATTTAATCTCCAGTCAAAACTGCCATTACGTATGGCATATTCATTTTTCAGGAGACACACTATATGGACAAACGTATTGGGCATCTACACATTACACCCACAGAGGCTTTTATGACATCCCATTTTAAATCCACAGGCATTAATATGGAGTTGATCCCCCTTTGCCACTATCTGGGAAGGTTTCTACAAGATGTTGGAGAGAGTCTGTGGGAGTTTTCGCCCATTCATCCAGAAGAGCACTTGTGAGGTCAGACACTGATGTTGGACGGGAAGGCCTGGCTCACAATCTCTGTTCTAGTTCATCCCAAAAGTGTTTGATGGGGCTGGGCTCTGTGAGGGTCAGTCAAGTTCTTCCACACCAAACTCACCCAGCCAGGCCTTTATGGAGCTGCTTTGTGCACTGGGGCTCAGTCATGCAGGAACAGAAAAGGTTCTTCCCCAAACTGTTCCCACAAAGTTGGAAGCTACAATTGTCCAAAATGTCTTGGTGCTGAAGCATTAAGATTTCCCTTCACTGGAGCTAAGGGTTCTAGACCAACCCCTGAAAAACAGCCCCATATCATCATCCCTCCTCCGCCAAACTTTACAGCTGGCACAGTGCAGTCAGGCAGGTAAGGTTCTCCTTGCATTCGCCAAACCCAGACTTGTCCATCAGACTGACAGAGAAGCGTGATTCATCACTCCACCGAATGCGTTTCCACTGCTCCAGAGTCCAGTGTTTTATGAAAGGCTATGTGCTTAAATATCCACCTGTTAGCAATGGGTGTGGCTAAAACAGAAGAACTCAATAATTAGCAGGTGTGTCCCAATACTTTTGTCTATATAGTGTATTTCTGAGGAGATTAGATAATCCATTCACTTTAAGAAGGAAAGAGGAGTTTTCAAAATTGGATTCCAAAAAATGATTAAAGGCTACAGAGAAAATGAGACTCCTAACAACCACCTGGAAGACCTGGTAGACACCAAAACTGTCCTTATCAGATAAACAGCACTTAATCTTTTCAACTCCTTGGGACCACCAGTGGTTCCAAAACACACTTCCTCATATTCTTCATAACTTTCATATTTCATAAGCTACATTCTAAAGCTGGGTGTCATATGAGAGCTGTAAGTGTCTTCTTTCCAGTCAAATAGATGGGTGATGTAATTTTAAACCCTTATAATAAAAGAAGCTGAACTGAACTAATTTTTTTTCTACTGAAAGTCGACCCGTTTTTCCACAAATCTGAGCTATAAACTATAAACAGATGGCGTCTCTTCAGTGATCTGCTCTGTAAAAGTTATTTTTATAAAATAATACAAAGAGCGAATTTTGGCTTTCAGCAGTAAATTGTAAGCATATAGCAATATGTGTGATCATAAAACACATTTTCTGTTAATTTGAGGGAAACCTTTACAAAAAAAACAATAACTAAAATAGAAATTTACATTTATTTCATGCAGTTACTGAATAATTTGCCTTATGATTTGGTCATGGAAATTCAGATGGAAAAACCAAAACCTTTCATCTTTGAGAGAGAGCAGAAAATCAAGCCACTTCAGATCAACTCAGCGCTATGGGTCTGAAAGGATGTGTAGCTGTCAAGAAGCCATCACTGACTGGCCACCTCAGAGTCCAGACCTCAACATCACTGAATGTGTCTGGGATTACTTGAATCGTGGGATGCAGAAAACGCAACCAGCTCCAAAGACTGAACTTTGAAGGTGTGGAAAAACATCTCTGCAGAAGGCAAGTCACCTGAAGAGAATAGAAGACACTAAATAGAAAAAATGATATGATATTTCATGGGCATTTTAGCTGGAAACTATATGAAGGGTGGTCTCTGACTTTTGCACAGTGTGTTAATGTAGCAAGAAGTAATTCTAGAGTATTTGTGGACCATTTCTATCGATTGATTCATCATAAAATGATCACCCAGTGATACAAAACAGGTACAAAAATGACGTTATGAGGTTTTGAAATGACAGCCATGATCTATTGACCTCTCCCAGCCCTAATGACTAATAATACAGTTTTCCCAGGTAGTTTTTTAAGGATTTGAGCATTGAATCTATAGTGGAGCATCAGAATAAATGGTGTTTTTGCTTTCACTTCGGGCCAGAAGACTCTCCAAACAGAACCCTGTTAGAACAGGTTTTATTTGTAGCCCCCTTTTTCTCGCAAGGTTCTGCTAGCTAGGCTATTTTAAGGAGGTGAGGTAAAGAAATGACTCCTACATTTGTAGTCTGTTTTGTAAACTGGCGCCTGACGACCCATTGTAGGACACAACCTATTGGGACGCGTATCTGCACAGTCTTGCAGGCACCTCCGAGTCTGGTATTACACCATTGTTTTCACTGCATTACAGCCATTGATGGAGGCGGCCGCTTTCCCGTGCTCTCGCCGCCTCCCATTCTCGGGCGTCCCACCTGTGCGCGGTAATGAGGGTGAGGGTGACTCGCAGCGCGAGCAGGAATGCCAGACTGCAATCACGCAGCAACGCTGGCCCGATGTGAACACGTTCCTCTCTTTGTTATCACAGCGGCACTAAGAAAACCGCAGGGTTTCCTCAGCACCACACCAGGCATGTTTCCAATTACAGAGCCAGGGAGCGAGTCCGCAGGTTCCTGCAACAGGGTGGTGCGATTTACGAGCCCAGAGCCAAACAACACTTCCCCTGAACTTTGGGATGAGAGGACGCTTTGCTTTCGAGAGTAACCGGGCCATAAATCCAAAGCCAGACGCAGGAGATAACCTTTCAACAGAGCTTCAGTGGTGCTGTCACACATGGCTCCTGTGAAAAAGAACTAAAATAAAAACTAGAGGAATTTCTATTTGATTGATTTAAGAATCTGATCATGCAAAAGTTTGAACACTCCTGGCCAAACTGCATTCTTTGTTAATTTTCTAAGTGAAAATAAGGTGACACATCCTCTATTACGCAAATATTAGTGCACATTTTCTATTTATTTAGCTGAGTTTGTGGTAAAATCATAAATGAGAACAAAAAAACTATGTTGAATAACAAATTGTTAAATATTTCTATGCATTATTGTTATGCCTACCACAAATGGTGCTAATCAAGCAGCGTTTTTGGCTGCCCCAGCCCTCCGTAAGTACACTTTGCATTAATATGTAATCATTAAAATGCATTAAAAACATTATTTTTGCATTAACATATGAATCTGTTTAACATTCCATGCCTGAATCATTATTTTTCATGAGCAATTTATTAAATATATATTTTTTAAAACCTTGCAGTGTCTGAATTGTTTACAGTGGTGGTGATAGGAACCAGACGTCCACCTCTAAAAGCTTTACAGTGCTAGGTGTTCATGCAGGGCACGAAGAAAACTTTTTATTTTTCCACATTTATGATTATTTTACCATCATGAACATCACATAAAAACTCAGAAGACATGTGTAGGTTTACAGGCGGTTTGGATAATAAATAAAATGGCTATACTTGTGTTGTACCATCACCCCTGCTGAAAAAACCCATAGAAACTATTAAGTGTGTCTGTTTCTGGTGGATTTGTAATGTATTTTGGGCTTTTTGATGGGTTGATATCACAATGTAAAGAATCCTAATGGTCGAACAGGTGACCACTGACTGATTCTAAATGCATCTGACACTTCCTAATGGGATCTAATGGTGCTCTACAGAAAACTGGGGGTCTCTAAAGTTCAGCTTTAGAGGTGTGTTTTCTTACATTCAGTGTTGAGGCACAAAGGGTTAAAATGTAGAAAATTGAACTCGGTCTGTACTAAAATCCTACAGTGTGCTCCATTATCTCTCCTCGGCCTGCTGGAATGTGGATTCAGTCACATTTGGGGGGCTTTAGCTCCTGTTTACCTCACACACACTGTGGATTATTTTAGCCAGATTGTTTGTTCAAGAAAATAAGGGGAAATCCTAAGAGACGGGAAGGTTTTTTTTTTCCTCCCTTCTGTAAAACAAGACACATGAAATCGTTGTGCCAAAAATAACCGGAGCGCAAACAATACGAGGGACAAAATACCTGCATGACGAGTCAGCGAGAGGCCCAGCTTCGGAAATCAGCTCATCCACTTCGGCGCGTTTTTTCCACCCGTATTCCGGAAGAGGCCCCGCCCTCCTGCGCTGGGATTGGCTCTTACGTAAAAGCTGCCCGCCAATCACAGAGCAGGATTCAGAATACTAATCGTGAGCGCCAGCGCGGCGCCCAGAGAACCTGCAGAGAGGAGGATTGACCGCTCTGTAATGTGTTGAGATGGAGAGTTTGAGCAAAATCATAGTTTATAAATGCTTAAACGTTTTTAATGTAAAGGAATACATTTATTTCCTGAACGCAGGACAACATAAAACCTTTTAACACAGCTGTTATGTTTTTAAGAGCTTTTAAAGTCGAGTTGTAGGAGTGCAAAACGGCGCCTCATGTACGTTTATGACGTCAGTGAGCGCGAACAGCCAATGAGCTGCTCCGCTCGCCAACCAATCAGCACTCAGATATACATACCTAGATGCCGCGTTGGGTCCAGCCCGGCACGTCAACGGCGCCGCCATTTTGGGGCGGTCAACATCGCTGCTGGACTGCATTCAGTACCATTACAGAGCGGCAGTTTAAGAAAGATACTGTCCAAAATTACACTGTTTAAAGAATATTACACTCAGAAAGTGTGATAGGATTATATAACGGAGGGAACGCAGTGATCCACACTCATGTTTGTGTGATGTGTATTGTCTGTGTGATGTTTATGTAGATATGGCCGTGTGGTTGGTGAAGCTCAGAGAACCTGTTGATGTGATTGTTTTTCCTCTGGTTTTATATTAAGCTTATTTCATTTAGTAGTCCTTACACTCCTTATTCCATGTAGATATTTATAATAGATTAGCATCTTATTATACAAACCTGAAATTAAGTTCTTATTTGCAGCTTCTAGTTCGTATTTTCCCTGTTCCACCTTAAATGGTGCAGCTTCAAGCACTAGAAAGTGACTGCTGCACCATTTAAGGTGGGACGGGAAAACTCGAACAAGAAGCTGGCGAATAGGAGGCCAACTTTAGCTTCGTCCTCCTGTGTATTAAGATTAGAAGTGATTCACACACTGATGGATCTGCTGATTGTGTTTTACCGGAGCTCGCGCTAAACTCACGTGCTGACTGAATACTTTCCTGCTGGTCCGGACTGATAATTATCACGATCAGTTAATAAAGTAATAAAAGCTACCGAGAGCAGATCCATGCAGCCTAGATTAATCTGTGTCTGAGGATTACAACAAAACAGATTTGGTGAAAATCAGTTGAGTAATAAGGAAGTTGTGGCCAATTTAATCCTGAGACTCTTGACCTCTCCAACATGGCGGACACACAGATGCATCGCCACACATAGAGAACAACAGATAACGCAGCCTCTAGGTATGTATATCTATGTGCTAAGCATTCAGCACTCAGTAGCAGTAATGCTAACATCCCGCTGCCCCAAACCCGTTTGCTGTAGAAAAAAAGAAAATATAAAGTCAAGTTTTCCTTGCTTTTTTACTGAAATCCTTCTGCTTTCTAAACTTAAAGTAAAGTTCAGGGCAAGTGTTTAGAAATTAATTAAATTACTGTAAGTTTTCGTTTTTAGCCATTTAGCTCCATTCAGGGGAAACAGGAACAGGCCAGACTCCTCATAAACCATTTTTCAAAATGTCTGCGTAACTCAATGTTCGAGGCGTAAACAGATTCAGAGTGTTTGATGTGAAATGTTCACTGTAGAGAAACTTAATGACTCAGATTTTGTTTGCAAAGAATCAAAACCACCAGTTAACCTACATGAGTCCTTGTATGTATTAGCAATGATTAATACTAGTTGATAAAAGCAGAACATTGGTAAATCTGAAAGAACTGGTTTTCTTTGGGGGACTAGTTTGCCTCACAACACCCTGCTGTATTAGGTCTAGACAATATGACAATATTCATCATTATCATGATGAATTACATCACAGTACATCACAATAATCCTGTCTGACCATATTCTGGTAAAAACACTCCCCAACTGCTTGTTTGGATAAAAAGAGCATAATTAGTCTTGTTTAATTGCATTTGGTGCAGCATAGTGTAAAATGCTGAATACAAGTAATAGAAATTATAGTTTTTGATACCTTTTTTGAAATGTGGGATTACTTTATCTGTTCAATTTATCAGATTATGTCAGAAAAAAACATCGCAACACATTGTGTATCATAAAAAAACATCTTTAGGTATCATGATGTTATATTTTACCACATCGCCCAGTTATAGCATGTGCCTCTCCGCCATGGATGTTTTTTTTTAAAAAAAAAGCATTTTAGGCCAAAGTTATATCTCAAAATGATCATAAAGCATGTCTCAGACATCAGGCAGTGTAACCATTTCATGCAGTAACTTTCAGTGAGGGAGCTTTCAGAGGTCGACGTCTGGTTCCTATCACCACCACTGTGAATAACCCTGAGTTGGTCAGTGTAAATGCTCTAAAATGGATAATTTCACACCAAACCACCCTGAATGACTTTGTTTACATCTTAACAAGTGAATTAAGTAGAGATATTGACACTGTTGAAGTATCCCTAAAAAAATAAATTACTATAAAAAAACACCTATACGATGAAGAATCGGTTTGCTGGAGGGCGGGGCTTGCCAGAAAACGGGTGTGGAAAAAAATACGCCTCTATTGGCGCCAGCTGTCTCTGCTGAGGGGCTTTTCTCTCTCTCTCTCTTCCTTCTCTTTCGGTGTAAAGCCCACCGTGCACTGTGCCGTTCATACTCGGAGCACTAATCACTCTGAAAAAACGCAGAAACGCCTAAACACGGGAAACTACATTGAATATAAAACAGGGAGGCAGGCCAGTCAAGGTCAATGTAATATTGTTGATGAAAGGAAGTTCTTCCTCCATACACGAGTAAAAGTGGCCTCCCTGTCGAGCGGAGGGGGGCTTCAGGAGCACTCTCAGACATAGAGGGGTGTATTAAAGTGCCGGAGCGCTGCTGTTCAATACTCGGACGTTTAGAATAAGCACTGCTGCAGCTCTTTGTTCCATTGAGTCCAGTCTGATGGTGAATTTAGGCCTTCATGGTAGATGCATGTAGGCCAGTGGATGTTATTTTGTGCAATTGTCCAAAATGGACAAGTCACAGGTGGTCACCTATAATAATACATCATAGGGTTCCTACGTAAAGGGTCCCCAAGGGTTCTTAGGTTAAGGCAGTGGTTATACATAGAGGTGTGAACACTCTAAGAACCATTTAAATGTCTAAATGGTCATTTTTCTCATTAAAGGGGTTCTCTGACCAAAACAAAATATGAAACCATTGCGTTTAACTGTTGTAAACATGCCCACTAGCCTCTTCCAGTCATGTCACAGTAGCCTCTAGAATGAGATTTTCCCATTTAAAGACTAGAAACCCGCCCCCTTCTGATGTAAGTCGAAGGTGGAAGCAACTTTGGAAAATTAAAAGGGCTTTGGGACCAAAACTTGAGGGCTGTTTGCATTTTTTTCACCCACTTTTTTCAATGGCTGTACTTACTAGCCTCTACGTCAGTGCCTACACTAGCAATCTGGAATTCTTTACTGCCGTGCAATGCATGCTGGGTATTGTAGTGAGAGACTATTGATGCTTCATCAGTTTTACCTCAGTTTTAGTCTGGAGCTAATGTAGTAACAGAAGTCGTTTCAGGTGACATAGACTTCCATTATTACATTCTACTGCTTCTGTCATATTAGTCAACACTGCAAAACTAAAGAAGCAAACTCTGGGCACGAAACAGGCAGTTTCTGAAAAGACAGTTATGGTATATGCAGTTGTGTGCAAAAGTTTAGGCACCCCCGGTCAAGATGTGCTTTGTTGATTTTTCTAAGTGAAAATACATGAACGCATCCTCTACAGAGAACAAAATGCACGTTTTAATGTATATTTACTGTTTATTTGCTGAATCTAACACAATTGGGGAAAAAATAAAACTGTGGCCTGTTTTATGTTTTATGTTTTATTTTTGTGTGAAATATACAACGCTATTTCCAAAAAAGTTGGGATGCTGTGCAAAATGTCAATAAAAACAAAATGCAATGATGTGCAAATCATTTAAACCCTATATTCCATTGAAAATAGTACAAAGACAACAAATCAGATATTGAAACTGAGAAATTTTATTGTTTTTTGAAAAATATTTGCCCATTTTGAATTTGAAACCAACAACACATTCCAAAAAGTTGGGACAGGAGCAACAAAAGGCTGGTGAAGTTGTGTAATGCTAAAAAAAACACCTGGTGGTTGATTGGCAACAGGTCAATAACATGATTGGGTATGAAAAAGAATCCTAGAGAGGCGGAGTCTTTCAGAAGTAAAGATGAGGAGGGGTTCACCACTCTGTGAAAGACTGCACGATCAAATAGTGGAACAATTCAAGAATAACGTTTCTCAATGTAAAATAGAAAATAACCTTTGCTTTTCATCATCTACGGTGCATAATGACATTAAAAGATTCAGAGAATCTGGAGAAATCGCTGTATGTAAGGGACAAGGCTAAAAACCAGTATTTGCTGGCCGTGATCTTTGGGCCCTCAGGCAGCACTGCATTAAAAACAGACATGATTCTGTAGTGGAAATCACTGCATGAGCTCAGAAACACTTCTGAAATTTTTTTTGGAAATCATGGACACTGTGTCCTCCGGGCTAAAGACCACTCAGCTTGTTATCAGTGCACAGTTCTAAAGCCAGTATTCATGATGGTATAGGGGGCATTAGTGCACATGACATGGGTGACTGGCACATCTGTGTAGGCACCATTAATGAGGAGCAATAGATACATGTTTGGGCAACATATGCTGCCATCCAGATGACGTCTTTTTCAGGGAAGGCCTTGATTATTTCAGCAAGACAATGTAAAACCACATCCTGCATGTATTACAACAGAACTGCTCTGTATTAAAAGAGTTCGTGTGCTAAACTGCCTGCAGTCCAGATCTGTCACCACTGAAAACATTTGGCGCATTATGAAAAGAGAAACACAACAAATGAGCCCCTGAACTGATGAGCAGCTGAAATTCTATATCAAACAAGAAAAGGAAAACACTTCACTTTCAAAACTACAGCAGTGTCTCCTCAGTTCCCAAACGCTTACAGAGTGTTGTTAAAAGAAGAGGTGATGAAACACAGTGGTAAACAGGCCCCCGTCCCAACTTTTTTGGAACGTGTTGTTGGCATCAAATTCAAAATGGGCAAATATTTTTCAAAAAACAATAAAATTTCTCAGTTTCAACATTTGATATGTTGTCTTTGTAGTATTTCCCTTTAAAAAATATGGTTACATGATTTGCGTATCATTGCATTCTATTTTTTGTGCAGCGTCCCAACTTTTAATGTTCTTCAAAAGTAGAACCTATTTAGGTGCTATATAGAACCATTTGTAAAAGGTTCCTTAAAGACTTTCAAGAAATCCAAACAACAGTTACTCATTATTTAACCATGTTGTCAGGGTTCTATATGTACTGTACACTATGTATATGTACACTTGAAAGGGTGGTTCTTCAAGGGTTCTTTAGTAAAGAGAACCAAGAGTTCTATAAAGAACCATTTCGTGCCTAAATGATTCTTTGCATGGTGAAGTGGTTCTTCAGATTTATGAATGAATGTACTTTATATGGTTCTATGTAGGGCTTTTTTTGAAAAGGGCTCAATATGGCACCAAAAAGGTTCTTCTACTGTTAGAGTGTCAAGCATGTATCAATATAAGAACTCTTTTTGGTTCTATCTAGAACTCTTTTCCAAAAAATTTAAATAGAACCGTGTACAACACGTGCTCCATCAATCTGAAGAACTCTTTCATGATGCAATGATGCAAAGAACGCTTTAATCATGTAAAGGGTTCTTAGAGTTCTATATAGACCCATTATCTGTAATAAACTCTTGAAAATTATGGTTCTTTAAAGGTTTTAGTAGAAAATGGTTCTATATAGAATACTCAAATAACCCTTTGTGTGATTAAAGGGTTCTTTGCATCGTTAGATCGTTCTTCAGATTAAAGGAGAATGTCCTGTATATGGTTCTACATAGAATTTGTTCTACATAGAGATTGTGAAATAGTTCTCCAGATTGATGGAGAATGTGTTGAATACAGTTCTCTATAGAACATTTTTGAAAAGTGTTCTATTTAGTACCTACAAAAGTTCTTCTATTGTTACCATGTCAAGCCTGTAACAATAGAAGAGCCCTTTTTGGTGCTATACAGAACCCTTTTCAAAAATGTTCTATATAGAACCATATACAACACGTTCTCCATCAGCCTGGAGAACTATTTTATAAAGCAAATTATCATTAAAACATGAAATACTTCTATTCAGAACTCGTGGTTCTAAATAGCGCCATTCATTTTACTAAATAACCTATAAAGAAACCTTTTTTTTAAGGTGACGCTCTTTCAAATCAGATCTACAGATCATTACATAGTGTTCGTTGCCATCTAGCGGAGGAAACCTGCAACTGCACTCATTACACTAAATGTATACACTGCTTTGGAGTCTCTCTCCTCCTCGAAAAGACTCGATTAACGACTGAACGTTGAAAACAACAACTTAAAACTAATAATACATTAATAAAGATCAATACACAATGAAAGAATGAATGCTGTACTATTAGTATTTATTTTATTATTATTAATAATAATAATTAAAAAAGTAATACAATAATAATAATAATAATAATAATAATAATAATAATAGTATGTCTTAAGCTTCTTCTTCAAATTAAGTCCTGCGGTTGTCTGTCTCATCTACACTGCTAACTTGTTCATGTTATAGAATCAAGTGTACAGTATAATGAACTGTATATGATTGATGGTTATGATTAAGTGTCTTTTATAATGAATGCCCTCATAAGGTGACCATCTTCAGTGTCATGGTTTGTGAATTGATTGTCTGCATCCAGAAACTTGTCCAGTCCATGCTAAATTGAATCGCAGCTGTTATTCGTACTCGTGGAAGCATTACACGCTATTAGGTACGTTTCAGTCACAAGAGGCTAATATACATATTATATTATATTATATAGATTTTTGTGTTATATACAAAATATATAACACATTTTTATATTTATTTATTTATATATATATGTATATATATATATATATATATATATATATATATATATATATATATATATTTATGTGGTATAATTAATTTTTGTATGACCACTTTCAAACCTTTCCAGGCTGTCTGTTACTGTGCCTTTAAGACTGATACATGTAAATGAGCTCTGCTCTGACTGGCTGCCCTGTGCTGTGCCTCATTCAAGAAGCAGTCAAGGATATACCACTCCTCATAACTTCAGTGTGAGTGGGCGGGGCTAAAGTGCTGAAGGCTGAATAGGCAGACATTTGTGGATGAGTTGTGTTTTTATGACATCACAAAAACAAGACGACATGGGCTGTTTTTGCAGCTTAGCTTCCAAACTTAGACTGTACAGATCAAGGAGTGAATCTTTGGCAGTGTCTGCATACTTTACATGTCAAATTAATTAATTAATTTAAAAATGAATTCATCCATGACGTACGCCCTTTAAAATACTGTTTATAGTGTGTTTGAAAACCCTGTATATATTAATCTACTCCACTGCAGTTATAGCCCACCTGAGCCAGGTATTCCACCACATGACATGGACCTGACAGCCCAGCACTCTATATGCAAAATGATGGTGATGTTCCGGGTAGTGTCCACTAGATGGTGCTGTTGTGCTGATTCTGCGGCGCTAGTTTCAGCTTTAAATCTCCTAATGATGAAACATGGCGAGGTTTTTCAGGGATATTTGAATATTTGAGATGTGCACACTTAAAAAAAGATTGCGAAATGGTTTTTCAGGTTGATGGAGAACGTGTTGTATATGGAACCTTTTAAAAATGGTTCTATATAGCATCAAAAAGAGTTACCCTGACATTGTAACAACAGCAGAACCTTTTCTGGTGCTACATTGAACACATTCTCTATGAGTCTGAAGAGCCATTTCACCATGCAGAGAACCATTTAAGCATGAAACGATTTTATACAGAACTCTTGGTTCTAAACTACGAAGCCGTTTTAGGGTCACTGTTAATAAAAATAAAAATAGTAGACTTTGAGAAAAAAGTCGTACTATTTCGAGAATAAAGTCATAATATTTCGAGAAAAAAGTCGTACTATTTTGAGAAAAAAGTCATAATATTTCGAGAAAAAAGTCGTACTTTTTGAAAAAAGTCGTATATTTTGAAAAAAGTCATATATTTTGAGAAAAAAGTTGTACTATTTTGAGAAAAAGTTGTAATATTTCGAGAAAAAAGTTTCAATATTTTGAGAAAAAAGTCATACTATTTCGAGAAAAAAAAAGTCGTAATATTTTGAGAAAAAATCATAATATTTAGAGAAAAAAGTCGTACTATTTTGAGAAATAAGTCGTACTATTGTGGCCAAAGGCTTTGCGAAGGGAAGCAGCACCTCTTCGTGTTAAATGAGGGCGGTGAGTTGGTGGAGTTCTACTTTCATATCGATTCACCCATAAAGAAACACTCAGTCTCCCTGTCTCTCCTGCACATCAGCACCAGCCTGTTATAGTATAAGAACCGGCTGAAACGGCGGAGCAGGAAACTGTGTTTATCTAGAATAAAGAGCCAGACGGACTCGGACGAAACTGTCTGTCTGTGTTGTTGAAGGAGAATCTCAGGGAGGGTCGTCTACACGGCTATCGGGGGCTACATCTCCCCCCATTCAAAGAGGGCATGAAGTTTCACACACAGTGAGAATGAAGATCAAAATGATCCACAGAGAGACAGGAGTGAGTGGAGCTCCGGTGCCAGTACAGCAACCGAGACCCCAACGCGTTATGG
This sequence comes from Colossoma macropomum, assembly GCF_904425465.1. Taxonomy (NCBI): domain Eukaryota; kingdom Metazoa; phylum Chordata; class Actinopteri; order Characiformes; family Serrasalmidae; genus Colossoma; species Colossoma macropomum. The sequence goes on from NW_023496051.1 coordinate 2,826,029, forward strand.
CAGCCCCCGTACAGTTAGCCCCCCTACAGTCAGCCCACTTTACCCTCCGAATATGACTTTATTCTCGAAGTCTACTTTGTTTATTTTCATTAACAGTGGCCCTAAAACGTCGTACTAAACATAACCATTCTCTTTAAGTGTGTACGGTGACTTTTAAAAATGTTTTTGCTGTAGAAAAACAGAAACATCTTGGTAGGTTTTCCTTTTTTAGCAAAACATATCCTCCTACTTTCTAAACTTAAAGGAATTTCCCTTAAAATGGTTAGAAACATGTTTAACTTCTCCTTTTTAGCCGTTGAGCTCCATTCACCCCCATTCATTGAGGATTCGTTCGCGGGCGCCCTCTGGCGTTTAGCAGGAGAAACAGCAAGTAACCAGACTCCCCTTCAAACTCTGGTAAAGCCGGGTTTGAGTGTGCTATCCGGCCCATCCAGCAGGGGGCAGAGGCCCGGTTTTCATCATCACACACGTGATCCGGGCCACGAATTTGACCGCGTTGCATTTCACACCCGTTTTCCGGTAAGCCCCGCCCTTCTGTGCTGGGATTGGCTAATACGTATTCTGACGTAGGCCTGGTTTACGTCCGCCAGCAGGCCTTTTATTTTTTTTCGAACAGAGCTCTTAAACCTGTTATTAATTAATTTGTTTTATCTGAAAAACATTAAATTTCCAAAAGCAAAATCGTGTTAAAAAGGCGAATGGAGACCTCGGGAGCTTTGCAAATATATTATCAATATTATATCTTGGTGTTATTATTATCATTATTATTATTGTTATTGTTATTATTATTATTATTATTATTATTTCTATCTATCTATTTATCGATCTATTTATTTATTTAGCTATTTGTTATCTAATTTACCCATTCACGCACTCATTGTAGAGATGTATATTATCAATGTTTCTTTATAATTGCTTTAATAAAATAATAATTTTAAAAACCCAACAGGCGGACTTCTCGTGTTTATTGACTGCTAGCCAATCACAGCGCAGGAAGGCGGGGCTAGTCGGAATACGGGTGGTGAAAATATCACGGGAGGTAAACAAAGCTGACTCTCAACTCTTTCAGAGCACGAAGAGGACATCAAACCGGAAGCAAAACAAGGTAAATAACATAAACAATGTAGGCCAACATGATATTATGTAAATACCCGGAGTGTATTCATTCAAAATGGTCCAACAATAGGAGCAGAGAATTCAAAACTTTGCCCTAAAAGGCCTGCAGCAGTGTGGAACAGCACTTCAACACAAACAGCTCGGTCTGGGATTTGGGACTAGGCTTTGCAACGGTTTCAGTGAGTGTTGATATAGATATATACGTATTTTCAATTACAGGTAAGAGGATAAAGATGGTGGGATTTCCAAATAGGGCTCAGGTTGTCGAGTAAACAGTTGTGCAAGAGTATTAGTTAGGGGGAACAGCACTGACACCATTATCTTGGTTTTAGATAATGTATCACACTTCAGTGAATGGGTCACTGATCTTTCAGACAGTTAGCTGTTAATAGCTGTAAATAATGAAGTCAGTCCTCTGGACTACCTCCACTGACCTGTTATGGAATATCTGTGACCTTGACATGGTCATTACTAGGGCTGGGATGTAATGGAATACGAGTATTGAGATTATATATTCAGAATACAGAAATTAAGAATGTGTATTCAGTACAAGTTACATTTTGCAAAGCTAGTATATAGAATCCAATTACTTATTACAGTTTAGGAGAATACTTTTTAGTATTCTTTACATTAAAAGTTCAGTCTTCAAAAGAAACCCCATCAATGGTTGTTTATAAACTATTTTAGATTCAGTGCACAATGTAGGAAACATGCTTGATAGATGAATTCTAAAGAAGACCTAAAATAACGACTTGTTTACAAACACTAAATCTCTTGCTAAAGCCTGAGTAGACTGATAAATCAATGTGATGATCAGTTATTAATCTGTGTTACTGAGCTTTGCTAAAGCCTGAGTAGACAGATAAATCAATGTGACGAACTGTTATTAATCTCAGTGTTACTGAGCTCTGCTAAAGCCTGAGTAGACTGATAAATCAATGTGATCAGTTATTAATCTCAGTGTTACTGAGCTCTGCTAAAGCCTGAGTAGACTGATAAATCAATGTAATGATCAGTTGTTAATCTTAGTGTTACTGAGCTCTGCTAAAGCCTGAGTAGACTGATAAATCAATATGACGATCGGTTATTAATCTCAGTGTGTCTAGTGGACAAGTTTGCGAGTGGTAAGTTTAGCATTGGTGTTGTACTGAACTCTCGGGTGACTGTGGGAGCTGGATTTTCCTCTGCCTTACCAAGTTGTGCTGTAAATGTATTCTGAATACATTATTTTTATGTATTGCATTGGGATACATTGAATAAATTTAGGACAGTGTATTAATTTTCCCCCATTTTATGCTTCTGATTGTATTCCATGATCCCTGGTCGTGTCCCGGTAACCCCCCCATTGGGCCACCTCCTCAGACGACGATATGGCTGCTGACGAAATACTGAAATATGATGATGACGACGACAATGAAATTCTCAGGTGCCTTTTAGAACTCCTTTTCCTGGTTGTAATTCAAATGCATTGTAAATTGGCCCTCAAAGGAATCTGTAAAGACTTATGAATGGATAATACCTTTATAGCAGATACCTTTACTATTTAAATAACTAGTTTTCCTGTTGCATTTGCTTATAAATAATGCTCAATTTCTCATCTTTCTGCTTCAGGCCTGACGACCTGTCAGAATATTTGACCGCAGGGACCAAGAAGGCTCATGACAGAGCAGAAAACTCTCCTTTTGCCAAAGACTTCCTCAGAGGAAGAATAAAGAGGGAACTCTTTAAGGTCTGTAATCAGAGCACTCTTACTGTTGATAGCACATCACGTTGATTCAGTGAGTCACTCTCAGGACCTTCTAGGCTTGTTATGATTAAACTCTGCAAGTACAGTAGTAATTCTCTTATTTCATTGTTAACTTTTGGTTAAAAACAGAAGAGTCAAACTCTTGAAATGGCCAAAAGAAACTGTCAAATCAGGATTTTCTTCTGCAGTATCGAAGTAGATACAGCCAACCGAGCTCTCCCATTGGTTAGGACTTCGGGAGCTGGACTGAAGGTGTCAGATTAACCACAGTGGGATTAACTGATCACTTTTTACATTTACAGTGTGTGACTAGTTTTGCAAGAAAGCATATCACTCTAGGCCTTCTGTAAGTTCTAGATACATCACTGACTGTCAATACAAGTGGTAGCCTTGACCATTGTTTTTCAGTTAGTTGTTTGACCTTGATAACAGCAACAGATCCATCAGGGCTTTTTATTGTTTACTGTAAAACTGCTAAAATATATCGCTGTTGTTGGAATCTCGTATCTCCAAAATGGTATCTTTACAGGAGAAGGAAAAAACCTACTTTACTTTTAATGTAAGTCAATGGAACCAGACTTTTTCCAAGTCATTTTGGGCCGTTTCTTTTAGTCCATTCATCATGAAATTTACACACAATGTAAGCAACAGGCATTTTCAAATTATGTTAAAAAAAGAAAGACTCAAGTTTTTTTCGACAGCAGCAATACGTTAATATGGCTGTTAGAAGCTTGAAATAAAAGACGGATTGCTTTTTACAAGTTTCAAATGTCCATGTTTAATATAGACAAAATGTTCATCTGAATCGCTTTTAGCCTAGCACTAACATACTACTAGAGTCCCATAGGGAAGCTAGCAGAAAATAGCATTTTCGTAGAGGTGTCCTGGCACTAATTGTCATTGTTCGTCACCTCTGACACTAATCACTGACTGGTTACGTATAACAATTAAAGGTGAAACAATTAAAGCATACTTCAAAACCATGTACCGAAATATAAAACACCTTTCTATATTTTTAGGTTCCTCTTTGGTATAAGATCAAGATATTTTTAACATATAAAATATTAAAAACCTGAATCAAGTCTTGTTTTCTGAATTGAAAATCTTATTAATCCTAAATAGATGTGCAACGTTTGCATGTCTAATATCCTGTTAACTCTCTTGCAGCTGGGCACAGCTGCACTCTACTACGTCTACTCAGCTCTTGAGGAAGAAATAGAGAGAAACAAGGACCACCCCATGTTTGTGCCAGTGTATTTCCCCTCTGAGCTGCACAGACAAGAAGCTTTGGCCAAGGACCTGGAGTATCTGTACGGATCAGACTGGAAGAACTTGATCAGCTGTTCGGCAGCCACGAGGCCCTACGTGGAGCGCATTCACCATGTGGGTCAGCATGAGCCAGATCTACTAGTGGCCCACTCCTGGACCCGCTACATGGGGGACCTATCTGGGGGGCAGATACTGAAGAAAGTGGCTCAGCGAGCCCTGAAACTGCCGCCAACTGGAGAGGGCATCCACTTTTACCACTTCGAGGCCATCCACAAGCCTGCAGCCTTCAAGAGGCTCTACCGCAGCCGCTTGAATGAACTGGAGGTGGACGCTGAGACCAAGGAGAGGCTGGTGGCCGAGGCCAACCTGGCCTTCAAATTCAATCTGGAGGTGGGGAAGCATTGGGTGCCTTATTTAAACTTTATTGATGCTATTTGAATTCAGTGCAGTATTCAATCCAATTCATTCAATAATGCTGACGTTTCTGATAGTGAGTAAGGGTTGTTTAGCATTATATAGACTTAAGAATGGCATCGTACAGCCATGCTAATCAGTTATTTTAATCCTATCCATTGTTTAACACAATTGACCGTTAGCAAAAGTATGATTTACACGCCTCCCAGCCAATCACAGCCATCTCTAAGCGGTATGTCCTCCATCCAGTGAAGGAAAAACTCCACAGAACTCAGTATAATCCAGCAGTGTACAATGGCTTTAGCAGTAAATTAGTCAAAACTTTAGTTCAAAAGCATAGATATACACTCCTAGATGCTGCGTTGTCTGTTGTTCTCTGTTTGAGGCGATACGTCTGTGCGTCCGCCTTTTATTAGCTTTTATTACTTTAATAACTGATCGTGATAATTAGCCGTCCAGACCAGTAGGAAAGTATTCAGTCTGCACCTGACGTTAAAAACCGAGTTTAGCGCAAGTAAAAACACAAACTCACACACATCAGCAGATCCATCAATGTGGGAATCACTTCTAATCTTAATACACATAAAAATAAAATAAACCCCCCAAAACACAGTAAGAAGGACGAAGTTTGGCTTCCTATCCGCCAGCTTCTTCTTCGAATTTTCCCGTTCCACCTTAAATGGTGTAGCAGTCACTTTCTGGTGCGTGAAGCTGCACCATTTAAGGTGGAACCAGAAAATTTGAACAAGATGCTGGCCGATGCATCATTTAAGGTGGAAATTTGAACAAGAAGCTGGCAAATAAGAAGCTGATTTCAGCTTCGTGTAAGGTGCTAATGTTAATCTATTATGAATATCTACACGGATTAAGGAATGCTGTAACTTACCCAGCTACACAGCTTTAACCATCACTGTAAATAAATATCTACTGCATAAAGTTAAGACCCCCTGAATAGACTATTAAATGAAATAAGCTTAATATAAAACCAGAGGAAAAACAATCACATCAACAGGTTCTCTGTGCTTCACCAACCACACGGCCATATCTACATAAACATCACACAAACAATACACATCACACAGACATGAGTGTGGATCGCTGCGTTCCCTCCATTATATAATCCTATCCCACTTTCTAAGTGTAATATTCTTTAAATAGTGTAATTTTGGACAGAATCTTTCTTAAACTGCTGCTCTGTAATGGTACTGAATGCAGTCCAGCAGTGATGTTGACCTCCCCAAAATGGCGGCGCCGTTGGCGTGACCGGCTGGACCCAACGCAGCATCTAGGTATGTGTATCTATGTCTAAAAGACTTGTTAGCACTTGCTATCAGGTAGCCTGAGCTAAAAGTTTACTGATGTAGCAATGATAACTAAGGGAGGTGTGACTTATCAGAATTTTGTAAACAGGCAGTTAATAAATAACTTTAGTCTTTACCACATATGCAGTCGATCAGCCGAGACATGTTTGGTGTCCAAAGTTTGTTTCTTTAGTCTTGGGTCAGAGCTAAGAGGCAAATGTAGTTAACAAGTGGTGGAAGTGTGTGTACACTAATTAGCATTGTGCTAACCACATGCCTAAGTCATCACAAACTTGCCTCAAACTGCATTGAGTTTTCAAGTAACCTCAAATAGATGTGCTCATGTGGTCTCTTACACCGTGTGACATACTGTTATCTATAAACATGCATGTGGACTACGTTCAGGCCTCAAGATGGCTCGTACTACTGTTTTAACTCTCTCTGTCTCTTTGATGATGTTGGTTTGTTGGTCCTTACTGATATTTCAACAGGTGTTTGAGGAGCTGCAGGAGATTGGGAAAGGTATTAAAGAGGAGGTGCAAGACATCGGCTTCCCAGCTCATGGTGATATGGGAGGAGACATTAGCAAATGTCCGTACTACGCTGCTAAGATGGGTGAGTGAAAAAGTGTGTTTGTGTGTGTTGTGCTGGTACGAGTGGATCAGACAGCAGTGCTGCTGGAGTTTTTAAACACTGGGTCCACTCACTGTCCACTCTATTAGACACTCCTGCGTTGTCAGTCCACCTTGTAGATGTAAAGTCAGAGACCATAGCTCATCTGCTGCTGCACAGTTTGTGTTGGTCATCCTCTAGTCCTTCATCAGTGGTCACAGGACGCTGCCCACAGGACACTGTTGGCTGGATGTTTTTGGTTGGTGGACTATTCTCAGTCCAGCAGTGACACTGAGGTGTTTAAAAACTCCAGCAGGAAAAAAAACAACAGTTTTGCCACTTTGTGTTGCTTCATTTTTTTCCATTAATGCTAGTGCTCATAATAATCAGTGAGTGTGTTTACATGCAGTCAATAATCCGATCATAATCAGATTTCTGCAGTTATCTGATTATTCAAATGGTTGTGTAAACAGCATACTCTGATTTCTTAGATCAGAGTAAGGCCTAGAAATCCATTAAGAAATCCGATGAAGAAAGAGATTTTAGTTCAGTAATCAGGTTTCTCAGTGCATGTGTACCCTTACTCTGATTTCTTTCGCATTTCTCAATCATGCGCATGTGCGAAAAACAGGCAGCGATACCAGAAATAAGCAGAAGTGTTGCTGCGAGACGCGGCAAAACACTTTTGGAGCGACGCTGAAACCGAATGCATGCTTGATGAAATGAAGGATTTGAATATTCTTAATCTTCTACTTGATGTGTGCTCATATTTTCAGGTAAAGTAACGCAATGTTTTTTAAAAAAAAACGTGGCATGAATTTTGAGTATCACGTAACGTTTACGTCACGTCAAATCCGATCACTGTCTGACTCATGTAGACCTGGAGTTTCCCATTATCTGATTACTCAAGTGCATTTAAACGTATTGATCGGATTACTGACAAAATCTGATTTTCTGCAGTTATTAGATTATTAAGTGCTTGTAAACACACTCAGTGATAGTCTTTAGCATTCTGCAAACTCAGCCATGCTAGTCAGTGTTTATTCATTGTTAGCCGCATTAGCATTTTGGGCCAAATATTAAACCTGTCCATTGTTCAACGCAATTATCTTTGCAGTCCTTTAACAGCAAGACTATGAATCATCACAGTAGAACATGCTCAAATCTGTCAGTGGTGTATATTAGTTGTTTGTTTGATTGCTGTAACTAAAAGTGTCCTTTTTGTGTTTATCCAGCGGTTAGCGGGAACGCGACGTATGTGCGTCAGTTAGTCAAGACGCTGCTCAGTCATACTACTGGTCAAGTGCTGCTGGCAACATGGATCGCTGCTGTCACCGGATTGGCTGCTTGGTACCTCATGTGATTACCATAGAGCGGTTTCGACCAACTGGAACATAAGCCTGTAGCAAATGCCTTAAAAGGATCTCTCCGTTTCGACTCTGGTAGATGAGGAGTGAAAGTGAAAACCTGCTGCCCAATAAGATTGGTGACCCCTGCTTTATTAATTAGCTCAAGTGAAGTGTGTTAGCTTAGCCCTTGGAAGGGTGAGGGACAGTGTGAACGCAGACATCAACTTCAGAAGCAGAATTTGCCCAGAAATCATTGGGATTTGACACATTTCCGAGTTGTTTTTAAGCTACATCAGTAAATTACTTCAAAATGTTTAATATTTTAAAACAATAATATTCGATTTGCTGGGCTACACACCGATCAGGTATAACATTATGACTCGTTTCTACACTCATTGTCCATTTTATCAGCTCCACTTACTATATAGGTGCACTTTGTAGTTCTACAGTTACAGACTGTAGTCCATCTGTTTCTCTGATACTTTGTTAGCCCCCTTTTACCCTGTTCTTCAGTGGTCAGGACCCCCGTGGACCCTCACAGAGCAGGTACTATTTGGGTGGTGGATCATTCTCAGCACTGCAGTAACACTGACGTGGTGGTGGTGTGTTAGTGTGTGTTGTGCTGGTACGAGTGGATCAGACACAGCAGTGCAGCTGGAGTGTGTAACTTAAGTGTGTAGCCAAGGGTGAGGGCATTCCAGTGTAAAATATGGTGGTCACTGTTACCTCCTCTTCTTCTGCCATGAGTAGCAACGTAGGTGTGATTCACTTTCGAGTGGCCAGTCTAAGTTTGTGAGGGCATTTTTTAAAAAAGTATTAAAAAGGTCCCAAGTTTTTACGGAAGTCTGGAGAGGCCATGAACTGTTGCTGTCATTTTCTGGATTGTTACCTTGAGATAACAAGTTAATTATCTTGTGATTTCAAGATAACAACTTTATCTTGAGGTCACAAGATAATTAACTCGTTATATCAAGACAACAACTTTATCTTGAACTAACAAAATCGTTAACAACAAATTTGTTATCTTGAAAGCACAAAATAGTTAACTTGTTATCTCAAGAGAACAAGACAGTTAACTTGTTATCTTAACAGGATAATTTTTTTATCCCAAGATAACAAGATAACTCATTATCTCAAGATAACTTTATCTTGAGATCACAAGATAATTAACTTGTTAACTCAAGACAACTTGAAATAACAAGATAATTAACTCATTATCTCACAATAATTTTATTATCTTGAGTTAGTTATCTTTTTATCTAAAGAACACATGACAGTTAACTTATCTTAAAAAGATAATGTTATCTCAAGGTAACAACTTTTGTTATCTTGAGATAACAAGATAATTAACTTGTTACTTTAAGATAACTATCTTGATAACAAGATAATTAACTCATTATCTCAAGATAACAAATTTGATATCTTGAGATCGCCCGACAATTAACTCGTTTTCTCAAGACAACAACTCTATTTTGAAATAACAAGATAATTAACTTATCTCGCAACAATTTTATCTTGGGGGCATAAGATAGTTAACTTGTAATCTTAGCAAGATAACTTGTTATCTCAAGATTACAACTTCTGTTGTCTAAAGATAACAAGATAGTTAACTTGTTACCTCAACATAACTTAATCTTGAGATCACAAGATAATTAGCTCATTCTCTCAAGGCAACAACTATATTTTGAAAAAGCAAAATAATTATCTCACAACAACAACTTTGTTATCTTGAGAGCACAAGTTAGTTAACTCATTATCTCAAGATAACAATTCAGAAAACTGTAACTACCTCATAGCCTCTCTGGACTTTTGCACAAGTTTCGTTTCAGCAAATGTGCGTGTGGTGCGATGTGGGAGAAGAGTGTATAGAAGGAAAAGGGAGAAACGGTCAGAGGGAGGCTGTTTAGCTGTAACACCGCAGGATGGACTGAATGCTGTAAGTCCAAAAAGAAGCCACCAGATGGCTCTTCGCTCTCCTCTTCACACAGGCTTTGTAATTCCAGGCGCTAATTTTACACAAGAAAGGAAATAATATGAAACAGGGTTATCTGGTTCTGTCCCGGACGGTGGGCGTGACCGTCTTCTCTTTCAGAAACTGAGCTTTGTGTTGTTCAAAACTATATAGTAGCTGTTCTGTCTGCACTCTACGTGCTGCACACCACAGCTCCTGTGTCTACTCCTGCTGTGTTGGGTACTTTTCTGCTATAATGTCATATTTATACGCAGGTTTGCACAAAATATTCAATGCAATTAATCTCTGTGTTAAACTGCGTAAAGAGTGTATCTCATTCTTTATTTGTGGTTACTACAGCTGAGCTAACCATAAGTCAATGGTTACCCAAGCTAAGCTAACATAAGCCTGGAATTCCTGTGTTGGGCTGGAAAACTCATTTTCTCAAGATTACAACTTCCGTTATCTAAAGATAACAAGATAACTTGTTACCTCAAGATAACAACTTTATCTAGAGATCACAAGATACTTAACTCATTATATCAAGACACAACTTTATCTTGAACTAACAAGATAACTTATCTCACAACAAATTTATATTGAAAGCACAAAATAGCTAACTTGTTATCTCAAGAGAACAAGAAAGTTAATGTATCTTGACAAGATAACTGCTTATATCAAGATAACAACTTTTGATATCCCGAGATAACAAAATAATTAACTCTTTGTCTCGCAACAACTTTATCTTGAGAGCACAAGATAGTTAACTAGAGAACAAGGCAGTTATGTTATCTTCACAAGATAACTTTTGTCATCCCAAGATAACAAGATAACTTGTTATCTCAAGATAACAATTTTTTCTTGATCACAAGATAATTAACTTATCTCAAGACAACTTGAAATAACAAGATAACTCATTATCTCACAACAACTTTATCTTAAGAGCACAAGATAGTTAACTTGTTATCTCAAAAGAATGAGTTAACATGTTATCTTTACAAGATAACATATTTTGTCATCCCAAGATAACAACTTTTGTTATCCTAAGATAATAAGATAATTAACTTATCTCAAGATAACAACTTTATCTTGAGGTCACAAGATAATTAACTTCTCAAGACAACTTGAAATAACAAGATAATTAACTCATTATCTCACAACTTTACCTTAAGGGCACAAGATAGTTAATTTGTTATCTCAAGAGAACAAGAGTTAACATGTTATCTTCACAAGATAACAACTTTTGTCATCCCAAGATAACAAGATAATTAACTTATTATCTCAAGATAACTACTTTATCTTGAGATCACAAAATAATTAACTTGTTATCTCAAGACAACTTGAAATAACAAGATAATTAACTCATTATCTCACAGCAGCTTTATCTTGAGAGCACAAGATAGTCATCATTTTCTCCCAATATTGTTGGCAAACATGCGTATCCCTCAAATTCAGTGGAGAGTTTTGTGACCAGTAAAAGGTGAGGTTTTGTCAACCGTCAACCTCCTGGCCCAGTTTAATAGCCTTGTTACCTGAGACGTCTCTCTGAATACAACCAAACCAATTAGACGAGCTGAGTAATTTACAGATTAGCTGGAAGCTGAAGCTTTTTTGCTTGTTCCTTAATTAAATTAGTACAATTTCATTCTTACCTCGAAAGTAGGTAATGAACCAAGACGTTTTTTGTCAGAGGTGTGCTTCTCTCCTCATCTTGAAGCTTCGTTTTTTTTTTCAGATTTCCCAATTTTCTCCCCAATTTTGTGACCAATTCCATCCCCTAGTGAGGTTGCCCCCAACAGACGATGCTACCAAGCGTAAAAGCGAACACGCTCTAAGACACACATAAAAAGCACCACCTAATTGTTTTAAACTGCTGCTAATACAACATCATTGGATTCAACACGCTTGGAGGAGAGCACTAACTGCCAATTCTGTAACATTAGCTAACAGGCGCCTGCATTGGCTAGCATCTAGAGGACTCTGGGGAGAGGTTGGCATGAAGGGGTGGCAATACAACATTTTATTGTTTTCGTGATTGTATGCTTTTCTGAGCATGTCGTGGATATCGTCTGTACCTAAAGAACACTGAGTAACTTAATTAGCCTTGTTTAAATGGATTATGTGCAGTGCATTATGTAAAATATTAAATAAAAAAATCATTGTACTTAAGAGTTTTTGATGGCAGTTTTGAAATATGTAATGAATATGTGGACGGGGGAGTGAATGGTATGTTTTGACACTTAAGTAATATTTAAATACCACATGAAACTTTTATTTAAACAAAAGTGAGTAAAATTCAGCTTTCAGACTTTTCCCCCCAAGTTTTTTGGGGGAGATTAATCTGGTCAATACTAAAGAACCTTCTGAAGAATATAAAATACACCAGAACAGCTGTGTGTGAAACTTTTTTGGCAACTTTATCTGTTTTTAAACAGCAAATAATTAATACATCAGACATAATTTAAAGGGTTACAGGTCAATGACGCACACGCCTATCGTGTCAAAGTCCCGAACACTTTCTCAAAGCCATGTCTGTCGACCACCCGTCCCAGCCTGGGGAAGTAATACAGTGTGTCGGAGCAGCTGTATCGCTTCAGCCGTAGGATGGGTTCACCAGGAGAGTCGCCCGTATCTCCCAGCGTCATGACGTCCGACACAGGCAGGTACACGTCCCTCCTGTGTCCCCAGAAAGAGAGATGGGACACTTTTAAGGTGCTTTGGGTCGAGTCCAGGTACATCATCCCCACCACTCGCCTGATGTAGTGGCTTATGGTGTAGAGCATAACGGCTGCGAATGCAGCTATGCCTGTGGTGTAGGTCAGAAGAGTGACGGACGCCTGTCCTTGTAGGTAGAAGTAATACACGGTGGGCAGGAGAGCGGCGGTGACCCCTGTTTGTAGGAGCTTGAGTCTGGAGAGCGCCCGCAGTCCTCTGATGGCTGGGAAGGCATAGATTAACGAGTATTCCTGCGAGGCGAGATCAGAACAGGCCGCAAGAGCCTGATACTGTGGAAAGCAGAGTGAAGTGTGCTTTAGTGTGACGGAAGCTGTCCGACTCACACATTTTGTCCTTGCCTGTGTGCAAGAGAAGAGGAGCTGGCGGATACTCTGGGGTGGATGGTGACATCGGCGTCCAGAAGCTGCTAAGGACAAGGTCAGGTGGATCAAACGTGGTGGCCTCAGCTGTAATGAGACAATACCATTTACAAGGGGTGCGAAATATGACATAATTTTCATGATATGCTACATCACATTACATCACAATCTGCTTTTCTGAGCACACTGAATACAGTCAGTACTTAAAGAACACTGAACTGCATGTTTCGTTACAAAGAGCATCACTAAGCCTGTTCAACTATAATAAAATATTATGATGCATATGGCAACAACAACTTCTGCTTATGTGTTTGTCTTATAGAAGATAGTTCTACAGTTACAGACTGTAGTCCATCTGTTTCTCTGCATACTTTGTTAGCCCCCTTTTACCCTGTTCTTCAGTGGTCAGGACCTCCATGGACCCTCACAGAGCTGGTACTGTTTGGGTGGTGGATCATTCTCAGCACTGCAGTAACACTGACGTGGTGGTGGTGTGTTAGTGTGTGTTGCGCTGGTCTGAGTGGATCAGACACAGCAGTGCTGCTGGAGTTTTTAAACACTGTGTCCACTCACTATCCACTCTATTAGACACTCCTACCTTGTCAGTCCACCTTGGAGATGTAAAGTCAGAGACGATAGCTCATCTGCTGCTGCACAGTTTGTGTTGGTCATCCTCTAGTCCTTCATCAGTGGTCACAGGACGCTGCCCACAGGACGCTGTTGGCTGGGTATTTTTGGTTGGTGGACTATTCTCAGTCCAGCAGTGACACTGAGGTGTTTAAAAACTCCAGCAGCACTGCTGTGTCTGATCCACTCAGACCAGCGCAACACACACTAACACACCACCACCATATCTGTGTTACTGCAGTGCTGAGAATGATCCACCACCCAAATAGTACCTGCTCTGTGAGGGTCCATGGGGGTCCTGACCACTGAAGAACAGGGTAAAAGGGGGCTAACAAAGTATGCAGAGAAACAGATGGACTACAGTCTGTAACTGTAGAACTACAAAGTGCTCCTATATAGTAAGTGGAGCTGATAAAATGGACAACGAGCATAGAAACAAGGAGGTGGTCATAAAGTTATGCCTGATCGGTGTATATTCCTGCTTTCTTCACAAAGGCAAACTTTACAAAAAAAAATATTATTGCATGCTGGTTGGTAGCCAAACTCATACAGATAATAGTATTTATTTATTTATTTAAATGTATGCTATTGTTTGTGCTACAGCTACATTTACCATCATATATAAAAACTCACTGGTTGTTTTAGATAGTAAATGCAGTGTGTATATATGCTTTGTAGACATGGTGACCCCTGGTTCCTATCACCACCACTGTAAAGAAATCAAAGTCTGTAAATAAATTGCTAAACAATGCACCATTTCATACCAAACCACTCTGAATGAGTTTGTTTACATGTCAACAATTATGCAGAAATGTCTAAAAGTCGGTGGAATTCCCCTTCAGCTAACATCCATGAAAACACTGCCACTAATACCAAAGTGTAAAGCTGCACTGTATGTCTCTGTTAATCTTAATCTCACTGACCTTACATCTGAACGGTAACCGTAACTACAGCTCTGCTAGCCTACACAGCTAACTCATTTAAGACATTTGTACGTTTTTCCGCTTAGGTACCACGCGGACAATATATGCTGCTTATTTCTATATCATAAAAACGTATAATAAGCATCAATACTATTTATATTTCCACAAATCTCTCACCATTTCAGCTCAGGTCTGCACACTGACCGTAACCGCTAACGCTAGCCTGTGAAGTACGAGGTTGTTCTTCAAAATAAGAGTCCCCTTTTTTATCAAATAGCACATTCTTGAATTTAGAAAAGCGCTTACATATAAAAAAAAACATTTTGGTACCGATTTACTAAAAATATCTCCCATAGGCTTAAATATGACTATGATAATATACAAATTGACCCATCGGGTCACTTTTCCTTCTATGGCGTCACTTAGTCCATCAGTTTCCAACAGCTTGTATTTTTTGTTTGTAACCAGTGAAAATATGTTGACTGACGTGGAATTGAATCTTTCTTTAAAGTTACTTTAAAGTAAAGGCGGTAAAAAGAAGTACAGTAAAGTAATTTTCTGGTAAAATTACTTGAGGCTCAGCGAAAATCCGTCCTGCCATTCGTCCCCTCGCATTATTACGACGCACCCACAAAGCCGCAGATAGTGGACTCTGTCTTGCGTATGTAAGTGTTGTGGTAACGCTCTTCACCACCATATGATAATACACGTCCTTCTCCAGCGCTACGGACGTCATGTGACCTGATTTTGACAGGACAGGTCCTGAAATGGGCTCTTTGCCAATTTTACTGCGGTTTCGCTCGCAAGTCAGAGTCCAGCAGGAACTCTAAACGCCGGTGTTTCGCTGCTGTGGCTTTATAATAGGATATAAAACGTCCGACCGACCGACTGAGCCGAGAGCTCGTCTGCTTTTGCCACCATAGCAACAGCGGCTGTTGTTTTAGAGGGGAATGAATGGAGCGCAGCTGAAACGCTAACGGTCGTTATTTTACCTCAGAACAGTCGTTGTTTTTGTCAAGGTTGTCCGTTTACACTATGCTGCAGTTGGGGGACGGACTTACTTGCTTCTCGGCCGTCTTCCTGCTGGTCTTGCTGGGAACCAGGAGCGCCGTGTGGTCCACGGCTCTCACGGCCTCCCTCTACCTTTTTGTGGTGCTCTTCCGATTCCCGCAGGTTCCGGCCAGCCGGGCGAAGCAGGTCCTGCGGCCGGGCTCCAGACTCGCCTCCGGCGGCGTGTCGGTGGTGGCTCACCGCGGCGGTGGACACGACGCACCGGAGAACACGATAGCAGCTATTCGAGCAGTAAGTTCTCTAATGTAATGCTCCCAATCCAGAGGTGGGTAATGCAGGATAAAACCACACTCAGGAGTTGTTAATTCAGTCAAATAATCTCTCAAGTAGAAGAAAAAGAGTGAAAGTAAGTAAATTAGCTATAGGAGTCCAAACACAGCTCAGTCAAGTTCAATCAGCATAGGGACTTAAAGGGGAAATCCACCCATTTTGCACAAATTCTGAATAATGAAGTGCTTGAGATGTAAACAGAGTGGTTTGGTGTGAAATGGTTCTTTTGTGGAGAACCAGGGGTCACAATGTCTACAATACAAATATAGGCATTTATTTACCATCCAAAACCACCAGTGAATCTACACATGATATATATGTAATGTTGATGATGGTAAAATGGTCATAAATCATGACAGAATTAAGTTTTCTTTGGGGACTATTTTGCCTCCTTCATTTTTACATCCTTCATTTATCCCTCCACCACTATGAATGGATTAAAATACATTTGAAGCCAAAACCTCACAAAACTATCATAAAACAATGTCTCCGACATCAGCCAGGGTGTATTCATAACCATTTCATGTATTAGCCGTCTGTGAGAGGTGGACGTCTGGTTCCTATCACCACCACTGTGAACACTTCCATGACTGGATTTAAATACATTTTAAGCCAATTTTTTTTTCACAAAACTATAATAAAACAATGTTTCAGACATCAGGCAGTGAATTCATAACCATTTCATGTATAACTTTCTGTGAGGGAGCTTTTAGAGGTGGATGCCTGGTTCCTATCAAAACCACTGTGAACAATCCTGACTAAGTTTCTCTAGAACGGAGCTTTTCACACCAAACCGCTCTGAATGTCTTTGCACCTCAACTCTTTAATTATGTACAATTTTTTGAAAAATTGGTGAACTTCTCCTTTAAGTCTGCTTGGTTCCATTTTTTCACTTTTTTGGGATCTTTTTGGTCTTAACTAAGATCTCAAAGCTTGAAAGTGAGAAGTGTGAGCAACAGCAAAGCAGTCCAGCTGCTGAATCAACATTTACCAAAAGAAAGGAATGATGAACTGAATGTGAATGACTGAAAGGAACTGAGGAGAAGTCGGCGCCTCACACAAATACTCGAGAAGCACTAAACATGTTATTTGAAACATTTGAAAACACTAATTAAACTTAAAGGGGAATTCTGGCCTAAAACTAGCATTCACTATGTTATCAGCCGTGTTACGATATATTCTGTAACACAGTCTTGCGTCCCTCAGCCTCGTCGGTTTGGCAGAATTCACAATTTTGTTTCCTTCGTGCGATTCCTCTCACTACAATACCCAGCATGCATTACACAAGCAAGTCATAAAACCATTAATGAATAGAGGCATGATATCCGGGTTCCTCATTGCAAGTTTAGCCTTTTGATTTCCCCCAGTTTCTGAGAAAAAATCATACACGCCGTCCTCCTGTTTCCACTCCAAAGCACTTGTAGTTTCTCTTCACCTTCAAGATACGTCATCAGAAGTGGGTCTAATCTCTAAACTGGACCAAACTATTGTGGCACTTCTCGAGGAGGCGAGTAGGTATGTTTGCCACTACTAATGTGTGGCCACGACTTAGTAAGGCATGGGAATGAGATCCTTATGCGTGGCCACGACTTAGTAAGGCATGGAAACGAGATCCTAATGCGTGGCCACGACTAAGTAAAGCGTGGGAATAAGATCCTAATGCATGGCCATGAGTTAGTAAGGCATGGGAATGAGATCCTAATGCATGGCCACGACTTAGTAAGGCGTAGGAACGAGATCCTAATGTGTGGCCATGACTTAGTAAGGCATGGGAATGAGATCCTTATGCATGGCCACAACTAAGTAAAGCATAGGAATGAGATCCTAATGCGTGGGAACAAGATCCTAATGCATGGCCACGACTTAGTAAGGCATGGGAACGAGGTCCTAATGCGTGGCCACGACTTAGTAAGGCATGGGAATGAGATCCTAATGCGTGGCCACGACTTAGTAAGGCATGGGAACGAGATCCTTATGTGTGGCCACGATTTAGTAAGGCATCGGAATGAGATCCTAATGCGTGGCCATGACTTAGTAAGGCATGGGAATGAGATCCTAATGTGTAGCCACAACTTAGTAAGGCATAATCTTGTTCCCACACCCTACTAAGTGGTGGCCTTGACTTAATTGAACTGAATGTAACTAGTATAAAGTGTATAGAACTGAATGTAACTAGTTTCTACCCCATTTCTGCACGTCTGTTTCACTGAAAAGGGGCCTTTTTTCCAGACGGAGATTGGGCTGCACCCTACAGACCTGATAGGTTTTTCAGTAATCATTCCTCAATGTTCTTCATGACTAATTTTGCCGTAAGGCTCTATCCTAAAAACTGATCCCATGTTTTCATGCGCGTGACAGTCATTAGTAATGGCATTTCACATTTTGTAGTGACACATTTTCGGACCTATATGTTCGGTATGGTAGAACATTTTTATACTTTCTGTATCCTTCACAGATCTATTGCAAGGAAAATAAGTTTAGACGTGCCAACTGGTGGAAATAGTTGGTCAATCACCAGTAACCAGTTCCTCCTCTGTTTGCACAAGAGGCATCTCCATTGCTCTTGTTAAAAGTATGCATGTGATTAATCACAGCTTTGTGTAGTAGTTTACATGCATCTCTTCTCACAGGCCAGCGCAAATGGAGCCACAGGAGTGGAGCTGGATCTGGAATTCACCGCTGATGGCATTCCTATTCTAATGCACGATGAAACAGTGGACCGTACTACCAACGGATCGGGACCACTCAGCGAACTGTGCTTCTCAGAGATCAACAAACTGGATGCGGCAGCCAAACATAGACTGAGGTAAAACATCAGAGAGAAACAGACGGAACGGTGTTTTCTAACTTGATATAGGATTTCAGCTTGTTTGGGGTCTCCTTTGTCGTACTTTTCATTTCATTCTGTGCCAAATGTTTTCAATAGGTGACCGGTCTGGGCTGTAGGCAGGCCAGTTTAGCACTCAGGCTCTTTTACTACAGAGCCATGCTGTTGTAACACGTGAAGAATGTGGTTTGGCATTGTCTTGCTGAAATAAGCAAGGCCTTCCTGAAAAAGACGTTGTCTGGATGGCAGCACGTGTTGCTCCAAAACTTGTACATATCGTTCGGCATTAATGGTGGCTTCATAAAGGTGCCGCAAGTCACCCATTACTTGTGCACTAATGTACCCCCATACCGTCATGGATGCTGGCTCTTGAACTCACGCTTATGACAAGCCAGGTTGTCCCTCTCCTGTTTAGCCCGGAGGACGCTGTGTCTATGATTTACAAAAAGAATTTCAAATTTTGATTTGTCGGACCACAGGATACTTTTCCACTTCAACTCAGTCCATCTTAAATGAGCTCAGGCCCAGAGAAGGTGGAGGCGTTTCTGGATCCTGTTTAAATATGGTTTCTTCTTTGCATGGTTATAGCTTGCATTTGTGGATGCAGTGATGAACTGTGTTCACAGACAAGTGTTCCTGAGCCCATTCAGTGATTTTAATGCTGTTTTTAATACACACACTATTCTCAAATACTATTCCTCAAAAAACAAACAAATTTGAGTTTAAACATTTAATATTTTGTCTTTGCACTATGTTCAATTAAATATAGGGCTTAAATGTTTTGCACATCATTGCACTCTGTTTTTATTTATATTTTTGCACCCAAAGGGGTTGTACTTGTAATGATAGACACCCACTGTCGAACCTCAGCAAGGTACTGATGGCCACTGAAGCCAGCAATGAGTGTATTTTTGTTGGTTGTCTGTAGTGACCGTTTCCGAGGAGAGAAGGTCCCGACTCTGCAGGAGGCTGTGGAGGAATGCATCAAACACCAGCTGACCATCTACTTCGATGTCAAAGGTCATGCAGATGAGGTAACATCATCAGCAGGGCTCTGCTGCATATCTCTACTAGATAAAGGGACTCAGTATTTATCTGCTGTTACTATCTCTGGATCTACTTTACACTTTCTCATTAACCAAATTCTACTTTTCCAGGGTTGTTACGTAAATGGCTACTACGTGGCTCAACCATGTTCATGCTCAGAGGAAATACATAGAATTGACTGTTGCTGTCTTTCTCTGTCCAGGCAGCGGCAGCTCTGAAGAAGCTGTATCAGAAGCACCCAGTGCTCTACAACTCCAGTGTGGTCTGCTCCTTCGAACCCAAAGTCATCTACAGGGTAACTATTCTGTTTGGTCATTTAGGTGGGCCTTTCACTCGAACTGGTTTACAATAACCTACCACAGGGAGAGTCACTCTTGCGCTTGATAAACAACTTTTATTTTGTATGCATGTCAAAGTTCACACTGTTAGGATAGGTCAAGGTTTTTAGGGGTGAACATCTGTTTGATAGGATAAGCAGAAAGTTCCCCAGCTTCAGCTGTTTTAATGTTAGCAGCTAGGTTACCAGTGTAGCTGTTCTCTTTAGTAATTTTAAGGGATTTGTTGAAATTTTTTTTCATGTGTTCTGATATTATGGCAAAAAACAGAAAGCATGACAGAATGTTGCATTGAGCTACAACACTGAGGTTGCACATGGCACACGGGTGTCTATAAAGGTATGGCTTACATCTTTTTACCAGGCTACATGTGTCTTGCTTACACAAAAAACACACTTAATCCATCCTAACATAGTGATCTTTCCCAAGCACACAGTAAAAACCACTGAAATCAGTAGTACACTCTAAATGTACAACCCCATTTCCAAAAAGGTTGGGACACTGTGCAGAATGTAAACAAAGGTTAAATAAGGAAAACACTACCAAGACAGCATTACATAATTTTTACATAATTTTTTTTTAGCATTATACAACTTTACCAACCTTTTGTTGCCCCGTCCCAACTTTTTTGGAACGTGTTGTTGGCATCAAATTCAAAATGAGCATAAACAATAAAATTTCTCAGTTTTAACATTTGATTTGTTGTCTTTGTACTATTTTCAATTAAATATAGAGTTTAAATGATTTGCACATCATTGCATTTTGTTTTTATTTACATTTTGCACAGCATCCCAATTTTTTTGGCAATGGGGTTGTAGGTATTTTGCCAAAAGTGTGTGCTATAATTTCTCTTGAGGTTACCTTTGTTCTCTGGTCTGTAAAAGATATTTAACCTTGCAATAGTAGTATCTGAGAGCAGAACATGGATTGCCACCACTGTCCCTGCATGTAACCGACAATTGGCCAGCATATTGTAGAGAACAAAAGCTGAATGAGCTTTATTTTCATCATATTTTCACTGAAAACCACAAATTGTTTTAGTTACTGTATCTTTAATATGCATCATGAACAAAAGTTTCCTTATCGTACCTTTAATCTAGTTAAAAGTATATCATACAATAACAGCCTATGCTCAGTACCAGGTTGAAGGGTGATAATCTGTCTCGCCTGTCTTTCATGATCCAGATGCGGCAGGCGGATCCAGAGGTTGTGACAGCGTTGACGCACCGCCCTTGGAGCTTGAGTCGCTTTGGCGACGGGTCACCTCGCTATACGTCGACATGGAAACACCTGTGGATGCAGGTGCTGGATGTGCTGCTGGACTGGGCGCATCATCACCTGCTGTGGAACCTGTGCGGCGTGTCTGCTTTCCTGCTGCAGAAAAACTACATCTCCACGTGAGTCACTATTGTGACACTATATCATCACAGCAGTCTTCATTTTTAATGGAAACAATGATTTTATCACAGAAAACTCAGAAGGCATGTTAGGCATGATGAAGTGTACTTAATATGACCAAAGACATGAACTCAGGTAAAAGATTCAACTTTGATTTCAAGTTGAGTTTAAGCATCATGAGCAAAAACTGCTAAACTAACTTTAGAAGTACACAACTGCCTCAGCCACCAGGAAGAATGTAGTACAACAATGCAGATTTTGAAACTACACACAGTTGTATGCAAATGTTTGGGTGCCTCTGGTCAGGTTGCATGTTTTGTTTATGGTGAAAATGAATACACATCCATTACAGAGAACACACTTTTGCTAATTTTAATGCACAATTACTGTTTATTTGCTGAATTTAAATATTTTGGGGGAAAAATTAAAACACAAAATGTGGCCTAAGCAAAAGCAAATGCACATTTTATAACTTTTATTATATATTTTTTTACAATATGTTAAACTTACCAAATAAAAAAGTAACTAAGCACTAAAATTTGCAGAATAATGCCATAGTTTGTTCCTTATGGAGGATGTGTTAACAAAACGTGTTATTTGATGGGCTGTGTTCAATATAAATACAAACTTCACCCTACAACAAGTACACATTATGTGTTAATTAATTGACAAAATCGCAGTAACGCATGGCTTCAAGTGGCTTATTGCTTTTATAAAACGGCGGCCAACATAAAATATGATGAAATACACAATTTTTCAGAAAATATTTTAAGTCATTATTAATAATAAACATAAACAAGAATTCCGCCAAGAAATATAGTTACTATTGCATGTGGTATCGTTGCAACCGTGGTCCCCTGAATGAGGAGAAGAACTTTAGTCACTACACTGCGGTTATTTCATGAACTTTTTGTTTTTGTCATATAACAATGAACATATAATATCACAGCACTGTTTAATGCAACAAAAAAAACTTTCGCTTTATAAGTACTTTTTGGTCAGCAAATTACCACCGCAAGTCTTATTTAGCACCAATCCAATCTTCCGCAAGTCTTATTTAGCACCAATCCAGTCTTCTCACGCTGGGGCTGAATCTCAGACGGCTCCCTGCTCCCTACATAGTGCACTACATAGAAATACTGACCCCTGCAGCCCAACAGAGCAAAATACAGCTAAGAAACAGTCATTTGGGACTCAGACACATCCACACTCGATAAATGATGTACTATTTGGCTGTAGAGGCTAGAATTTCTAAACTTTCATAGTTAGCACACTATTTAGGGAGTACGGAGCCTTTTGGGATTCAGTCTGGGTTTGATGCGACTTCTGACTGAAACACAGACATTTGAAGCGTGTCTGACATTCAAGTGACATTTTTTTTAGACTTTTATACAGTTAATCGTATCGTAAGTACGTTAATTCAAGGCTGTGATATTAATGATGGAGTTTTTTAGCCTATTATATTTTAGCCTATTAGGTAGCTGATCAGCCTAGTTCTAGTTCAGAAAATAAGCTGTAAGCCCCTCAGTTTAAACAGAACTGGGTTCCTACTTCATCAGTTCACTCAGTGGTCCATGCGAACAGAATGAGTCAATCATTATTCTATTAACAGCACAAGGTTTTTTCGTGTCGCAGTAATACAGAATTCAGTTGTTGTGTGTGTTTATTGTGTATTTTACAGCAGCTTTGAACGCATCCGTTATCCGTTTATATAGTAAAGCAATAAACCACAAGACACTGTGCATTACAGTGTTGTTAGGCACGATGTGAAGCAGAGTAAATCCCTCTTACCTGTGATAAAATGCAAAGCCTCATGTGGCTTACTGCATTCATAAAACAGCGAACATATAATACGATAAACCTCACATAGAAGTTAATAATTTACGTTATTTTTAGTAATCCGCCAACTAATGTAGTTTCTTTGAGCAGGGCTAGGAACTCTTGTACAGTTTGGTGATTTCCATGGTCAAACACATCTGATTCAACACATCAGCCAATTATCAGGTTTAGTTGGTGTGCTAGAGCAGGGACACTGCCAAACTATGTTGGACTCTGGCCCTTATTTCCCCACCACTGCTTTGGAATATGTTGTTGCCAAGCAACCATGGACTGCTCAAAGAGGAGAATAATGTTTAGTTGCCCCTACCATCTTTTATCCTGTTAGCTAGCTGATCAGCGTAATTCTACAGGGAGATTCACTCGAAAGAGGCCCCGGATATTCTGCTGTAACTCCCGTTAAGATGAAACAATCTGAACCAAGAAAAATACACTACATACCATGACGTATGTGTAATCAATTGCATTACAAGTGATGCTGGAAGTAATCTCCGTTTTCTGCCAGACACATGAAGGAGTATGGGGGTACACACCCAGAAGTAAACGGAGGTTAAACATCGCGACGGCTGTCCAGCGCCTACCTCATCGCTCTGACGCAGGGGCATCCCGGCTTGTTTGAAGCTCCATATACTGAGGAGCTCATTGCATGTTGTTTCATTCAGATTGCTTCATCCTAGTGAGAGTTATTACAGAATATTCGGGGCCTCTTTCGAGTGAATCTCCCTGTAGTTTAAATAAGTAACCAGCCCCTCAGTTGCAACAAATCTGGGTTCTTACTTCATCAGTGCGCTCAGAGGTCCATGCGAGGAGCATTACAGTCTAATGTTGTTCCATTAACACCACAAGGGTTTTCTGTGTCCAGTAATGCAGAATTCAGTTGTTGTGAGGTGGTCATAGGATATGGCGTACATAGGATATTTTACAACAGCTTGAAACGAGGCTCAGCCAGATTTTACATTACAACGTCCTGAATGTGAGGGGTGCTTCAGTGTCCCTGGGCTCATACTTATCAAGGCATGAGGATCTGCTTCCACACCCTTGTCATAATGTCCACCATGGTATGGAATTCAGATCTGAGTGTGCTGTGTTCTGTATGCATACTTTCTCTTTCTCGCAGGGACATTGTGCAGTACTGGGCAGAGCGCGGTGTGGAGGTTGTGGCGTGGACGGTGAACACAGCCGTGGAGAAGGAGTACTACCACCAGCTACTGAACATCAACTACATTACAGACAGTCTGATGGAGGACTGTGAGCCGCACTACTGAACACTGCAGTGCCCAATGCACACACGCAGTCTCCTTTATTGGCTCCTACATACACACACCATCACACACATGCACTGAACCACACTTTTAGGCAGACCTTAAAATCATGTTTCTGCAGTAGATTATCTTACTATGTTTTATCTTACGCTGCTGAGTAAGAACAGAAAACACAACGTTATTTTTCTGTTATAGTGTGCAATATCATGATGAAGGGAACTCGTATTTCAGGCAACTAAAATGTAAAATAATAAGAATGTAAGGTGTTTGATGTAAAAACTGGTTAAATGCGTGAATATCAGTCAATAGAGGGAAGATGAACTCTTATTAGGCATATTTATACGGTTTATTCACCAGAAAAGCCTGCTGTCCTGTTGAACACAATCGGCTGTTGCCTCATATGGAGGGAAAGATCCTGTCGCCTGTTTCAGTACCTGTTTTAACAAGCCTTTCTCAACTTTGTCCCCCTCAGTGGACTCTCCAGCGCCATCTGGAGGGCCATTCCGTTACTTTTTATTATCTCAAGTGAAGGGTGTTTGACCCCAAAATAATTCAGATTGAGACATAGCATGTTGATTATTCGATTTGCTAGGCTTTAAGGCTACGTTCACGTTACAAGGCTCGTTGCTCAAATCCGATTTTTTGCTCAAATCCGATCTCTCTGACACGATGGTTCACACTTGTTTAGGTAAGTGACTCAAATCTGTCATTAATGTGATGAACCGGCGTCCTGAAATGACCCTCATGAGCTCATCCTACTCAGTAACGTCACGTGAATGAATCACGTTCATCATCAGCAAACAAACTAACGAGCAGAACGAGCTTCGCTGAGAAGATAATTAACTGATCAGCTCTCAGCTTCATTATTAGAGCGAGATGAAGGAGAAAAAGGTGAGATGAGCTGCTTTTCCACCGTTTACAGGCTTTAACTTCTGTTCAGCGCTGCTGCCATGGTAACGCTGAATGATGGTCACGCGCAGTGGAGAAAAAGCACATGAATTCGGATCTGAGCGTCACATTAAGGTGTCGAGGCCACGAATCGGATACGTATCCGATCTAGGACCACATATGAAAGTGGATCAGGTCGGATTTGAAAAGATCAGATTTGTGTCCACACAGCCCTGAAAACATCAGATCTGAGTCACATTAGGGCAAAAAATCTGATTTGTGCCACTTCAGTCTGGTAATGTGAACGTAGCCTCCATCTCTTGTACTTGATACAGCTTCATCACATTGCTCAGCTAACTGGCTAGTTAGCAGGCTACAAGTCTACCAACAATAAAAGGAAAGGCACCAGGTTTATAGCCAGACACAGCAATAACCCACAAATGTTATGTATGTTATGCTCAAACTTCCCAAAAAACTTTTTACAGGGAAAGGTTTGCACAGCTAGGTGATTAGCTCACTAAAGCTAACATGCCGAGTGCAAATAATCTGCTCCTCACTACCTTCTGCAGCGAGGGGACACTTGTGTAACGAAAGTGTGACCCACGTCCAAGCGGTGAGTCAAAGTGGGCAAGGGCGAGTTATAAAAAGAGTTTAAACAGGGCCCTGCTCTTTCCCCTCCTTTCCAAGCATCACAACAGCCACTCAGTCATATTTGCCAAGTTGGACGGTTAGCGCGCTCTTCCAAATGCTCTTTATTTCGGATTTCTCTGAGCGATGGTGCTGGGGTGTCTGTGGTGTTTGCATGCACTAACAAAGGCTAAATTATATTTGAATATAACGGTTCATGTGAAATTAGTCATTTATACTTACTACTTGTGTTCAAATGTACTGTATATACTGACTCAGGTAAGCAACTGTTTATGGGTTTAGTTCATTAAGGTTAATTAAGGCAATTTTGTCAGTTGCATCTGAATAAATTCCCTTTGAATTCCCTTATTTTACATAGTGCTTTTTCCAGAAAAAGGAAATGAGTTCAGAAGAACGAAAAGCAAAGCAAATTTCATTACTTTTCTAATTTTTGAATGTAGTTCTGGTTCTAAGGTGAAGCTTTTTTGTGATCTTTTTCGATTTTTCACTATTAAAACTAGAGTTGCCCAAAAAAAAT
This sequence comes from Colossoma macropomum, assembly GCF_904425465.1. Classification (NCBI taxonomy): domain Eukaryota; kingdom Metazoa; phylum Chordata; class Actinopteri; order Characiformes; family Serrasalmidae; genus Colossoma; species Colossoma macropomum. Next base: position 2,852,532 of record NW_023496051.1, read on the forward strand.
TACTAACTCATGACTAAACTATCAAAAGAGATCATGACATTTGTCTTTGTGAACGTGTATACAGTTAATCTAGATACTGTTAGTGGTACTACATTGTTATTACTAGGGCTGAGTATAGTTATTTATACTAATACTGCTACCTTGACTTCACGATTCCCATACTATAATTCATTCAATACGTCTTTAAAATGACAAAAGTAGGCGTGGCTAAAAGGGGGATACTACCTAATATTTAAAAGTTTCTGTGTAATTCAATCAGTGTGAGATAAACAGTGTAATTGAGAGTGAGGTGAAATTGGGGTTTCAATGTCTACAATGCAAATACAGCTGTTTACTTACTATCCAAAATGTACACAAGTCTTCTGAGTTTTTATATATAATGTTGATGAAGGTAAAAAAGTGGTAAATCTGAAAGAAATCTGTTTTCTTTGGCGACAAATTTCACCTTGCCCTGTGTGTACCACTCCTCCACGAACAGATGTTAAAAAATTACCCAAAACCTTGGCGAAGCACTATAATAGAACAATGCATCGTCTAGAAGATTTCCAGAAGAAAATTTAAATCCTTCATTTCGTCAAGCATTTATTTGGTTTCAGCATCATTCCAAAAGTGTTTTGCTGCCGTCTCTCGGCAATATTGCTTGTGTTTTTCCGGGACTGCCGTCTGTTTTCGCACACGTGCAGACTGAGAAAACCGAAAGAAATCAGAGTAAGAGTTCACATGCAGTGAGGAATCCAACTACTGAACTAAAAGCTCTCTTTATCTGATTTCTAGACCTTACTCCGATCTAAGAAATTGGAGTCTACTATTTCATGACCAGATAACTGCAGAAATCTGATTATGATCGGATTATTGAGTGCATGTAAACGCACTCGTGGATAGGAACTTGTGGTTCCTATCACCACCACTGTGATCAATTCTGACTTGGTAAGTTTCTCTAGAACAGAGCATTTCATATCAAACCACGCTGAATGACTTTGTTTACATCTTAACAACTTCATTATGCAGAAATGTTCAAAAGTTGGTAGGATTCCCCTTTAAACCAGAAGTAAATGTGAGTTAGACAGCCAATCACCAGTCTAGATTATGGAACCAGCATGCTTATCAACTCATTGGTAGTAAAGGCTAACTATTTAAACTACTGAAATTCGGTATTGTTTTTCTATATTTGGTAGTAATTCCGTCAATACTGTATTCTTATTAATGTACTTGTGTTCTAATAAGAAATCCATGAAACCACTCACACTGTTATGATCTTAGAAAACGGCCATGGCTGGTTGTGCTTGAAAGAACATGCACCTACTCCTGGAAATCTGCCATACTACAGTTTATTTCAAGCTCTAATCCAAACACACTAGGCCCCGATATCTATTCTAAAAACCTCAATGAGCTGCGCTGACTGGGTGCTCCTCCTGCAGCAGGGCTGGGCGAGTTACGGCTAAATAAATCAGTCCTGACCCTCGTTATCAGACTGGACTAACCGCAACAACATTACACTCTCAGACTATAACCCGGGTCAGCTGCCAGGCCGTGTGAATCAGCAGCTTTTGCTTTGGACTTTAAAGTGAGTGCTATCTCCAGGCTCTTTAATAGATTACCTTGATTGCAAAATCCTTCACTTTAAAGGGAAACCCCACCCATTTTGCAAAATGTATGCATGATTAAGTGGTTAACATGTTGACAAAGTCATTCACGGAGCGGTTTGGTGTGAAACGCTTTGTTCCAGAGAAACTTGCAGAGTCAGAATTATTCACAGTGGTGGTGATAGGAACCAGACGTCCACCTCTATAAGCTCCCTCACATAACAGTTATTACATGCAATGGTTATGAATACAATGGCTGATGTCTGAGGCACTGTTTTACGGTAGTTTTGTGACAAAGGTTCACTGGTGGCTTTGGGTGGTAAATAAAATGGCTATATTTGCATTGTAGGCATTGGGACCCCTGGTTCCTTATCAGCACCACTGTAAAGAAAATCTGTAAGTTTCTCTACAAATGAATTATTTCACATTAAATCGCTCTGAATGTCTTGGCGTATATTGTAACCACTGAATTATGGAAAACTTTTGAATAATCAGTGGAATTCACCTTTAACTTAAGCAAGAACACTTTGGCCCAGTCCCATTTCTCATTTTTACCTCTACCCCTTGTTTTCGAGTGTCACCCTAACCCCTTGGAACTGAGTTACAGGGGTGGTGGTTGAAATCTTCCTCTATGAAATGGGACCCTCAAATAAAAACAGCATCTCTTCATTAACAGCTACTAGCGCTGCTCTGTAGGCGACCCTGCCAGTCTGCAGTGACGGCAGAGGAGGGTAAAGTTCAGCTCCTCACTGCTGGGCTTTAGTTACATTTAGGGCATCATATGCCTTCAAAGAGGGGGACAATTATTTATCGCCCACCCCTAATTCTTCAGTGATATGAAGCTGAAGTCAGATATTCACCAACTGCTTGTTTGAATTCTCCCGTTCCTTAAATGGTGCAGCAGTTACATTCTGGCGCCTCATGCTCCAGAACTTCTGCACCATTTAAGGTGGAACGGGAAAGTTAGCTAGCTACTGAGACATTAGCATATTAGTAGCGATTTTTTATGCTTGTTATGAAGAAAAAGACCATAATACACTGAAACAACATTAAACTAAGATAATACAGTGGTTATCGTCATTTTTTGAGAAAATACTTTATACTGTGGGTTTCTTTGGTCTCTTGTTCAGCCATCTTGCCATTTTTCTTTCCTCATAACACTCTGTTTGGAGTGTCTGAAAAACCTCCGTTTGGAGGGCCATGTAGCCCCAACACTTCGCCCTACCCCTCTTTCTCAACATCATAAGGGACACCCTACCCCTAGACATGAACATGCAAAACAGAGGGGTAGGGCGAAGTGGTTGGGGCGAGGGGTGAAATGGGATTGGGCCTTTCAGTCTCAGATGATAATCTGGGTGCATTTGGAAAATCCTTTTTGTAAAAAAGGACAGGTTTTCTTTTTCCTGACATCCTATGGTTGTTTTTCAGACACAGATTGAGTGTAGATCTAACTCTAAAGGGATTTGGAGAATCCCTATTAGTAATGGAGTGAGTGAGACTAGACTCAGTCTGTGTGGAAAGTCAGCTTCTGCAGTGTGGAAGTGTGTAGGACCAGAAGCTTTACACACACAGTGAGTAAAAGAACTAAATGCACATTTTTTAAACTGGACCTGAATGAAATATTCACCACGGAATGCAATTTCTCTGAATGTGTTTGACAGAATAAACGGTGTTGAATAACTGCATTGTTTCCCTGTTGTAAACAGGAGGGAGTGACATGTGACATGGTGATGCAACAGTTGCATCAGATTCACATTTTCACTTTCCTTCCCTCATTTCTGCCCTGACTGAGTCAAGCAGGTGTGTGGCTGTGAGTGGGTTTGTCCACTTTGGCCCACATTTGAGCAGACCGAACCCACTCACACCGTTAAGCCTGCCTGATCCGCTTCATGCCTCCGCGGCTGTGTTGCATTTACGCAGGCTGAGGGTGCGCACGCTCGTTCATCAGTTTATACGAGTGGACGTGTATTGCGTAATACTAGAATCGCACACGAGGCAGATTTAGGATTATTAAACTGTCTAAAGTCATAACCTCAGTGGTTGCATCTGCACAGGGTTCTATACATGTATAAAAAAAGGAATATCAAATTCTCTTTTGAGAATTTGCAATAACATCAAGTAAAAAACCACACTGGTCGCCTCCACCGCCCTGCTGCTCTTTACTCTTATTCACTACAGTGGCCTAGTTACACAGATTAAAACAGTCTAAAGTACAACCTCAGCATTCAGTTTGTACACAACAGAACATTTACTGATAGTGAAACCTTTCCACAGATCAGGGAGGTATTTTACAAAGCAGCATTTCTCAATAAGAGACCAAATGTCTGAACTGTCCATTAGGAGGAGAGCTCCTGTTGGACAACCCTAGCTTTGGACTTTTCCAGTTACCTGAAAACAGTGTTGCATTTTGAAGAGTAATACATTTTACTCACATTTACACCAATCAGGCATAACATTATGACCACCTCCTTGTTTCTACGCTCATTGTCCATTTTATCAGCTCCACTTACTATATAGGTGCACTTTGTAGTTCTACAGTTACAGACTGTAGTCCATCTGTTTCTCTGCATACTTTGTTTTACCCTGTTCTTCAGTGGTCAGGACCCCCATGGACCCTCACAGAGCAGGTACTATTTGGGTGGTGGATCATTCTCAGCACTGCAGTAACACTGACGTGGTGGTGGTGTGTTGGAATGTGTTGTGCTGGTACGAGTGGATCAGACACAGCAGTGCTGCTGGAGTTTTTAAACACCTCAGTGTCACTGCTGGACTGAGAATAGTCCACCAACCAAAAATATCCAGCCAACAGTGTCCTGTGGGCAGCATCCTGTGACCACTGATGAAGGACTAGAGGATGACCAACACAAACTGTGCAGCACCAGATGAGCTATCATCTCTGACTTTACATCTACAAGGTGGACTTACAAGGTAGGAGTGTCTAATAGAGTGGACAGTGAGTGGACACAGTGTTTAAAAACTCCAGCAGCACTGTTGTGTCTGATCCACTCGTACCAGCACAACACACCCTAACACACCACAACCACATCAGTGTTACTGCAGTGCTGAGAATGATCCACCACCCAAATAGTACCTGCTCTGTGAGGGTCCATGGGGGTCCTGACCACTGAAGAACAGGGTAAAAGGGGGCTAACAAAGTATGCAGAGAAACAGATGGACTACAGTCTGTAACTGTAGAACTACAAAGTGCACCTATATAGTAAGTGGAGCTGATAAAATGGACAATGAGCGTAGAAACAAGGAGGTGGACATAATGTTATGCCTGATCAGTGTATCATCATTTAAATGTTATTTGTTTTTTTTCTCCAGCTCCTTCTTAACTTCATGTACTACATTAAGTATGGTAAGAAAAGCTGCCACCGAACCTGTCCTGCTTGGTTTAATCATGTAGTTGGAGCCATTTGAATGTTTTTTTTTATTATATGTCATTTTCATACTGTTATTCCGAATCTCAAAGTCAGTAGTACCATGTGACCAAATTACTAGTAAATAAAGTGTTAAGGCCAGAAGGTTTGATCAACTCAGATATGTGCTCAGGTTTGAAGAACATGCGGGCGAAGGGGAATTCCAACAATGTTTCAGATTTTCTGAATAATTCAGTCCTTGAACAGACTCGCTCAGAGTGGTGAAGTGGTTCATTGTAGAGAAACTTACAGACCCCGATTTCTTTAGTGGTGGTGATCGGAACCACAATGTCTACAACACAAATATAGCCATTTTATTTACTATCCAGAACCACCAGTGGACCTACATGTTCTTCTGAGTTTTATATGTGTTGTTGATGATGGTAAGATAGTGGGGAAATCTGGAAAAACAAGTTTTCTTCGGGGACTATTTTGCCTCACAACACCCCTCTGCCGCCATGAACGGGTTAAAATACATTTTAAGCCAAAACTTTATCACAAAAGTGTGTCAGACATGAGGCAGCATATATCTGACATATATATATATATATATATATATATATATATATATATATATATATATATATATATATTTCATGTAATAACTTGCTGTGAGCTTTTAGAGGTGGACGTCTGGTTCCCATCACCACCACTGTGAACAATTCTGCCTCTGCAAGTTTCTCTAAAACGAAGTATCTCACACCAAACCATCCTGAATGACTCTGTTTACGTCATTTTATTATGCAGAAATTCGAAAAATTGGTGGAGCGCCCCTTTAAAGCTCAGGCTAGAGGCATGAACGGGTTAAAGAGTGGTTTGTTGGGGGCGTGTGGTGACGTCGCAGAGGGGGCGGGGCTTGGCGCTGAGCGGCGTGACATAAACAGGGTCACCTGGAGTCCTACAGACCGAGCGGTGTCCTTCAGTTTAACATTGGTACGAGGATACTTAACACCTTCCCCCTCCTCACCCCGAGTGACCCCCCCTTTTTCTCCGTCCTACGGCTCGGTAACGGTGAACGCTCGGGCGCCTGCTGGCTGATCTTTGGGGGGTGCAGAGCTGGAGCTGCAGGAGGGACCGCTGGAAGGAAAAGGCGCTGCGCTGAAGCGTTAAGTAACTTAACGGAGGAGCGGACGGACACTCGGCTGACCCAGGACCAACAACATAAGCCTGTCTGCTCGGCCAAAGCCGTTTCACTGCGTCTGAAAGTGTCTGCTGATCTGCTGATCCCACACACACACACGGACACTGTCCGCAAACCTCGTGTGGACGGTGAACACACACCTGGGGCTCCGGAGGGAACCGACCTGCTCTCACATGATGTACACAATAACCAGAGGTCCCAGCAAACTAGTCACACAACGGAGGACAGGTACTGGTTTTGCATTAGAAATGCCATCACATCACTGTACATGTATATATGTAAGCCTAGGACTCATTAGCAGCACAACACCTTTACACCTATAGCTTAATAACCTGGACATGACTTCCAAGCAGCTGCTTATGCGTGCATTGTGTATGTCTTTCAGGCCCCACGCAGCAGATCGACAGCAAAGCCAACGACTTGAAGCACAAACAGAGCCACTGGCTGGACTCAAAGTGAGTAAATCCGACTCGAGGCTGAGGCAGACCGAGGCTTCCTATTCGCCAGTTCTCCCCGTTCCACCTTAACGTAGATAACCTAGCTGCTGCACCATTTAAGGTGGAACGGGGAAAGTACGAGTTCAGCTCGTGCCTTCAGCTCCATGTGGGCTAAACGTCCTTTAAACCTTTAAACGCTGCAGGCCAGCTCTGAAAACAAGCCTCAGCGACTTTAGCCAAAGCGAGCTCGGCCTCGGGCCGCTGCAGAGCCGAGGAACCTTAACTCCAGCCGGTTGTGTAAAGTTTTTGTCAGGCCGTTTGTTTTAGTCTGGGTTTGACCTTGTCAGTCAGTGCTACGCATGTGCGCGGAGCGTGTGAGCTGTCCGGTGTGCTAACCTAGCTTGTGCAAGCGTCCTACCGGATCGCCTGTTTTCCTGATCTGCACAAAACACCACGTGGGATATCATGACTGCCTGATCAGGTTATTTAGGCTGTGCTACCAGTATTAAAACTACTGGGATGATATTGTGATAGCCTGAATCTCCTTATCAGAAACGGTTACCGGCGTTAAAAGCATAATTATGACATTCTGATAGCTTAAATTGCCTTATCAGGCGGTAGGTAGTAACACTAGCCTGACTTTGTACTGAATCAACATTAAAAAAAATGCAATAAAACGTTTGATATGCTGAGTTACTACGCTAGACTAGTGCTTTGCGCATGCTCAGTACGTCCGCTTGGCACCGGCGCGTCCAACCTGTGGTGAATGTTTGACCTGCTTGTTCATTTTCGACAAAACTCGAAGATTTAATGAAGATGAAAAGCAAATCTTTGAAAAGAGGCTTGTCGTGTAAGAGCAAGGACACAGTCTCTCTCAGGGAGCTGCACAGAGCTGTAAGCTAGTCTGAAGCTCCGGAGCTTTTGGTCCAGTTAATATAACGTTAAGTGTTTATACGTATGTAAATGTAGCATGCTGGCCGTATTTTGGTCAACATTATGAAGGATAACAGCACAATTTCATAACACGCTGCCTGCCAGTCTCCACAGAGACGACATTGTGTAGGGAAGTTACAACAGCAGACGCATGCGCAGTGCTGACGACCCTGACTGGCGTTTCTCTAGCGTAGCGCCGCTCACCGAGGGTCTTAAAGGGGAATTCCGGATATTTTTCAAGAATTGTATATAATTTATGGGTTGAGATGTAAACGGAGTCATTCAGGATGGTTTGGTGTGAGATACTCCGTTTTGGAGAAATTTACAAAGTCAGAACTGTTCACAGTGCGGGTGATAGGAACCAGACGTCCACCTCTAAAAGCTCCCTCACAGAAAACGATTACATGACATTTAGTGATAAAGATTTTGGCTTAAAATCTATTTTAATTTATGCATGGACAGAGGCGTTCATGAAGGGTGTTGTGAGGCAAAATAGTCCCCAGTAACATTTTTTTTTTTTTTTAATTTTTATGACTATTTTACCAGCATAAACATTACATATAAAAACTCAGACATGTGTAGGTTCGCTGGTGGTGGTGTTAAAAATGTTTTAGGTAAAAACCTCATCTCAAAAATCCCAAAACTATTGGTAATGATATTGTGTAATAACTTTTTCTGTGGCGTAACGTTTAGAGGAATTAAACTCTTCAGATGTCTGGTTCCTATCACCACCACTGCGGACAATTAGTGGCTAGGTTTCTCTAAAATGGTCCTTTTCACATCCATTCTAAATCACTTTGTTTACATCCTGACCATTTTATTATGCATGAATTCTGAATTCCCTATCATTTTAAAACCGGCCACCTTGACCTCCTTTTCTTTTCCTCATTAAAAATGTTGTGTTTTTTAATTTTAATGTTGTTGCTTTTAGTTCGCCGGCGCCTAAAATCGTCTTCCAGCGCCTGAACGGAAAGCGCTACCACAGATCGACCTCGCCGAAAGAGGACAGCACAGCCGAAGGCTTCACTCCAGCACACGAGGAAAATGTCAGATTTGTGTATGAAGGTGAGAGAGGTTTAGTTATTGTGTACACTGTGTGTCCAAAAGTTTGTGGACACCTCTCTAATTGGTAAATTAAGCGAAATTTAAGCGATTTCGTATGCACAGCTTGTATAATCCCTAGAAAAGCATTGCCAATAAATGGGACTGGGTCCAAATAACTGAATGAACTGATCTCCTTCTTTTAAATTAAACCAAGAAAACAGAAGTCAGAAGTTATTCAGCTGTTCAGCTCTGGGAGCAGCTGCACGTAGGCCTAAGGCTACCAAGCCCAATGCCAAGCATGGGCTAGAGGTGTATAAAGCCCCCCAGCATTGGGCTGCGGAGTCAGAGTGGATCCAGAGCTAGTCATCCAATATCACTACCTGACCTCACTAGTGCTGGAATGCAATCAAATCCTCACAGCAATGTTCCACCCTCTAGTGTAAAGCTTTCTCAGAAGATTGGAGGCTATTACAGCAGCACTCTTAAATTTATGGTTCTTCAAGGGTTCTTTAATCAAGAAAATGGTTCTATGTAGAACCAAGAACCCTCTGCATGATTAAATGTCCTTTGCATCGTGAAATTGTTCTTCAGATTGATAGAGAATGTGTTGTAGATGGTTCTATCTAGCACCAAAAAGGGTTCCACTATTGTTACAAGAGTGATAAGGGGACCAATGTCCTATTAATACCCTTAATTTCAGAAGAAGCCTTTTGATGAGCTCATGTCTACAAACTATAGGACATGTGGTGCTCTTGGGTGTCTTACAGTGTTGTGTACAAAGCCTGTGCTGTGCATATATCTCAGCCTGGCCATCATCAGACTCCAAGAGAAGGGCAAAGGCAGGGACAGGAGCTCTGTCCGTGACACTTACAATGCCAGAGAAAGATTAATTTTAGCCAGGCTGCTCACAGGGTCATGGTTTTTCCACGAATTGCTTTCACTCGGTAGGGGTTAAGGTCATTTGCATGCTGTAAAAGATAAGCCACAGTTTAGAAATAATAACTTACAGGGTCCATTTTGTGGAACTAAAGCAAGAGAGTGTATATTAAACAGTTAAAAAGCCTAAGTTTTATTCAATAACATGAACTGTTAACCCATTTTGTTTTGGTCATGCATTTGGCAAACAGTGATGTTAGTATTCTATTCAGTTCATTGCAACAAGGTACAGCAGGTTTCACACAGCTGTTTCACCAGTTGCCACTTTCAGTACACAAACATACATAAAGCCAACACAACATGTTTAAAAGGGGGAAAAAAAAGCCCAAAGCTCTTATCTCGGTGAAACTGCCCTTCTTCAGGCAAGACCCCTCCTAATGGCTGATGCAACTACACATGCAATCTAGCCTGCTTAGCTCGCAAGGCCAGTCAGATCACAACCCACCCTTGTTTTGCATTTGAATACATTGTTTAGCTATTAAATGGAAATGATTTTAGGTCTCAGATCTTCCATTCAGTAGACAGCAGCAGTCCCGCTAAGCTGTTTCTCACTCCCCACTAAGCTAGACTGTCAAAACTGAAAACTGTAAGCGCTTTGAGGTCACCTGCTGTCCACAAGTAATCTCTGGTTAAGTGCCAAGCTAAGTAGCCTTTCCTACAGAGGTGTCTTCTTGTTTATCTGATTAGCACGCACTGGCGGGTCTGGAGGGGTCTACGAAGTACTTAAGTCTTGACAGGTCTTGTCTACGAAGCTGGGATTCAGAGGTTAACAAGCAAACTTATGGCTTTGTCTTCGTTAGCGCTGAAATGAGTCACTTGGAAGCATTTTGGCTTAATTAACCAATTAATCCAGCTTCAGTTCCTACAGTGTTGTTTACTAATGTTGAGAAACTGTGTGTGTGTTTGCAGCTTGGCAGGAGGTGGAGCAAAAGCTTGGGGACGGAGCCCAGCCGGAGAACGGGAAAGGCCCAGTGCAGTATGCCGAGAGGAGTCCTAACCCCAGCATGAAGAGTGAGTCACTAAATACATGCGGTCTTATGCCACTCATGTTATAAAGGTGCATCCGTCACTTTACGTCCCGCTGCACTGTGTGAACGTTTTATGAGAAGTTTGAAGTTGTTACATTAATAGAACTTCCCCAAATCGCTTATGAAGTCAGTTTTGGAGATGTGAGGTTTTCTTATGACAGTCGCCGTATAGTCTTATACTGTTAACAGCGTATGTTGCAAGCGGTCACTGGATTACATAAACCTAAGCTGAATTTACATGCTGGTGGTAGAGGGATGACAGCAAACTAAATATTCTGTGGTTCTCAAGGAAGCTGTGACGGAAAATTCCACCCACAGCATGTTCTGTTCTGCTGACCGCAGCACTAAGTGGATGAATACCAAATGTGTTATTGTTGAAGTCCAAGTCACCTGATATTAAACAAAAAAAAGATAAGTAGAGGATCCTCTTGACTATTTTACCTTAAACGAGTAATCGACACTGCTTAGTTTTCATCTGATAATCATCCACTCTCACTTACCAGTGAGGTATTTTCAACATGTGAACACAGCATAATGTTCTATAGGAGTTACATTATACAGAACTACTGCAGTACAGTACTTTGTAAATAGACTCTTATACCACCAACAGCTAGTCACTATCCTAGTAAAGCAATAAGCTACCAGAGGCCGTGGGTTACTGTGATTTTTATCACGGGGAAGGGTGTTGTTAGGCATGATGCGAAGCGGAGTAAAACTCCCTTCGCTGTGATTAAAACCGCAGTAACACACTGCCTCGAGTGGCTTATTGCTTTCATTAAACGGCGGCCAACATAAAATATATTATTATAAAGGGTTTTAGATAATTATTTAAGTTATTATTAATAATAATCAACATCAGTATTCTGCCAAGAAATGTAGTTCCATCACTGTAAACTGCAGACATTTCATGATTTAAAAAAAAAAAAAAATCATATAACAGTAAACATATGATAACACAGCACTGTTTAATGCATAGTTTATAAGTACTTTTTGGTCACCAAATCACCACCGTGAGTCTTCTGCCACTTTTCTCATGCAGGGGCTGAATCTCAAACGGCTCCCTGCTGCCTACATAGTGCACTACATAGGCATTTAAATACTGACTCCTGCAACCCAACAATCCATATTGCTAAAAATGGTCATTTGGGGTTCATACACATTCATACTCGACAGGCAGTGCAGTATCAGACAGCAGAAGATAAAATTTCCAAACTTAATGTTACACAGCTCACTATTTAGCTAGGGAGTACGGAGCCGTTTGGGACTCAGCCTGGGTTTGACGCGACTTCTGACTGAAACACGGACATTTGAAGTGTGTGAGACATTCAGGTTCATTCTTTAGACTTTTATAGTGCCGTTTTACAGTGAATCATATTGTGAGTGCTTTAATTCAAGCCTGTGATATTAAAGTTGGAGTTGTTTAGCATGTTTGCTGTCTTCTAGCCTGTTAGCTGACCAGCCCAGTTCTAGATAAGAAAATAAGTTTTCAGCCACTCAGTTTAAAACAAAACCGGGTTCTTACTTCATCAGTTCACTTGGTGCTCTGTGTGACCAGCATTAGAGTCAAAGATTAATCCTTTAACAGCAGAAGCGTTTTTTGTGCCGTGGTGCAATGATACAGAGTTCAGTCACTGTGAGGCGTCATAGCCGTGATACACCCTGGATTTTACAACGGCTTTGAACGCAGCTCAGCCAATCAGATTTTAGGACCAGAACGATGTTTTATAAAGGAGTTTTTGCACTGGGCAGCGCAATTTGGTCTGGTCAGAAGTAAACTGTACCAAACCTGAGTACACCTGCTGAATTTAGACAGCCTTTTATTGGGGTATGAAGCATGCAGAGCCGGAACCTGTGTGTGGAGCTAGTGATGGTACAAACCACTGATTGGTCAAACACACAAAATCGTCATGTGGTGTCACTGGAGTCAGACGACCCCTTTAAGAAACAAACAAAAAAAGAAAACGGTTAGTCAGGATTGCTGGCTGTGACTAAAATAAACCAAACAGTAAGCCAATGGTAAACCAGAACTTGAAGCTCCTAAGTTGTTACTAAGGATAGATTTGCGTGAGAAATCATGTGACCACACAAGCTAAAGAGAACTCCACTTACTTTCATGCTTCTGTTGTGCGCTAGGAAAGGGACACACGTACTCCAGCATGGTACGGATAGTTTTGGTTTCAGATTTGTAATTGTATTGTACTGCACAGTGGAGAAACACCATAAGACTGTACTACAACCACACTTAATAACTGATAACTGTCTCTATTAAGGCAAATATCTTATTTATATATTACGTATTTACACCCACTTTCCTATATTACTCCAATTTCGGAGATCTATACCATCTCTGATCCTTTATAGTGGTCCAATTAGTGTCCACTGTTACTGCACAGCAGGGGATCCAATTAACCTACTGTATATTAGGGGTGTGATTTTCGTGTTCAGACACACTCAAATGTTGGGTTAAAGCTGGAGCTGGATTCTAAGGAGCAAAGAAAAGGGTGCATTTAGAGGGGGATTTGAGACAATGTTCTGGTTAGGGCTCCACAATGTGGAAAATATTAAAAAATGCATAATTAACCTCTTGATGTGACGTTGGCCTCCATCATTTAGAACAAAGTTTTGTATTGGCTCACATGAATGCCTCGATTCAACCAAAGAACATCTGTCATCGATCAATTGTGCAACAAAACATTGAGCGATTTGGTCAGAGGCTCATTTGCAGATCATACACTGCGGTATCAGTACTGTGAAGGCTTTTGCTGATCATGCTCAAGCAGTGTTGTATTGTGCAGCCCTAGTCTGTGCATCACATAACTGTGGTTGCTGAACAGCTGTAGAATGTCACCACACCCTCCCTGCTGCTCCCCCACCTGGTGCTACTGAAACACTTCCCCTTGGCCCTGAGGCTGTGGCATGGTCCAAGTGTAAATCTGCAACTGCCAGAATGACAGCTGTGCTCTCGGGCTCCACCACAGCAAGGACTTTCTGTAGCAGCCGAGGCCCGATCAGGTTTCAAAACATGGCTTTCGAATGCCGTTAGATTTCACGTTAACCTTCTCTGACTTATACCCTGTATTCCCTGCGTGCTGCTTTTATCTTTAACTTTGAAAGGAAGCTGTGATTGAGAGACTGGCTTATAAAGTCAGTTTTGGAGATGCAAGGTTTTCTTATGACAGTCGCCATATAGACTTACACCGATCAGGCATAACATTATGACCACCTCCTTGTTTCTACGCTCATTGTCCATTTTATCAGCTCCACTTACTATATAGGTGCACTTTGTAGTTCTACAGTTACAGACTGTAGTCCATCTGTTTCTCTGCATACTTTGTTAGCCCCCTTGTAGTCCACCTTGTAGATGTAAAGTCAGAGACGATAGCTCATCTGCTGCTGCACAGTTTGTGTTGGTCATCCTCTAGTCCTTCATCAGTGGTCACAGGACGCTGTTGGCTGGATATTTTTGGTTGGTGGACTATTCTCAGTCCAGCAGTGACACTGAGGTGTTTAAAAACTCCAGCAGCACTGCTGTGTCTGATCCACTCAGACTAGCGCAACACACACTAACACAACGTACGTGACAAACGTAACATAACAAATTTTTTTTTTTAAACATCGAGTCACTTTACCTGAAAATAAGAACATGCATCATCTAAGAAGATGAAGAATATTTAAATACTTTCATTTCGTGTGTGGTTTCAGTGCAGCTCCAAACGTGTTTCGCTGCGTATCATGACGTCCACCGTCTGATCTCGCACATGCGCAGACTGAGAAATCCGAAAGAAATCAGAGTAAGAGTTTACATGCACTGAGAAATCTGATACTGAGCTAAAATCCAGCCTCTTTATCGGATTTCTAGATCGGAGTATGGTGTTTACATGATCCTTTGAATAATCGGATAACTGCAGAAATCGGATTATTGAGTGCATGAATACGCACTCAGTGTTGTCCATTAGTACTTCTTGTCAGCATATCTGGACCACTGAACTACATGTATGATGATAACTAGTGTACAGTAACTGCACAGTAACTAGTAGCTGACAACGTTTGTTTGTTATTCTTATTAATAATGAGTTTCTCTCTGCAGACTTTGTGCCTATTGATCTGGAGGAGTGGTGGGCTCAACGCTTCCTGGCCAACATCGCCAATCTGTCGTGACAGCTGCAGGACAGGGGTGCAGCGGGGGAGGGTCGTGGGTGCTGGACTGAGGTGGGGCAGTGGGGTGTGTGTGGGGGGGGCTCAGGTTGACCTACCAGGTGAACTAAGCTGAGCTCTCTACCGCCACCACAGGACACTGTGCTCAGAGTTCACGAGGCCAGACTGCACTACACAGAGAGAAGCAGAGAAAGGCTTCAATCTGAACTCAATGTTAGATATGTGCCCTTTCTTCTTTGGTTGTCCTGCCTCTGCCTGGCTGGCCAGTCTCTCTTACCCATACACACACACACACACACACACACACACACACACACACACACACACACACACACACACCGACAGACAACTCAGAAAGAGAGGATGATCCGAGATTTTCTTCCGCTTTTGGTTCTTTCTAACAGCGTGCCGAAAACGAGACGTCCGTTTTTTTCTTGGCTGGTCTTTGCATAAAAAATGAAAAAATGATCATTAAAAACAGTAAATTGTTTTTCAAGACTTGGTGTGCTGAGTGCCTTCTTTTAGGTCAAATCACAAAGGAGTTGCAGTTTGTAATACTGGGAAATATTTAAAAAAAAAAAAAAAGGGTAGTTAGTGCTTTAGGAAATTAATCTTTTAATTCCATTATTTAAACATTAACTTCACTTGGTTTAATTAATATTTTGACATTTTAAAACTGTTTAAACAATGAGGTATAAAAATGCACCAAACAAGGAGGCTTGTCTGAAACCCTGAGTTAATTTCTAGCTCTTCATGACTCATCATAAACTACAGGCACAGCAGATAACTTCAGTCCCACTGCTGCAGCACCACACCCCTGTGCACTGTTCTCCATTCAGCTCATAAAGGGACTGATATTTAACCAATGTGCTGAATCACATGCATTAGAGTGTGTTTCCTAATCCTGCTCTTTCGTACCGCTGCTTTATGAGGTTTGAATGAATGTCTTAGACCATAAAATGTGCAGTGCAGGGGTGCTTTTGGTCCAGGATTGAAAAACACTGCCCTTGGGGTACAAAGAGCGAAGAACAACTCCAAATGCACCGCTCTTATTCCTATCGGTATCTATTACTGACTCACACTCTCTCTAACTTTACTCACCACCTCATCTTTCTTATACAGCTCATTTAGAAGCCTCTTCTATATAGTCCATTTCATGCAGTCATCCAGGGGGCTCTTCTTCTGTATGGTCCTTTTCACACAGCTGATCCAGAGTAGTCTCCTATAGCCCATTTCACGCAGCTCATCGAGAGGGCTCTTCTGTAGTGCCTCTCAGGCAGCTCATCCAGAAGGCTCTTCCATAGTTTCTCTAAGGCAGCTCATCCAAAAGTATCTTCCATATGGTCGCTCTTAGGCTGCTCATCGAGTGTGTGCTCCCACAGTCCCTTTAGCACGGCTTTTCTGAAGTCCTTCTCAGAGAACATTCCTGTAGGCCTCCTCACGCAGCTCAGTCAGCTGGCTTAGCCATCCTCCTCTTCCCCCGGCCACCTGCACGCCCTGGCCCTGCAGCAGGGGCCCGGGTACGGGCCTTCCTGCGTGAGGGGGCTGGGTGGCCTGGCTTGGCAGTGGTGAAGGTGATGCACTGGGAGTCCAGGAAGTCCAGCAGCTTGGCAGTGCCCAGCCTGATGCCTGCTGTTCTCAGCCTGGCCTTCAGCTCAGAAAGGGAGAGCGGCTGGTACTGCAGCACATGGCCGTACAGAACTGGGTCCGACTGGATGAAGGAGCGCACGGCCAGGAGTTTGTCCTTCTCGCGCACGGCTGCCTGAGACGCTGTGATTCCCTCGCTGTCCGAGCCGTCGTCGTCGGAGTCGCACAGCTCAGGGTTTGACCTGGAGACCAGAGGTTACACTTAGGCACTGTTTTACATGGACTATAACGTGACTGAAGGCAGTAAACTCACAGATATGTGCCACCTGCATTATATGAGAAATACTGATAGGAAATGCTGTTTCAAATATATCGGAATCACCATTTAAACATGTGTAATGAATGTTTTTTAAAAAATAAACAAATAAAATAAACAATTTGGCACATGAGAAATGCTAAAGTCCAGAATGATGAATGGAGCATTAAGAATAAAGCGGAATGACTCCTATTTCAAATCTCAAGCTAACAACTAGACAAAAAAAAACACTGTAAATAAAGTATTACAGTATATGTATTATTCTCATTTTCTTACTGTTCATGTGATTTCTTACTTCTTGTTGTTCTCAAAATACCTGATATTGTGAAATATGTCTAGTTTAAATACAGAAAACTAAAGTTGTTACTGAACATAAAGCACAAAAATGAATGCGAAAAATGATTGCAAACTGTAAACAAAGCTACAAACATGCTAGGAAAAAGAATGTGGAAACCCTTATATAACAATAAACGCACTAATAAAGGAATAAACACACAAACATGCATAAAAGCACCTATTCCCAGTAGCGTTCTGACAGTATTAGAGAGATGTGCCTAGTATTAGTGAGTCTAAACACATGTAAATATGTGTGCAGGTGTTGTACCTTTCTGACTCAGCTGTGGAGGATGTGTTGGAATCCTGAGATGTAGGTAGGACATCATGATCCTCACTGCCAAACTGCAGTTTCCTAGGAGAGACAGGAGGTGGTGCTGTGGGCTGTTTAAAGGAAAGCAGTGCAGGCTGGAGAGTTGATGCCATTGGCGGACGCCCCGCTCTGGGACGGCTCACTGGAGAAGTTTCCTCCTCAGACTCAGAGGTCATCAGCTGGTGGGTGTACTGGTGGATCTCCTTCAGCTTCAAGACCATTTGTTTCTTGGGGAGGGGGCGGACCCCAAACCTGGAAGGATGTAAATATTGAAAAAGGAAATAAATCATCACAATCCTACATTTTAGACCCACAAATTCTAGGCATTACTTCTTCAGAATATCCTGACTCTAATTGTTTTCACACCTGTTGGGATGGTAAGCAAATAAAGACAGAAAGCAGTGTGATTTATAAATCTACTCTGACCTGTATTTGAACAAAAACAGTTCAAAGACAATGTTTTATCTTATTTTATCAACTTCATTGTTTTTGTAAATATACATTCTGAAATTGATGCAACAAGTTCCAAAGAAGTTGGGACAGGAGCAATTTAAGACTATGAATGTAGTGAAATGGTCATCTTAAACAGGAGATGCAATCAAGTGTGGATATACACTGATCAGGCATAACATTATGACCACCTCCTTGTTTCTACGCTCATTGTCCATTTTATCAGCTGCACTTACTATATAGGTGCCCTTTGTAGTTCTACAGTTACAGACTGTAGTCCATCTGTTTCTCTGATACTTTGTTAGCCCCCTTTTACCCTGTTCTTCAGTGGTCAGGACCCCCATGGACCCTCACAGAGCAGGTACTATTTGGGTGGTGGATCATTCTCAGCACTGCAGTAACACTGACGTGGTGGTGGTGTGATAGTGTGTGTTGTGCTGATCTGAGTGGATCAGACACAGCAGTGCTGCTGGAGTTTTTAAACACCTCAGTGTCACTGCTGGACTGAGAATAGTCCACCAACCAAAAATATCCAACCAACAGCGTCCTGTGGGCAGCGTCCTGTGGGCAGCGTCCTGTGACCACTGATGAAGGACTAGAGGATGACCAACACAAACTGTGCAGCAGCAGATGAGCTATCATCTCTGAGTTTACATCTACAAGGTGGACCAATGAGGTAGGAGTGTCTAATAGAGTGGACAGTGAGTGGACACAGTGTTTAAAAACTCCAGCAGCACTGCTGTGTCTGATCCACTCGTACCAGCACAACACACCACCACCACGTCAGTGTTACTGCAGTGCTGAGAATGATCCACCACCCAAATAGTACCTGCTCTGTGAGGGTCCATGGGGGTCCTGACCACTGAAGAACAGGGTAAAAGGGGGCTAACAAAGTATGCAGAGAAACAGATGGACTACAAAATATGACCATGAAGGACCGTACGGTTGCATAGCTGAAGACTTGTATAACAAAAGAATGGCAAAAAATTCCACTTTCGAAACTTTATCAGTTCGTGTCTTCAGTCCCTACTTTATTAAGTGCTGTTAAAAGGAATGGTGAGTAGAAAAAATGCTCCTGATCCAATTTTTGGAAAGCGTTGCAGGTATTAAATTTGGAATTAGTGTATATTTACAAAAAACAATGAAGTTTATATGGTAAAACGTAAAATAAATGTAATACAGGTCAAACTGAATTTACCAATCACTGCTTTCTACTCTTATTAGCATTTTACATACTGTCCCAAATTTTTTTGGCACTGGGTTTGCATTATGGGTTTAATTAAAATATAAGAACCTTTGTTGGGACAGTTTTTTATTATATTTGATCTCTTCCCAGTCATGAATCTTCCTGAGGTCATTGCTCATGGGGCAAAGCATAATTATTAGAATTAAATAAATCTGTGTCATGGCTCTGAATTTTGACACTAATTCTCTGTCAATCCAATTCACTCTAATACTGATTACAGTGGGTCAGAGCCTCACCTGTCCAGTCTTTTCTTGAGCTCAGGCGTGTCCATATCTGAGAAGCCAGGCATTGGAGTGATTGGCACCAGTGGGACTTGATTGTTCTTCTTGCGAGCCACTAAAAGAATAGATTTATATTACAAATGCATACATAAGCAGCGTGTCAGCTGCAGCACTGAAATCAATGTAAAATTGCAGGCCAAACCCAAAGCTAGAGACCAGAGTAGTATTTAAGTCCAGGTTAAGATAAAGACTTGCCTTATTCACTGGCCAGCATTAACTTTAAATAATATTTATAAAAATACTTTATAAAAATTATGCAACATATATGAATCCTTGATGTACTTTACCATAGGCTTATGTTATTTTTGAGCAAAACAATCAACTGTTTTTGTATTGTGTGAATGTATTAATGCCCAAATACAGGGTTTCTTAACCTGTGGGCCGCGGACCACCAGTGGGCCGTGAAGCACCCTCTAGTAGTCCGCGGGCCTGAACTTAGGGGGATGCAGTAATTGGGGCCGGTAACGTCACTGTAAGTTGTAAAAACATAAGTGGAAATATGAACTTAATAATTAAAAATCTAAGAATTAAACGTTTTCACCTATATATGAATATTAATAAGGATGTACTAATAAAAGCGTTAGTGGCTAATTAAACGTCATCGGTCTGAGACAGCGCAGCCGTGAGCTCGCGATGCAGACAGCGAGCCAGAGATGGAGAAGTTTCTCAGGGCGCTTTGTTTGGTGAGCACTTATCACACCTTTTTCTTTAGTTCGCTCCGTTTTAACACGTGTTAACACTCCACCCGTATTAGAGTCCTCAACAAACAGCTGAACCAGTCCGGCAGTAACCCGCGGGTCTCGGTCCACTTCAACCGAACCCTGTTCAGTTCACTGCTAAAGGAAACGTGCTCTGTGGTCAAATGAGGGAATTCATCAGCAGACCTGGCTTTCCTTCTCCTGTAGCAGCACATCGGCGCCAAACAGTCAGCATAACGACTGTTTTAACGTCTGACTCTTTAGACACTGAGCACAAGCTGCCGTTAAAAACAACGACGAGCCATAAAATAACAGAGAGAGAGGAGTTTGATTTCAGCTCATGGATCATGGAGCGCCTTTTGGTCGAGCATCAGCGACCTGAGTGGTTAAACTCAAACCGATCAACCAATGAAGAAGCCGGTATCAAGTAAGATTTATCATTATTGTTAATTGTGACGATGCTAAACCAAAAGCCCGGTGAGTGGAGTGAGGTTTATTTCAAATGAATCACAAATACCCTCAAAACTAGAGACATCAGGACCAAACGGTTACTCTTTTGGGAAGCCGGTGGAGCATTCTGAGTGAAAATGTGATGGACTACAGCTACCAAAATCACATCTACCTTGTGCATTTCTATCTTTTTTTCCATTTTTACCCCTTTTTGTCATCACTACAACCAAGTTGGTTATTTAACGTTTCATGTTTTTTAACATACCTGCAAATTTTGCAAACCTACTGACAACCAGAATGGCCAGTCTGATCTTTTTCAAGATCTAATCTTTAGGTTTTCAGTGTCAGCATTTAAGAAAAGAAAAATAAAGTTGTATTTAAAAAGTTGGTTTTAGTTTTCCTGTGGGCCGCTATGCTTTGTAGTTATTCACAGGTGGGCCTCGGGGTGGAAAAGGTTGAGACCTCCTGCCCTAAACCATCCACAGAAACATAGCTATATCATGTGTGACTGGTCAAGTACAAAATCTAGTAATGTGTGAGACGCATAGTGCAGTATCAGTATTGTAAAGGCCGATATTGTGATAATAACGAACAAACCATGTACTGCACAGTCCTACCTAAACAAACCTAAATAATTATGTCTTACCTGGGGTTTTAAGCTGAGCCACTCTCTTTGGAGGAGCCACTGCACCAACTCGCTCAGAGAGAGGAAGAGCATGTCCGTCTTCGTCTTCATCATCATCATCATCTTCCCTCCAGCTGTCCCACGCTGCAGGATCTGGCAAGCTGTGGTTGACTGCAGCTACAGAAATACGTGATGTGGCATGAGTTTCCTGACCGGAAGGAGAGCGAGAGTGTGGCGTGGCCGTCTCCCTCTGCCCCCTGTGTTCTAAGGTGCTGTCTGGATCTCCACTGCTCTCCAGCCTCAGACTGAGGCAGGGCCCCTGGTCCCCCACCCCTCCTCCACCAAGACCCCATGAGTCATCAAACGCGATGGGTGGCTCATCGAAGGCATAGAAACTGGCCTCCCCAGCCATCTCTACTTCATTCACGCTCCTGTTTTCCTCCTCCACTGTTCCCTTCTCTTCCTCGTCTCTCTTTCCTGTCTCACCAGTGATATCTCTCTCGGTCTCGGCATGCTCAGGTTCCCCGGGCGGACTCAGGGATGCCTCTTCCCTGGATTCTGAATTTCTGTGTTGGGGCGGCAACTTCTCAGACTGACTGAGATGTATGGAGCCAAGCCCTGCAAAAGTGAAAAGAAAGGACAATCATAAGCCCACCACTGATTCTAGGCCTGACCATGTTTATTCACTGTAAGGTATCTATAAGCCCTTAACATATGAAAGCAGGAGGGACAGTGCAAACATCAGGCCAACATTCCATTGTCGGCCACATCCATGGATTTGTTTAACCTGGAGAGGCCTATAATTTAAGTGATTAATAACGAGTACAAATCTGAAATAAATCTATAAATGTATAAATCTGCATAGTTTATACAGTCTGACAGTAATAATCGTGGAGTGATTTTAATCCAGTATGAATCTGCAGTGTGTGTAGTTTTACAGTCTGACGGTAATAATTGTGGAGTGATTTTAATCCAGTATGAATCTGCAGTGTGTGTAGTTTTTATCTGATAGCAAAAAAGCTAATAGAAAAATAAAACCTGCTAACAGACAGAGCAGTATGGCATGTTGTTATTGTTACTGATTGTATCCTGTGGCACGGCACTAACTTTTCAAGCTGGGCTCTCTGTAGAAATTAAGGGAAATTACACAGAAATTTATCAGTCAAACACCAACACATTACATAACAATTTCTCCACTGATAGTAAAACTAATCCAGCTTGAACAGTGCACAAGACTACCTCGACTAAAATCAAGCCTTTCTTGATCCACTAGTACACAGCATTAACCTTTATATTTAGTTATTTAGGCCCAATCCCATTTCACCCCTCACCCCTACCACTTAGCCCTTAGCCCTCTGCTTTGCGTGTTCACGTCTAGGGGTAGGGTGTCCCAATTTTTGCTGAGATAGAGGGGTAGGGCGAAGTGTTAGGGCTACATGGCCCTCCAAACTGAGGTTTTTCATAGAAATAATCCAAACGGAGTGTACAAGAGACCAAAGAAATCCACAAAATTTCTTTGTGAAAAAATTTCAATGATCACTGTATTATCTTAGTTTAATGTCACTTCAGTGTATTATGGTCCTTTTCTTCATAACAAGCACTAAAAAATCGCTAGCTAACTAACTAAGTTAGCTAGTTAACTTTCCCGTTCCACCTTAAATAGTCCAGCAGTTCTGACATCTGAAGCACCAGAATATAACTGCTGCGCCATTTAAGGTGGAACTGGAAAATTCAAACAAGAAGCTGGTGAATATCTGACTTCAGCTTCATATCACTGAAGAATTAGGGGTGGGTGATAATAAATAATTGCCCCCCCTCTTTGAAGGCATATGATGCCCTAAATGTAACTAAAGCCCAGCAGTGAGGAGCTGAACTTTACCCTCTTCTGCTGTCACTGCAGACTGGCAGGGTTGCCTACAGAGCAGCGCTAGTAGCTGTTAATGAAGCAATGTGTTTTGTTTTTTTTTATTTAAGGGGCCTCATTTCACAGGGCAAGATTTTAATCACTACCCCTTGTAACTCAGTTCCAAGGGATTAGGGTGACACTTGAAAACAAGGGATAGGGGTAAAAAAAAAAGAAGAAATGGGATTGGGCCTTAAAACGTCTAATATGTTTTTTCAAACACACTGGCGACATTACACTTTTGTCACCTGTTACTTTCAGCTGAGATGCCGTCTTCGCAGGAGCCACTCGCTGAGAGACAGGAGAAGTTCCCGTCTCAAAGTCATCATCTTCCTCCCATGATGCCGTACTCTGCGGTCTAATATGTTTTTTCAAACACACTGGCGATATTACACTTTTGTCTTTGTCACCTGTTACTTTCAGCTGAGATGGCGTCTTCGCAGGAGCCACTCGCTGAGAGACAGAAGGAGAAGTTCCCGTCTCAAAGTCATCATCTTCCTCCCATGATGCCGTACTCTGCGGTCTAATATGTTTTTTCAAACACACTGGCGATATTACACTTTTGTCTTTGTCACCTGTTACTTTCAGCCGAGATGGCGTCCTCGCAGGAGCCACTCGCTGAGAGACAGAAGGTGAAGTTCCCGTCGCAAAGTCATCATCTTCCTCCCATGATGCCGTACTCTGCGGTCTAAGCCTGCACTCTTTCAGCAGGGGCGATCCCAGTGGCTCTGGAGGCTTTGGGCAGGGGGTAGAGTGCACGGGAGTGCTGCTGGAGGGCATGGAGACAGGAAGGGGTGAGCGGTGAGTTTGTTTTGCAAACTGTGAAGCATCAGTCTGGAGTTTGGAGCGGGATGTTGGCTTCTGAAAAACTGGGGAATGCTCAAGAACGTCACTGGTAGAACCGTCTCTAGAGGAGCACTGATCTGGACACGGTCTTGAACAAGCTGGTCTTTCTCTAAGGGAACCAGAGTGTGTGTCTGCTTCAGAGCTGTCAGGGACAGAAGAGGAGGACAATGAACAAGATTTGGGAAAGAGCTGAGTGCGCCGCATGCTGCTGCGGGTCTGCGTGGAGCTGGAGCGTGTGGAAACTTCTGGAGTGGCCGGGATAAGCCAAGAAACCTCAGCAGAGCCGTCCAACATGCTTTGATGGTCTGGGCCATTCAGGGCACCCTTTGATTGGTCTGTTTTGGAACATCCCCTTTCATCTGATTTTTTTGAAGGGAGTCCAACTTCCATGCCTTCTTTAGCTTTAATCTGAGTATAGTTCTGACTGAATCT
Organism: Colossoma macropomum; assembly: GCF_904425465.1. Lineage (NCBI taxonomy): Eukaryota > Metazoa > Chordata > Actinopteri > Characiformes > Serrasalmidae > Colossoma > Colossoma macropomum. The sequence continues at coordinate 2,876,691 of NW_023496051.1, forward strand.
TGGAGGAGATGGAGATGGGGATGGAGTGGAAACCTTGTCAAGATGGGGGTGGGAATCCATGTCATCGCTGGAGTCAGAGAGGACGATGAGCTCAGGTTGGTTACAGATCGCCACTGGAGATGAAAGCTCAGGCTTGATGCTACTGGCTATTAAAGGAGACAGTTCAGGCTTGTTTTTACTGGACGTTGCAGATAAGCGGTTGGAAAAGGCTACTGGACGAGGTCTAGATAGATGCTCAGGCTTTGTGCTACTAGCTAATGGAAAGGAAAGTCCAGGCCTTGTTTTACTGAGCCCTGGAGATGAGTGTTTGGACCTGCCTGATGGACCCAAGGGTACTGGAGATGAGAGCTGAGGCTGAATGCTGTTTAATGTTGAAGGGGAAGGAGGAAGAACCGCGTTTGAAGACCGTTTGAAGACTGCTCCTTCACCCGGAGACACGCCGGCCACTGGGAGGGATGACACCCCTGCCACTTCTGAGCCCGGAGGAGGGCTGATGGACAGGTCAATCACTTCACTGACCAAGGACTTTCGGCGTGGGGTGGACATGCTCTTCTGCTGAGCTTGCTGGAGTTGAGACATTACTGCTGGAGTTTGAGACGCCTCCACATATTCTCCCCACGTCTCAGAGAACAAATGGTTATAGCTCCTGTCCAGGCTGACATTGGGACTTCTGTTTAGGTCTCCATGTGTGTTAGACTTAGAGTCTAAACAAACATCTGCTTGGGAACCCTGGGCGTGGTGCATGTTCATGGCACTGGTTACCATGGCAGCTGCATCCTTATCCTCTCCAAGCCTGTAACTATGGCGACTGGTGTTGGCCTCCTTAAAAAAGGCTCCATGTGTCTCTTGCCTTTGTCCTGCTTCAACGTTCTGCTTTTCTGTGTCGCTCTTTCCCGCTCCGGGGCTCTCGTTTACTTCTTCTTCACCCTCCTCTTCCTCCTCATCGCTTACATTAGGGGATCTAGTCGTCTCCATCTTCCTCTGTGTAGCTGCAAACTCATAAATCTCATCCAGCTCTTCCTCATCGACTCTATCTTCTTTCATCTCTCCATCACCACTCCCTCCTCCTTCCTCCTCCTCATCCACCCCTCCTTTGGCTCCTCCTGCCCTTCCGAAGTCCTCACCGTCGCTTTCCTCATGCTGCCACATGGAGCGCAGGAGTTCCAGGAACTGCGTCTCAGCCAGGCTCTCCTGGGGCCCAGGATTAGGCTCCTGTGCTGAACATCCCTCTTCATCTGAGTCTTCTGGATCCCCACTGTACTGCTCACACTGCTGCTGCAGCTCAGACAGCTCAAACCTAGTGTAAAGATCACAAATTAAAATATTTTTCATGAAAGGCTGTTAATAGGATGGGAACATTGTGATTGTAATAACATTTAATACGGTATAAATACTTATTTTCCCCCCAAAAATAAAATTCCCAGGCTATTTAAAAACCAAGCCTGATGTGTTGTCTTTTGCCTTGTGTATACCATTGTTGTATATATAGTTCCTCCAGTTGTATTTGCATATTTAGTGTAATAATTCTGGATTGTGCCAAAATGATCAATTTAAATTGAGTAGACATTTGAGATTTAATGAAGAACCATAAGAACCCTAAGATTTTTGTTCCTACCAAAGAGAAACTTGCCTGACTGAACACACTTCACCTACACAAGCAATGCCTGCCACCACCCAAACCTTTAACCCCATAAAATCCCTTATTAAATCGTAAGGCTTACTATTCAGTAACTATATGGAAAACAAAGCAAACTAGCTGAGTTACAGGAGCAAATATTACAGGTATGGACCCATCGCTGGCCATTTAAGTTTTTTTTAAATGTCTGAGTGAATTAGGTTTGTTGCTCACTGGTTGTAACAAAAACTTGAACCCATAGTGGCCCTTTGTTGGAATCACTGATGTATCTAAAGTATTTTTACAACAGTCATTCTCTCAGAGCAAATAAGGATATGACCATCACACATCTGTAAGTGTAAGGCAGCTGTAGCAGTTCTGTCACTGATGTTACACTTACCTTGTGGCTAGCTGGAGTATGTTGGGCAGGAGGGTGCGTGTGATTGGGCAAAGGGCAGTGTACAGGTACTGCAACAGGGCGTACACCGCCTCTCCCGGCACATCACCCAACAGTACCCTCTGAGCTGCAGGCATGCCATCTTCCTGCACCCCAAAACCTGCATTATGGACCTGTGTACATACACAGACACAAAGAAGAGCAACTGTTAAGAAAATACATCCACAATAAACCCAACAGTAGACTCTACAGTAGGACTGCACCAATTGATTCTTTTCATTTGAATATTGTATCAGAATAAGAAAAGTTGAAGATGTTTCACCTTATAGTCTTACTATTATAGTAACAATACTATAAGATACTTAATAGTATTATACCTTATAGTCTTACTATTATAGTAATAATACTATAAGGTACTGAATACTATAGTATAGTATTATTATTGTTACTGCAAAATTACTGTTTATCTTGTTAATGTAACCTGACTGAAATACGGTAAGATATTGAAAAACACTGCTGATAAATAATAATTGTTATTAATATTATTTATTTGTATTAATAATGCTAAGTTGCATTAAAATAAAAAAACTGGGGGTGCTGGCCAATCTAGCAACCCTGAACAGGTATCTGGCTCTGTCTGAACAGCAGTAAGCTGTGCTGGACAACAGAGGAAACCATGTCTTTATAACCATCATTATAAAAAATGACCTAACTAAAAACTTTTAGGTTACCTCAAGGATTTTAAGCAAATTTATACTAAAGCATGTGCTAAACTTTGACGCGCAGTGCAATTTGAACAACTTTTCTCCAGCTTTGGACAGATAGCCAACATGTTCTCATTTATTTTTGGAAATTCAACTAAGAAAATGCTTGCTAGCTCATAGAATTAAGACTGATATTGTCCCCTAAGCTGTGCCGATGAGTCTGGCATGCAGAGCTGACACATACAAAGACATGAAAACAAGGAAAAAATATTGCCCTTACAATAATGTGCTGCCACCATTAAAATAAAATAAAAAAACAACAACAACAAAAAAACACCACAGCAACTTTACAGAGAAGTCAAGAAGTTCATATAAAGATGGTTAAAATTAATTATAAACTAAATGTTATGCAAAGTCTTTTTGGATTATTTCTATTGGCTCCTTCATCATGTAAAAAAAGAGATACTTGTTTTTTCTGCACATCGAGGATATGCAGGGCAGAACCATAGGTGCATTTACCATGCTAGCCAGCAGAGGGCAGCGTGTGTAGAGCATGAATGAGTGAGCAAAGTAGACGTCTCCACTGTCCACCTGCAGCTGTACATCACTGAGCTGAGGGTTGTTAACCATGCTGGCCAGATCAGAACACAGCTTGGACACAGTAACCTGCAACAAACAAAAATAAAACACATTCCAAGTCATTTCTGCACAGCTGGCTGTATTCAGGGTTGCTGAGGGACTGCTCTTTTTTCCTAATCTATTAGGTTAACATTACACCACATTTTTCATGGTATACAGGATGAAAATGTAACAGCGACTTGACGGCATCCTAATGGCTAAAAATGGCTTTTATTCAGACAGTTCATTCTTACAGCAGACCTATTGATTTACCAATTCACACATATTTTAGCTCTTACAAGCTTTTAAAAGATCTAGCAAAAAGTAATGAAGACAAAGCGTTACCGAGCTTGTATGGGGCTTTACGGCCTTTGTTGTTTCAGGGACAAAGCCGCTCAGAGGAAGCTCAGCCACAGCAGCCTCTTTATCTGAAGAGCAGAAGAAATTTTAGCAACAATATCATGGTGTCACAATAGATGTGACCGATCTAGGATCAGTTTATGCCTTACATATCGCTGCTGTCGGAAGAAAACGTCGTATCTCCATTTTTGACGTTTTTCAGTTTTTGACATAGTTTGAAAACACCTGTTGCTCTTTCCATTGTGTGTAAATTTCATGATGAATGGACCAAAAGAAACGGCCCAAAATGACATGGAAAAAAGTCTGGTTCCATTGACTTACATTAAAAGTAAAGTAGGTTTTTTCCTTCTCCTGTAAAGCTGTCATTTTGGAGACACGAGGTTTTCTTCCGACAACAGCGATATGCTTACGAACACTGCTGTGTGGATGAACGGAGCTGATCCTAGATGGGTTTTTCATAGACACGATTAAATAAACTCTGTACTAAAACAATCAAACCAAATACTGCACTTTGCAAACTCGTTTATTCTTAAAACTCTACGTATGCACAAATCCCCGGCTCTATGATCTGCCTCAGAGCTAAAGAGTCTAACCTGTGTGTCTGTACTGGGTGAGAGTCATGCCCTCCTCCGCTAGCTCCACTAAATCCTGTAGGGCCTGAGAGCCTGGAGTGCTCATGGCTGGGGTGAGGCAAGCCGGAGTAGCAGCATGATCCGCTTGCCTCGGGTCCAGGGAGACCGGAGCACAGCTGGACTGCTCCGGAACTGCAGCGGTTTCTGAAGCTGATGCCGGATGCTGCTTTCCTGGCGTGACTTCTGAGGAAAGAGGCGGCTTTTTCTGTGGGGAGATGATAAATAAGTGGTTAAAGGAATACAAATTTGGGAATGCTACCTGGTCCCCACTACTTTTCATTCACTTTTAGCAACATTAGTTTTATTTACACTTATAGCCAAGAATGGATGTGCCAATCAAATTCCCAAGTAATTAAATATTGAACCTATGCTGATACTACAGAAACGCCACCGAGGGATAAAATTTAGCTATTTAAGTGAGTCATAATAATGTGAAATTACAATGTAGTGTCTCATAATTATACCTTGCCATATAATATTCATGAGGCAATCTCATAATTATGACTAGCTGTCACATCATAACTACTCAGTACCTCAATTATGACTTGCTGTAAAATAAAAATAAAAAATCTGTGTTTTGCTATTTAATTGTGGTAAAAGGGTCTTTTACTTTGAAAGGACAAATATTTTGACATCAAATGTTCAAGAAATCTTATTATAATGTTGTTATCACCATACATTCCAAATACCAACTGAAATTTTATTATTTTTTAAATATTTGTAAATATTGGGTCGTACAGTTCACTAAGTTGGATTTGTTTAGTCTTGTTTTCAATAAAAGCATTTTATATTTCTTGCTCCTTTTTTTTTTAGATTTTATGGTGCTTTCCATGATTGCATATTGTTGCCATATGGCAACAATTTACCAACTACCCCCAACTTTACCAACTACAATTGTTTTTAAAAATATATGTAAAAATATATATATTATTTTCCAAATATTTTCATTATTTAAGCAATTTAAATAACAAAAACACATCAAAACATTATCATGTTTAAATAATAATTCATGCAATAGAGGGTTAATTATCACTTAGTATCTCACAATCTTGACTTAGTATCTCATAATTATGGCTTCCTATGTCAAGATGATGACTTGCTATCTCATAATTATGACTCTGTATCTCATAACTTTCCAACAGTCATAATTTAAGATCTCAGTTATGACTTACTATTTCACACTTATGACTCTGTATTTCATAATAATGACTTAGCATCTCGTAATTGAGAAAATTCATTATGAGATGGTAAGTCATTATTATGAGATCTTAAGTCATGAGAAAATCTCATTACTATGAGACACTACATCGTTATTATGAGAGACTTTCTCATTATTATAACATAGTATATGGTCTTTTTTAGGTGCCAGGATTCCAGAAACACCAAGTTTGATGTGATTCTGTATTTGTGTAGTTAATACAGGCCAACAGTGCACACAGTAAAATCAATTCATTTCTATGTGCACGGTGCACGTCGCATTATGCATTACAACCAGTATTAACTATAACTGATGAAAAGTGACTAATTTAAGCGTTCGCTCTGTCCAAAAAGAAGAATATAACTATTGTGCACTGTACTCCAACAGTGATGCTGTAGGATCTCACAATCTCTTGAACGAGATTTTCTGCTTTAAAGACCTGGAAAACCCCCTTCTTGGTGTTTCTTGAAGATGGGAGGAAAATTCTGGGTGGGCTGTTTTTTTTTACTAGCTAGAAATTGAAGAAAGAAGCTAGACAGTTAACGTTACTGCTAGGCAAGTGAATCTCCTACTGCAACTGTATAACCATGGTTTTAAAGGGCCCGTATCTTACATTTTTCAGGCTTTATTTTCTTTACTGCTCAGAATTAAACAGCCTGTTTTTGTTAGTGTGCTGTCCTGGCTGTCCTGTACTGTGCCTCATTCAAAACACAGTCAGGGCTGTAACACTTCTTATAACTTCAGCAGTGAACAAGGAAGGCTGAACTGCTGTAGACTGAATAGGCAGATTTATGTAAATGTGCTGACTTTTGTGACATCAAAAAAACAATTCATTCAAAACAAGCAGCTTAATATATGAACTGTGTGGACTGGGGAATGAACGGTAAACAATTATGACAAACTCTATGTTAGTCAGTTTTCCATAATAGGGCCCCTTTAAAGCCTCAGTACAAATGAGAGAATGGATTATGCGAATGACAGAAGTGACTGATGAGATGAAGACAACCAGCTAAAGGCTAAGCAAAAGCAAAGTGGATACCCGGCTATCTAGTTTTTCTCCTTTTCTCTAGCTAAAAGGGTAAAAAGCTTGTCTCGGGCAGTCTGTGTCGCATAACAACAGAGTTGGCTGTAGGGCCGTTTCCATTTACCACTTTAAAACACACTACAGACATTTAAACCACTTGTTAACTCCTGATAATGTGGTTTAACTCCATGTGCTTCACAACAGTGGCGGAAATTAAGCACTACTGAGTTAAACGATCCTACACAAAGGACCAGGCTCAATGGGGGGCAGTCGTGGGCTGAAGGTTAGGGAACCAGCCTTGTGCCCTTGAAACAAGGCACCTAACCCTCAACTGCTCCCCGGGCGCCGTGGATAGGGCTGCCCACCGCTCCGGGCAAGTGTGCTCACTGCCCCCTAGCGTGTGTGTTCACTAGTGTGTACGTGGTGATGGGTTAAATGCGGAGGTCTAATTCCGATGTGTTCAGACACAGTTGGCTAAAAAAAAGGTTAGTTCATTCGTTCATTCATTCATTCATTCATTCAATATGGCCAATACCTATCCATTGTAATAAGCCATGATCAGTTCCAATACTGATTTATTAGACTGCATTGATATAATGCATGTTACGTTTAAGGTGCATGGATTTGTGAATGAATGAATGTTTTTATACAAACGAGTTTCTCACCTCTGCTCTGACCCACGGCTGTATAAACTCTCCAAGCTCTGGCGTGTAAAACTCAGAGACTGAGTCTGGTCCTCCTCCAGGCAGTGCACTCTTCAGCCAGAGAGGGGCGCTGTGTGTCCACATGGGGAGTTCAGAGGGGAGCAGTTTTGGAGTCGGGGGAGTTGGGGGTCTAGGGCAGAGGAGCAGGGAGGAGACGCGCTGCTGGATTCGATTCAGCGCTGTTTGGGGGTCCTGCACCAGGAGGAGGGGAGGTGGGGCAGCAGGCACACCTTTTCTCCGCCTGCCCCGACCTTTAGCTGAGAGAGAACACCGAGTTAAGCACACTAACTGGCAGTTCATATGAACACAAGCACAGTTTACAAGACACAGATGCCTAAAACAAGCCTAAACTGAATTACATGCAGTGGCTCTCTAGGACCAGGATGAGCTGTCGTCTCACTGAAGCTTTGTGTTGTTGGCAATTAACTGACACACACCGATCAGGCATAACATTCTGACCACCTCCTTGTTTCTACGCTCATTGTCCATTTTATCAGCTCCACTTACTATATAGGTGCACTTTGTAGCTCTACAGTTACAGACTGTAGTCCATCTGTTTCTCTGTATACTTTGTTAGCCCCCTTTTACCCTGTTCTTCAGTGGTCAGGACCCCCATGGACCCTCACAGAGCAGGTACTATTTGGGTGGTGGATCATTCTCAGCACTGCAGTAACACTGACGTGGTGGTGGTGTGTTAGTGTGTGTTGCGCTGGTCTCAGTGGATCAGACACAGCAGTGCTGCTGGAGTTTTTAAACACCTCAGTGTCACTGCTGGACTGAGAATAGTCCACCAGCCAAAAATATCCAGCCAACAGCGTCCTGTGGGCAGCGTCCTGTGACCACTGATGAAAGACTAGAGGATGACCAACACAAACTGTGCAGCAGCAGATGAGCTATCGTCTCTGACTTTACATCTACAAGATGGACTAACAAGGTAGGAGTGTCTAATAGAGTGGACAGTAAGTGGACACAGTGTTTAAAAACTCCAGCAGCACTGCTGTGTCTGATCCACTCGTACCAGCGCAACACACACTAACACACCACCACCATGTCAGTGTTACTGCAGTGCTGAGAATGATCCACCTGCTGTTAGTGTGTGTGTGTGTGTGTGTGAGGGTGGACAACATGGACAGGCTGCTGACTGGCTACAGCTGCTAAAGGAGAACTCTACGCTGGCCATGTGTGATATTTTAAACATCTGGTATTTTTATATAAATTGTTGTGGCTGCATTGATTTAAAATAAACAATGCCATGGGTCCACCAGACCACTGGGTAACAAACACATCAACACCACACAAGGGTTAATATAACATTTTAAAAATCAAATTTTAAAAGTAAATAAGAATTTAATAAATTACATTAACTAGGAATTACAGTATAAAAGTATGTTCTCACACTGGGCGAGGGGGGTAACTTTCTGGTGGGCCAACTCAAACGTCCTCTGGGGCCAACTTTGGGCAGCCCTGGTTTAACCCCTTCTGCCAGTGATTGTGGTTTTGTAGTGTGCTACTGGCAGGCAGACTATATAATCACACAACCAACCAGTCTAAGTTTTGCCAGTCAGTCATAATTTATGAGGCACAATGAATCATAAAATCGATTTACTGTTTTTCCCCCCTGCCAGAGCCTGCGGTTTTCAGTTTTCACACTTCTAAATAAGAGCATCTGATAGGCTGTACTGTGACCTACTTACACCAAAAGCCTCATATCGCCTCATACACCACATATCGCTCTTTGCGTCACTAACAAAGATGGCAGATATAAACTGTGATGTACACTAAATGGCAGCATGTTGTAGCTGCATGTTAGATGCTCTGTTATTTTTTTAATGTACAGTGTGATTCAAAAAGATTCATCTGATTTCAAAATGATTTATTTCACTTGTAAATCATTCCAGAACAATGCAGTGAAGTGTAAATGGTTTAAATGAGCATAAGGTTTAATATGTAATTTTATAAGTGCTCAGTATGAACCTCCTCCAGCTGTAGGACAACATCAACACCATAGTCAAATTCATCCCATACTGGATTGAGCATGTCGGGTGTTGCTGCACTCACGGCTCTTTCAGTGAGATTTCGGAGATCATCCAGTGTTGTGAAACCAACGATGAACGCTCTGAGCTGTTGGAGCTTCACTGCCCACTAAAATCACTGTGCACAGTTATGATGGATTCACTCTTATTGAAGTGGAGAACGCAGAACGCTTTCTGCTCAGGGGTCTCATCTCCTCGCAGACTGAAGGGAGCCATCTTCCACTGACAGTCAGAAACTCTATGACCCCCTCTTACAATTGGTATGTGATTGCTTCCTAGGTGCCTCACGGCTGTAAAAACACGGCGCTTTGAATTTGGATGAATCTTTTTCGAATCACCCTGTATGTCTAGATAGCAGTACGTTGACAGATCTTATACTGAAAACGTCTGAGGATAACCATGAAAAATTCTGGGCTAAATTTAGGTGGGAACGTAGGCTTATTAAGGTGAGAACACACTGACTGTAAAATTTCTAAACCAATCCAGAGCCTTGTGAAGGCGGAGCTTAACGCAGGGGGCGATGATGCGCTCATCAACATTGCTCGACAGGCATCGAGCCAGTTGTTAGACCCCAGAAAATTCTAATTAAGCATCTAGACTCGAGAACCTAGAAGAGCACAAACTAGAGGAATCTGGGGGCAGATTTTAGAGGGTGTGCACCCTTGTTTGCAGCTGCAATCCAGCATCAAACGTTTAACAGGTTGCCCCCAGATGTGTTCTTGTTATGAGACCACATCTGGCCCCCAGAGACTAGTTGACAGAAAGACGGTTAATGCAAACTACCTGACATTTGCTTCTTGGACAGATACAGCATTTCCAAATAAAAACACATTACTCATGCATAAAGAATACGATGGTAGCAACGGTCTAAAACATGAATAAACCTGTATCTAAATCATTTTAGTGTTATTAAAATTTGTACGGAAGTGACATACCTGCATAGTCTTGTAAATAAAATGTTACTTATATAGATTGTCTTCTTTATTTATTTTTTAGGGTCAATCAAATAAAGAACAGTGTTGGTTATTTCACATGAAAGACTCTTCCACTCCTCGGTTTCTTTCTGTTGGACTTTTCCCTCAGCGATCAGAAACAGAGTGATTTTTTTGGCTACCACTTGCCACATGCCTGCCAATTGTTTTAATTAATCACCTGGCATATGCCAACATTTTGACATTACCTCCTCCAGGCTTCCACTGTAGTACAGGAGCTGTAGCTTCAGGGGGGTTCAACAGTTGTGCCTGTATCTGCCTCTCCTCCTCCAACTCTCTCTTTCGCTCCTTCTCCTGCTCCAGCAGAGAACGAGACAGGGCCAAAGCCACCATGGTGTCCTCATCCATGCATGGGCCTTTTCTTCTGGCTTTCTTCTTAACCGGCATGCTGGACTCTGATGCATTTGTCCCCCTACTGTCCACTGACTGATGCCTGGGGGCAGAGAGTCATTTTAAAATAGTTTGGCAAAACATATATTTTTCAGCATAAGCAAGTCTACTTGAGATTATATAACAAACCAACTCAAAGTGGTGTGGTCTAAGCTTCCATTACTTCTTAGCTACACTAGAGAACATCCCCTGTAAACCATTTTAAACTTACAACAGCAGAGCAAGCATCACACTGAACACTCTACCAATTAAGGTGATTTCAACAGTAGGATGCTTTTGGGAAACCGGGCTCTTTAGCAAACCATTCTTGAGTTAAACTGAGTGTGCTAGAGTGAAGAAAACACCAAAATACTTAATGCAGAGCTGTTGGAAACTACAGGCTTAAACAAGTGCAATATAACATTATTGATATGTCAACATCAACCGAATTAAATATTCAGAATGCCACGAAGTGACACATCTCCATATTCGCGTATCAGTAACCAGTGAAGGAGGTCAGGGATCAAATGCATGAAGCTATGTTTGTACAAAAAGAGGTGAGGGTCCAGCTGGATGATGCTGTGGCATTTATTTTAAAATGCTTACATTAGACCAGATGTCTTCAAATCCAGACCTTGAATCCATTTTCAAGTCCTGGATCTATGGTAGGCATAACAGTAGGTGGCCAGTGAGGTCAGTTTGTAGTTCTACAATTACAGACTGTAGGCCATCTGTTTCTCTGCATACTTTGTTAGCCCCCTTTTACCCTGTTCTTCAGTGGTCAGGTCCCCCATGGACCCTCACAGAGCAGGTACTATTTGGGTGGTGGATCATTCTCAGCACTGCAGTAACACTGACGTGGTGGTGGTGTGTTAATGTGTGTTGTGCTGGTACGAGTGGATCAGACACAGCAGTACTGATTTCAGCTTTCATTTCTTTTCACTACAGCAGCAAATCAAACAAAATCAAAGCAATATACTTAAATATATTGGTGAATATGCTTTCAAAATTAGATATAAACTGCATATTCAAGAGAAGAATGTGTTACTGTCTTTGCTAGATTGGCTCTGACTCATTACAAACCACCACTGCACTGCCCAATGAACGTGCAGCTGCCTACTAAAATGTTGGCAGCGCAACTGCATGATGTCATCGGAATACTATGAATACTTATTTTTTTCCATAGGCGTTTAACATGCCGAAAAATTGTGTTTCCATGACAGTGGACAGTTATTTGTCATTTAGACATCGTAATGATAAATCTATTGAGCAACCAAATTTAGTAAAAGGACAGTTTTAAATTAACTAGTGTTAATTAAGTACTTATCAAATACTTTACGCACAAACAGACGTATAAACTTAGGCAAAATCAGTGCAACCCAGTCCAGGACCAAAAGCAGATTCAAAGAGCTCTGAAGGCTTCTGTTCTAGACTGAGCTACTCACGGTTGGTCAGCAGCGGCATCACTCAAACTTTGGGCCGCCTGCCTCTGAAGGGCCTGCAGCAGCTCGGCTGGGGACACGCCCATGGCGGTAGAGCAGCGCTTTAAGTGGGTCGAACGGCTCTTTTCAGACTTAAAGCTACGTCCACAGAGAGGGCACTCGGGCACCCGAGGGCGGGAAGGAGGAGGAGGAGGAGGAGGAGGAGGAGGAGCAGGAGGAGCAGAGGCGTTCTTCTCGCTCTCATCCAGACACCTGAAGCCAAGCAGATGAGGAAGAGTGTAAACTAGGGTTGCATAGTTATGATTAAGGCCGCATGATTTGAAATGTATTTTATCGTACTGAATGACTGCCTGTGACCAGAGTCTCAGGAACATTTCAGAATGGCCAGTGTTCGCACAAATCATATGAGGGTCTTTCTATAGAAACGTCCATTTGTGTGTCCCTAGCGTTTACAGATATATTACACTTAGAAAACACAACATGTTAGGGTTACAATATATTTATATTTTAAAATAAAACAATGTTATTTTAACAATTTCACCTTCTTGAATCATCAATTTAGCAATATTGGTGTTTAAATCAATTATCTACACCACAGAAGAGCTCGTCCCCAGTCATGCGTAAAGGCTGAGGCCATATTTTTAAGAAAAAAAACATGTTTTTCTGCTATTTTAACTACAATAATCTATACATGACTATGAAATATCAATTAAATGACATAAAGAAAACAAATGCCAAACATATATTATAAAATATATAATGAAAGCTCTTGTCACCAGGAGTCGTGTCACTGGTGTTAACAAAAAATCTCTTATTTTGAAATAAAAATCACACTGATGACATCACTCGACTTCCTTTTACCTGTTTTCTGAGGATCTGTGAAGAAAAGCACATGGTGAGTCCACTGTGTCTTTCAGTTATCAGAGATTTTCTCATTTAGCTCATGATTTCATATGAAGCTTTTAGCTGAAGTCACTGGTGTGACCGACTTTATTCTGAGGTAATTGTGAAAAAATAGAACACAAATGGATTAAATTACATATTTTAGTGGATAATCCATGATTGACAACATGTGGTTTGATGCTCTGTAGCAGTTATTTTGTAAAATGCATTTGTTCATTAAAAATGTCTCTGGTGTTCCTTTATTATGTGTAACACCAATGAGGATCAGTAACACCAGTGACTCCTATGGAGAGATAGATAAGTGGACGTGTCTGTAGAATGACCCACAACAGACATTTCAGTTTCACTTCATATGTTTTGGTGGGTCCAGTCCAGTGTGAGAACAGGTCTCAGCATACCAAACCTTGTAGACTCTTTTCAGCAAATCAACTGAGATTTTTTGCTTGAGTACATTCTTTCTGCTTTGAATGTTCACATTTGTGTTTATTAGTGACCCGTATCTGTCAGTGAGCACGCATTACTTTAGGGTAGCCGCTACCAACAGGATATGGTGACAAAGAAAGGCAACAGTTATGTGTGCATGAGCAGTGAAGTGTGGTGAAAGGAAAAAAAAGGACTCTGGTCTGACAGTCGCATCACATATTCATGCAGGACTCCACTTTTTCCCCTAATTTGAAAATGCATTGAAAGTCTGCAAATGTCTTTATTAATTCATTCTTTAAATAAAGAGAAATAAAAAAAAAGCTTTTGTCCATTTTATCAGCTCCACTTACTATATAGGTGCACTTTGTAGTTCTACAGTTACAGACTGTAGTCCATCTGTTTCTCTGCATACTTTGTTAGCCCCCTTTTACCCTGTTCTTCAGTGGTCAGCACCCCCATGGACCCTCACAGAGCAGGTACTATTTGGGTGGTGGATCATTCTCAGCACTGCAGTAACACTGACGTGGTGGTGTGTTAGTGTGTGTTGTGCTGGTCTGAGTGGATCAGACACAGCAGTGTTGCTGGAGTTTTTAAACACTGTGTCCACTCACTGTCCACTCTATTAGACACTCCTACCTTGTCAGTCCACCTTGTAGATGTAAAGTCAGAGACGATAGCTCATCTGCTGCTGCACAGTTTGTGTTGGTCATCCTCTAGTCCTTCATCAGTGGTCACAGGACTGGATATATTTGGTTCTCAGTCCAGCAGTGACACTGAGGTGTTTAAAAACTCCAGCAGCACTACTATGTCTGATTCACTCAGACCAGCGCAACACACACTAACACACCACCACCACATCAGTGTTACTGCAGTGCTGAGAATGATCCACCTGCTCTGTGGTGGTCCTGTGGGGGTCCTGACCATTGAAGAACAGGGTAACGAAGTATGCAGAGAAACAGATGGACCACAGTCTGTAATTGTAGAACTACAAGGTGCTCCTATATGGTAAACTGAGCTGATAAAATGGACAATGAGTGTAGAAACAAGGAGGTGGGCTTAATGAAGTGGCCAGTATGTATCACACACAGTACTGTGCAACTAACCCTGTAATGTGAAAGCAGCCATGGTTAAGTCTGTCAGTGACCGACACCTGGTGGCTACATGTGTTGATATACAGTGTTGATTGTCAGACCTAGTCAGGTTAGATATCAGTTACAGTGTGTCACTGTTGTTAACAGTACCTGGCTGTGGTACCTTATCTGTTAGCAATAGCTAGATATAGGTAGGTTTGTGTTGTTAGTGACAGCTGGCTGTTGCACCTGTTGATGTGCTGGGTCCGTAGCTGCGGGCTCATGGCTGACAGGTCTTTGTGGCAGAGCTGGCAAAAGAACAGGCCTCCATCTTCCAAGTCCACCACAGCCTGAGTCTCAGCCTCTCTGTCCAGCTGCTGCTGGAGCCTCAAAGCAAGAGTCTCATCGCTTTCAGGTTCTTCCACAGGCTCTGAAATAGACGGAATTCAAAAAGAAATCACAACATCTTCAGCTTTAGAATTCTCTTTGGTTGCTTGGAAGAAAGGAGCAGGGCTGCCCAAAGTGTGGCCCTGAGAATAAAGCAGGCCAGTGAGGATATTTGATTTGGCCTGCCAAGTTATCCTTAACCCACCAACTCACACTATATATAACTTATTAAATTCTTATTTTCCTTTTAAATGTGTAAATTTGAGGTATTTTAATAGCAAAATACAAGCAAATAAAATTAAATGCATCTTTAAAAAGTCTACCTACCTTTTTATTTATACCGTTTTGTCTTTGCGGCCCTTAATCAAGCACAAATATCGCCCCCCCACCGCCCAAAGAGAAAAAAAGTGTGGGCACCCCTGCTCTAGATTAAACTCTCCTGTTCTTAAGTCTGTAATTTAGTTTCCTGAGATGTTCTGGTCAGTATGAACCACACATATAGATACTTGCTGGGTAGTACAATAGCTTAAGGCCTATTCCAGTGGTATTTCTATGGTGTAGTAATGGTAAAATATTGATCTCTTGCTCTATTTTTAGAAACCGCCACTCAGAAATGAGAAACACTGATTTCACACTGATGTTCTGCTCAGTCAGCGAAACTATGTTGTGTATAATGCTTCATATTTCAAAAGTGGATACTATATCAGAAAAATAAAAGGTGTATAGAAATGCCCCTCACTCACAGTCAATGATCAACTCGACACAGCCAATCAATGCATCGATCAATTAAATCAAACATGTGGTTTTTCAACAATTGAAATAGCAACTTGGGTATTTCTAAAGCTTTTATTCAATGTAAATATATTTAATGTCTACACTGGGGGGGCTTGGAAATTGAGACATCCTATGATCGTTCAGGTGTCTGCATTGTTTACAGTTACACAGTTAGACTGGACTGTTGCATTAGATTACGGTTTTATACAGGCTCATTTTGTTTACATGCTGTATATCAAAAATAATCACAATACTTACAAGACATTTTCATGATATCTAGCTTTTCTGAGATTTAATAAGTTGGATCAGATAAAACAGAACCTGTAGTGGCACATATAAAAATATAATAATAATAATAACATAATAATGATATAACACAAACTACAATGATTTTTATTCAATGTTTTACCAACTGCACTGCACTAAATCATATTAAATAGGCCTAATTTTGCTCTCTCTGTAAGAACACATGTAGTACCACCCATGATATGCTCAGAAAAGCATCCTGTGACATTATTTATCACGATAAGGATAAAATATCGTCATTGCCCAGCCCAACTTGACATCAGAATTAAAAATCGAACCGACCCTAAACAGGTGTATCGTTACACCCCTATAGAATAAACAAGCAGCATTAGGAAGTTATGACCTTTTTATGTCTTCATCACCTTGTGAGGGAAGTGGTGCTGGGTCACATCGGCTGCCTTGGGTTTCTCCTTTCTCCACATGCAGGAGCCGAGGAGGACTCGCCCTCCTGAAGCGCTCCATCCTCCGCAGCACCTTCTCCTTCACGCTCAGAGGGGATGAGGCTCCAGGGGATGAGGCTCCAGGGGATGAGGCGGGGCAGCCAGGCTGGCTCCTACCCGTGAAGGCCGCCTCGATCCGGAGCTGCCCCCTACCCGTTACCGCCGCCGCCTCGATCCGGAGCTGCCCGTTCTTCTTTCTCCGCTTGGCTGGCGCTTTGCTCTGAGAGGAGCCCGATCCTTCTTCATCTTTCACTGCCGTGCTTTTCTTCTCATCCCCCGAGTCTTTCCGTTTGACCCTCTTGAGGAGCCGGGAGCAGAGATCCGAGAAGTCCTGGTCCGAGTCGTCCATGGCACGGACAGCACGGCAGCATCTCAAAACAACAACAGCAGCCCACTAAAAGGACTCCAGCTGGGTCAGGTCAGGTCAGGTCAGCATGGTCACCAGCCCGAGCCCTTCAGGGTGTAAATGCTGCGTAAACCTTTCAGCTTCACGAAGCTGTTTTTGTTTCACAGCCCGTTTAAAACCCACATCCGTCTAGCTGTCAAGCAGCAGCCAAACTGACAGGCAGGACTCTGATCAACAATGCAGCCGCGCTGCTAGCTTACCGCATTAGCCCTCGCTAAACGTTCATATTTGTTTACACTTAAGGCATTACCGACGAACAACAACGCGAATTAACAGAATTACACTGAAATATTTGTTCTTTTTTCTCTAAAAACGTTTCATTAACGTATAAAGCGGTGTAGTTGAGCTAGCCGGCTAGCCGACGTTCAAAATTCCTCCCCTCAACCGCCTCTTCTACGTGCTGTGACGTATTTGCGCACTAGCGGCGTCGCGATGGCTTGTGGGATTTGTAGTACATGTGCGCAGCTGTGTACTTTTTCCTGATTCACATTTTTATTCTTTTGTTGTTGTTTTTTGTTGTTTTTTTTTGCTCCGAATCTGCAGTTATGATGTTATGAATTCAGTGGTCGAGATGTGAACAAAGTCGTTCAGAGTGTTTTGGTCCTGAAATGGTTCGTTGTAGAGACTCAGGTTGCTTTATAGTGGTGGTGATGGGAACCAAAATGTCTACAACACAAATACAGCCATTTGTTTTACTATCCAAAACCACCAGTGAACCCACACGTGTCCTCTGAGTCTTTATATGTGATGTTGATGATGGTAAAATCCACTGCTGTGTAAAATGTAAATAAATGTAAATAAAAACAGAATGCAATGATTTGTAAATCTCATAGACCCATATTTTATTCACAATAGAACATAGAACACATTTCAGATGTTGAAATATACCATTTCATGAAAAACATTAACTCATTTAGAACTTGATGGCAGCAACGCATCTCAAAAAAGTTGGGACAGGGGCAACAAAAGGCTGGAGCAGTAAGTGGTACTAATAAAAAACAGCAAGAGGAGCAATTTGCAACTAACTCACATGACTGGCTATAAAAGATCATTTTAGAGAGGCAGAGGTTCACCAATCTGTGAAAACTGTGTCTAAATTGTGAAACAATTTCAGAAAAATGTTCCTCACTGTAAAATTGTGAAAACCTTGGATATCCCACCATCTACAGTACATAACATCATCAAAAGATTCAGAGAATCTGGAGAAATCCCTGTATGCAAGGGACAAAGCCGATGGTCAATATTGGATGCTCGTGATCTTCATGCCCTCAGGTGGCACTGCATTAAAAACAGGCCTGATTCTGTACTGGAAATCACGGCATGGGCTCAGAAACACTTCCAGAAATCACTGTCTGTGAACAGTTCGCCGTGCAATTCACAAATGCAAGCTAAAACTCTATCATGCAAAGAAGAAGTCATATGTCAACACAATCCAGAAACGCCGCCATCTTCTCTGAGCCAAAGCTCATTTAAAATGGACTGAGGCAAAATGGAAAACTGTTCTGACATCAGATGAATCAAAATTTGAAATTCTTTTTGGAAACCACAGATGCTGTGTCCAGCGGACTCAAGAGGAGAGGGACCATCCAGCTTGTTATCAGCGCACAGTTCAAAAGCCTGCGTCTCTGATGGTCTGGGGCTGCATTAGTGCCTATGGTGTGGGCAGCTTACACATCTGGACAGGCACTATCAGTGCTGAACAGTATATAGAGATTTTAGAACAACATATGCTCCCATCCAGACAGCCTCTCTTTCAGGGAAGGCTTTGCATATTTCAGCAAGACAATGCTAAACCACAAACTGCATCCATCACAATAGCATTGCTTCACAGAGGAAGAGTCTGGGTGCTGAACTGGCCTGTCTGCAGTCCAGACATTTCACCAATAGAAAACAGTTGGCGCATCATGAAACGAAAAATCCGGCAAAGAAGACCCAGGAACTGCTGAGCTGGTAGAATCCTACATCAGACAAGAATGGGACAACATTCCTCTCCCAAAACTCCAGCAGTTGGTTTCCTCACTTCCCAGACAATTACAGACTGTTGTTAAAAGAAGAGGGGATGCTACACAATGGTAGACACGGCCCTGTCCCAACTTTTTAGGGATGCGTTGCTGCCATCAAGTTCTAAATGAGTTAATATTTTTCATGAAATGGTAAAACGTCTCACTTTCAACATCTGATATGTGTTTTATGTTCTATTGCAAATAAAATATGAGTCTATGAGATTTACAAATCATTGCATTCTGTTTCTATTTACATTTATTTACATTTTACACAGCATCCCAACTTTTTTGGAATTGGGGTTGTAACCATCTGGAAAAATAAGTTTCCTTTGCAAATTATTTTGAGGACACAATTTTCTGAAATGTCTGGAGCTAATGTAGAGTAGAAGTGTCTGTCCTGTTGCAGAACATCAACACTCGTGTATATGAAACTGCATTCATTGTAGTAAATTGAATTAATTATGTTCCTACAATAAAATGGAAATAAGGCAACACCTTTATATGCATTCAGTAAACATAAGTGGACCTGAAGAAAAATTAAATACAAATAAATAAGGATTATATATATATATATATATATATATATATATATATATATATATATATATATATATATATATTTTATACTTGTATTATTGTATACTGTACATAATCTCAAATAGACTCGTTTATGTTTTCTGAAACTGTATGACACACTGTTATCTATTTAGGCAAAATCTAACTTATTCAGTTTCCTAAGATGCAGTTGATCAGCTAAGACACATCAGGCGTCTAATTGTTTGTGTCTTTAATGTGGTGCCAGAGCTATGATGCTAACATTGCTAACAAACAGTACAAGTCAGTAGTCACCCAAATGTTTTCCTGGCTGCCCCGGTGTGAAGTTTTGTTCATTTTTATAGCAAACCGTGTACTAAACCACATCAACAAGTGACCTGAACGCAGTTTGAGAGAAGTTTTGGGTTTGTATTTACAGAAAAGACCTGGATGAATATTGACTTCTACTATTTGTTAGCAACATTAGCCGTGCAGTTACAGCATGCTGAACTAAAGGAGAATTTGGACTCTAAAACGTAGCGTAAATTGATTTTTCACAAAATTATTCCTTTAAGTTCTGATAAAGGAGGTTTTAAGTGTATCACATTCATTGTTTATACTTTTCCCACCAGCAGCCATGACTTCTGGTGTGGATACTCGGTGGCGGACTTGACGCCGACTCTCGTAGCAGAAACGACTCGTTAGATGACGAGTCTTTTCTCTTTGCGTTGAATAGAGATGGAAGCACTGTTGTCTTTATGATCTGCTAAGGTGGGTATCCCAGTAATTCAGCTTTCAAATCTCTACGGTTGGATGTGTACGCCGATTAGCGTAGTCGCTAAGCACTTTTCGCATAGTCTGATATCTTTTTCAAGGAAACAACACATTTAGCTTCTTCGTATTTTCCTCAACTGGGTACACTGCACTCCAGATTCATGTCTTTGATAAGGAAAATAGTTACCTCGTTCCACAAAGCTTGATATACGTATTTTATTGATTTGAGCGCTACAGTAGCAGCAGAACATAGCACATGATAAATACAGAGGCTTGGAGATACAGTACTCCATTATAGAACGCTACACACTTAAAAAGATGGTTCTTCATGGGTTCTTTAGTACCATGAGTCCTACATGGAACCATTTCATGCTTAAATGGTTCTTTGCATGGAGAAATGGTCCAATATACCACCAATGGAACCAGACATTTTTCCAAGTCATTTTGGGCCGTTTCTTTTGGTCCATTGTTCTTTACATTTACATACAATGTAAAGAACAACAGTTATTTTCAAATTATGTCAAAAACTGAAAAATGACAAAAATGGAGATAAAGCGTTTATAGAATATAGCGATATAGAACCATAAACATGTTCTCCATCAGTCTGAAGAAGCATTTCACCATGCAAAGAACTGTTTAAGCATGAAAAAGAACCATTCTGTTTACTGTAGAACCCTGTATGTGTACATAACATGACATAACATAATTCATAGTTTTATATTATAATGCTCAACCAAGAAATCAAATTCACAAGGTTCCAAAAATACAGTACCATTAGATATATAACAAATACAGACTAAGGCCCAATCCCATTTCTAAAGTAAGGTAGGGTAAAGTTCAGCTCCTCACTGCTGGGCTTTAGTTACATTTAGGGCATCATATGCCTTCAAAGAAGGGGGTGATTATTTATTATCACCCACCCCTAATTCTTCAGTGATATGAAGCTGAAGTCAGATATTCGCCGGATTCTTGTTCGAATTTTCCCGTTCCACCTTAAATGGTGCAGCAGTTACATTCTGGCGCAGAAGCTGGCCCAAATAGTTTAAAACTTAAAAAAATATCTCTTTGTTACAAAAGAAAGCATGTCTGTTATTTTCAGTTCATTTTACTTAAAATAATCATCATGCTTGTTGTATTTAAACTAAGTATTAAAGTAATGCCTTTATTTCATTTTTAAGTTTTGGTTGGAAACCAAACCTAAATCTTGAAATGGACACTTGTCCAATCAGGAGTTTTTTCCTCTTTGGTATCTAGGCAGACACAGCTAAGCGAGCTCTCCCACTGGTCAGGACTTCAGAAGCTGGACTGAAGGCCTTGCATGTTATATTAACCACCCACAAAATTAGGAAGGGAAAGCAGAATTAACTAATCATGTTTTGATTTACAAATTGTGGCACTGACTTTGTGAGAAAAACGTCACTCCATGCGTCAAACACAAGGCCCGTGGGCCAAGTCAGGCCCGTGAGCCAAGTCAGGCCCGTGACACAGTCCTGTTTGGCCCGCAAAATTATTTCAATTCTCCATTCTTATCAGCCTGTTTCACCCTGAGATGCACTACAGTCCCCAGTATGCACTGCAACATAGTGTGTGTTCTGACCCCCTTCCCCCAACAACAATCTAAGGGTCAGCAGTTACACAAAAAGAAAATATGCCTGATGTCTAGTTCAAGCAAACAGGCAGTTTTAAAACCTGCCTAAAACAGTTTATTTTTATTTTTGAATAAGTATTCAGTGCCTATCTTTTAGTTGCAGTTTTGGCTTATTTTGGATAAACAATGGCCCGTTTGGGTCACGGCACAATGTTAAGTAAAAATTAAATTCAGTGGTTGAGTTTGACACCCCTGATCTAGACCTTCCGGAGGTTCTAGGTACGTCACTGTGTATATGAGCTAATATGCTTTCAGTTGTAAGAAAAGCAAAACATGGCCGCTTCTTGGTTCACTGAGAGTCACTGGACAAATAAGTATATGTTAATGTCTGTGTTTAACCTAAAATGCTTAGTGCTAACATTCTATTAGAAATCCCATAGGGGTGCTATCAGAAATTAGCATTACTGCAGACAATTGTAGGATTTTTTGACCAGATTAATGGCCTGAAAGCCTAACTCTCATGCTGTGTGTATATATCGCTGTTGTCGGAAAACCTTGTATCTCCAAAACTGTAACTTTACAGGAGAAGGAAAAAACCTACTTTACTTTTCATGTAAGTCAATGGAACCAGAGTTTTTTCCAAGTCATTTTGGGCCGTTTCTTTTAGTCCAAACTATGTCAAAAACTGAAAACTGACAAAAATAGAGATACAAGGTTTTCTCGCAACAACAGCAGTATGTTGGTGGTGATAAACTTCCGCTGAAGCCATGCAAAGGTTGCTATGGTGATAGCATTACTGGCATTTCTGCCCAAGTATGGGACCACAGTGTTAGCAACTATTTTATCCTAAAAGTCCTCAGTGTGCTGTGTTAGAATATCTGGTTTGCCATCATGCATCTACCAATACTGAGTCCCTTTACTCATCCTGTCCTATGAGTCCCTGAGGCATATTCAAATGAGGGCACTTCTTATTGGACGCCCTGCTATTCTCACAAGTTTAGATGCTAGCATCGTGTGAAACAGCTGATGATGCTTTTAGCCTAATTGTGGATTAGTCAACAGCATTTCTGTTCTTCCTATAAGCGGATGGTTTGAGAAAGCGTTAATGGGAAGAGTTTAAAGTTTGCAGTCCCTGCAGAGTCAAAGTAAAGAGTAATTCATAAATATTGCAAATAATTAAGGAAACCACTGGTGTCAGATTACAGCGCTGGTAATCTAGAGGCAAGGAGCAGAGAGATACAAAGGCTACCAGTAGATTCTACGCTGCTCAGGAGAAAAAGACGACTTCAGTGCGGACCGCAGGCCCGGTAGGGCTTCGAGGAGCGTCTGGAGCCGATGGCCCGCTGAAACATTAGGCGCCGCCGCATCATCCGAGCTTCCTGAAGCCTGTGCTGCAGCTGCTGCTGACGGAGTTTGTGCTTGATGTTGAGGCAGAACGGCACAGGGCACTTGTTCTCCTGGCAGTGCTTGGCATGATAGCAGCAAAGAGCAATAAGCTGTTTGCAGACGGGACAGCCGCCATTGGTCTTGCGCTTGCAGCCTTTAGTGTGCTGCACAACCCGCTTCATCTTCTGGCAGGACGGCAGGGAACAGTTGGCGTTGCGACACTGGCAGGCATGCACCAGAGACTGAATGCAGCGCTGGATACTGAGGCGCCGACTCTCCTGTGGGCTCTTAGAGGCTTCTCCGCTCTGACTGTTGTCACTGGACTTTGTGGAGCCCAACCCAGAGTCCTAAAAGAGCAGAGTTTAAGAGAGTTGAGATGACCACATTCATGGAATTCATAACAGACAAACTCATTAATGTACATGGCCTCTATTTTTACACTTTCCTGGTGCATGAAAAGGTAATGTGTTGTGTTAAAAACTACTGCTATAATAGCGCCTGTCACACTCACTGTCCACTTTATTAGAAACACCTATCTTGTAGGTTCATTGGCTGGGCACTTTAGTAGCACACCTACCTTATAGTTCCACTATTTAGGTGTATAATTACAGACTGTGGCCCGTCTGTTTCTGCAAAATTTACCAGATCCTCTCTACCACATTCATCATTGGTAAGTTTCTGGACCACCGTTGTCCACATATTATTTGGGTGGTGGATCATTCGCAGCACAGCAGTGACACTGACATGGTAGTGTGGGGGGTGCTGGTATGAGTGTAGGAACAGTGACATCACCGCTAGGTTGGCTCAGTGGTCAGAGCTAGAGGATATATATATATATATATATATATACATATATACACACACATACACAACCCGTTTCCAAAAAAGTTGGGATGCTGTGCAAAATAAATAAAAAGTGCAATGTTGTGCAAATCAGTTAAACCCTATATTTTTATTGGAAATGCTTCAAAGACAACATATCAAATGTTGAATCTGAGAAATTTTGTTTTTTTTTAAATATATACCCATTTTGAATTTGATGCCAACAACATGTTCCAAAAAAGTTGGGACGGGGGCAACAAAAGGCAAAGTTGTGTAACGCTAAAAACACCTGCTGGTTGATTAAACAGGATCTAGAAATGCTGCCACCTTCTCTGGGCCCAAGCTCATTTAAAATGGACTGAGGTGAAGTGGAAAAGTGTCCTGTGGTCTGACGAATCAACATTCGAAATTCTTTTTGGAAATCATGGACACTGTGTCCTCCGGGCTAAAGACCACTCAGCTTGTTATCAGTGCACAGTTCAAAAGCCAGTATTCATGATGGTATAGAGGTGCATTAGTGCACATGGCATGGGTGACGTGCACATCTGTGAAGGCACCATTAATGCTGAACGATATATACATGTTTTGACAACATATGCTGCCATCCAGACGACGTCTTTTTCAGGGAAGGCCTTGATTATTTCAGCAAGACAATGACAAACCACATTCTGCATGTATTACAGCAGCATTGCTCCGTATTAAAATGATGCTAAACTGAAAGATCTGTCACCCACTAAAAACATTTGGAGGGTTATGAAATGAAAAATACGACAAATGAGCCCCCGAACTGTTGAGCAGCTGAAATCCTATATCAAACAAGAACAGGAAAACATGGATCCTCCTCAGTTCTCAAACGCTTAGAGTGTTGTTAAAGGACGAGGTGATAAAACAGTGGTAAACATGCCACCGTCCCAACTTTTTTGGAAATGGGGTTGTGTGTGTGTGTGTGTATATATAGCTATATATATATATATATATATATATATTTACTGTATATCCTGAATGTATTTCTGAAACTTCCCCGTTCAATTTTCAAAAAGGAACCTTTTTTTTTTTAATTATATGATTTTTTGAATTAAATGTTTTCAGACTATAACGTTTAGTAATTTTAACCACAGGGACAGCAAACAGCAATAAACGAGTATAGACATAGGCTCATATGAGGGGTGTAGCCACGGGTTGATCACAGGCCTACCCAATCAAATGAAGATAATATTTATTAAGCCTCACTTTTTTTTTCTTTGAGTGCTGTCACTGTATTACGCCAAACAAAATCATTATGCTCTCCGCCTTATCTTCCACAATTACTGCTAAGCAACCATTGCTATCCACCATTCAGTTTGTTACCAGCATTACTACCTCAATTGTGGAAACAGCGAGACTACACAAACAAGCAGTGACTGGCTCTCAGCTGACCTCAGAACAGCTGTGGTTTGGCCGTAGACCGTGCATATTTTCAGCTGTAATCTCAGAAATTGACAGTTGGTCTAACACACATATTAACCTCTTATTCTCCAGGGTATATTTTGGTTTGTCCATCTGAATTTTCATGACCAAATCGTAAAGCAAATTATTCAGTAACTGCATGAAATAAATGTAAATTTTTATTTATTTATTGTAAAAGTTCCCCTCAAATTAACAGAAGATGTATTTTATGATCACACATATTGCTATATGCTTACAATTTACTGCTGAAAGCCAAAAATCTTAAACGCTCTTCGTATTATTTTATAAAAATAATTTTTACAGAGCAGATCACTGAAGAGACGCCATCTGTTTACAGTTTATAGCCCAGATTTGTGGAAAAATGGGTCGACTTTCAGTAGACAAAAAAAATTGTGAGTTCAGCTTCTTTCATTATAAAATTTTAAAACTACATCTATTTGACTGGAAAGAAGACAGTTACAGCTCATATGACCCCCACCTTTTGAATGTGGCTTATGAAATATGACAGTTATGAAGAATATGACGAAGTGCGTTTTGGAACCACCGGTGGTCTCAAGGAGTTGAAGAGGTTAAGCAGTTAGTTGACTCACTACATTATGTAAGTCACATTTCTGCAAAATGAACGTGACTAAAATTTTTACCCATAGTTACAGATTGATTTGAAGTGTAAAAAGTGAGATCCCGTCTTTGATAGAGTACAGTATGTAATTTTCTACCCATTTCTAAAACCAAAAATAAATTAAAATATAGTCCTAAACATTTTTCACGCTTGCCGAGGCAGTATGCTTTAGCCGAGGATGATTAGATTAAGGTTTTAAGTGTGCTGTGCTGTTTTTCCTCTGCTGGTTGAGTTTAACGAATTATTTGTGCTGTCTTCATTAACCCGAAGTTGTTCCCATGGTGAGCAGACGCATGTTTTATACTGAAGGTTGCTGCTGGTCAATGAGGGGAAGTGTTGGTTGGGTTTATGTCTATCCAGCATTCTGATTGATGTCAGCTGACAAAGTCTTGCCAATGTTTTGTATCCCGACAGAAGCTTTGGAAAAAGTATAATGACATGGTCTGATGTTACGACTTTGCAGTATATAGCATATACTTTTCCACAGGCCCACCCAAAAATGTATTTCTGCCTACAAATGTCACAAATAAGATACGGTTCATTTTGATAGCATTCGTTCAAATTTCAAGTACACTGAATTGAGACATGACATCTAATCATAAGTGATCAATATGGAAATCTGATATATGGCAATATCTAGATTTGAAATAAACATCTTTGCATATAGGGATTTCCCTTATATCCAAATTATACTTGTCACATATTGACTTGTGTTACAAATATGCCAACTTATTTGAAATTTAGCCATATTTCAACATACACAAAACATATACGTGTAACATATATTTAACAATATATGACAAATGCATTCAGATATGGGTGCCATATATTACTCATATATGTTGGCTTCATGTTATAGAATATAAGGTTTTTATGCATCTTCTTACCTCCTAATTAAGAGGAAAATTAGTTTAATAGCTACATAATAACACTCTAATATATGCACATTGTAAGCTGTGCAATTATATCATTAAAACATGACATAAATGAAAATATTGTTTCCTGAAACATTCGAATATTAAATACTTAACAAATAACATAGTGACAGTTCTAAATGTACAGGATGCATGTATCAGACATATATGTCCAATATCTGATGCTTACACCGATCAGGCCTAACATTATGACCACCTCCTTGTTTCTACGCTCATTGTCCATTTTATCAGCTCCACTTACTATATAGGTGCACTTTGTAGTTCTACAGTTACAGACTGTAGTCCATCTGTTTCTCTGATACTTTGTTAGCCCCCTTTTACCCTGTTCTTCAGTGGTCAGGACCCCCATGGACCCTCACAGAGCATACTATTTGGGTGGTGGATCATTCTCAGCACTGCAGTAACACTGACGTGGTGGTGGTGTGTTAGTGTGTGTTGCGCTGGTCTGAGTGGATCAGACACAGCAGTGCTGCTGGAGTTTTTAAACACTGTGTCCACTCACTGACCACTCTATTAGACACCCCTACCTTGTCAGTCCACCTTGTAGATGTAAAGTCAGAGACGATAGCTCATCTGCTGCAGCACAGTTTGTGTTGGTCATCCTCTAGTCCTTCATCAGTGGTCACAGGGACGCTGCCCACAGGACGCTGTTGGCTGGATATTTTTGGTTGGTGGACTATTCTCAGTCCAGCAGTGACACTAAGGTGTTCAAAACTCTAGCAGCACTGCTGTGTCTGATCCACTCAGACCAGCGCAACACACACTAACATACCACCACCACGTCAGTGTTACTGCAGTGCTGAGAATGATCCACCACCCAAATAGTACCTGCTCTGTGAGGGTCCATGGGGGTCCTGACCACTGAAGAACAGGGTAACAAAGTATCAGAGAAACAGATGGACTACAGTCTGTAACTGTAGAACTACAAAGTGCACCTATATAGTAAGTGGAGCTGATAAAATGGACAATGTTAGGCCTGATCGGTGTGTGTGTACATAAGTAATATGTACGTTCACCTGTTCAGTACTACCAACCAGAATAAGACAGGAATCCGTATGAAACTGTGAAGGAGGACGGAAAAAATGACAGTGGTGATTCACACATTTCTCAGAAAGTCCCTTTCAGCCTGAAGAAAAGCGAAAGCAAAACAGTTGGCTTCCTGTCCGCCAGCTTCATGTTCGAATTCCCCGTTCCACCTTAAATGGTGCAGCAGCTACATGCCGGCGCGTTGGGCGAATGTAACTGCTGCGCCGCCGCAATCCCATTTAAGGTGGACCGGAAAAATTCGAACATGAAGTTCGCGAATAGGGAGCCAACCTTAGCCTAGTCTTTGTCGACTGGTCTACTGAGTTAAACTGGACCATTAAATTAAAGTTTAAAGGTTATAAAAGTGCAGTAGGACACTTTCCACAGTCTGGTGTGATGAAGTCAACTTTACTAAAGCAGCACAGCTCATCGTCAGATCCACATGTCGGTCTGAAGAGCGAATCCGGTGAAATCGGTCTGTCTTACCGTGTTAGGATCCATTCTGGAGCCTCAGTAGTTCATATAAAAACACCGGACAAACCACAGAGCCGTGACCTAAATCTGGACTTCAGGGCGAATATCGACACACCGAGAAACGGACAGCCTTAGAACAAAACGCCACGTCCCGCGCATGCGCAGTGAGAACAACCCATACGGTAAACATACATTCCAAATGTACTTTTATGTATAAAAAATGGCAAAAATATATGTTTTAAATATATTTTAAAAATATTTTAAATGTATTTTCTAAATATATTTATCGAATATATTTTAATGATGTATGAAAATGGTCAAAAAATATTTGTTAAATGTATTTAAAAAAATTTCAATGTGCTTTCCAAATATATTTATTAAATATATTTTAATAATGTATTAAAATAGGGCAAAAAATATTTTTCTTAAAAAATATTTTTAATATTTTTAATATTTTTTAATGTGCTTTCCAAATATATTTATTAAATATATTTTAATAATGTATGAAAACGGTCAAAAATGTTTTAAATATATTTTTTAAATGTTTTTAAAATATACTTTCCAAATACATTAAATATATTTTAATAATGTATGAAAATGGTCAAAAATATTTTTGTTAAATATTTTTTTTAATGTACTTTCCAAATATATTTATATTTTAATAATGTATGAAAACGGTCAAAAATATTTGTGTTAAATGTTTTTTAAATGTACTTTCCAAATATATCATAACTGCATTTTCAGAGTAAATAAATGCATTTTAAAATATATTCTGATATACATTGTAGAAATACATTGAATTCAGTGTCTGGCCTGGATTCTGTGATGACTGGTAGGTATGACACTAGGTGGCCAGTTATATATCAGTTAAATTAACAGTTAATTTACTACAAGTGATAACAAAATCCAGGACCGGAAGATGGATTCAAGGTCAGGGTTGGAAGACCTAAGACCTGGAATGTCAAACTGGTGACCTTCCAGGCCAAAGTGCTGCTTTATATTAGTGTTTGTCCTCATCTGATGCTCTGAGTTCAGTTGATTAAGGCCTTGCTAATTAGCTGATGAGCTGAATCAGGTGTGGCAGTGTGCTGCTGAAGTCTTCAGTGTTTTGTCCCACGAGGACTGGAGCCTGACTCATGTGGCCTAGACACTACACCATTTTACATTTATCAGTCTTAAAGGCACAGTAACGACAAATGCCCTGTTTAATTCTAAAGGAAAACAGAGGGTCGAAAATGGTCATGCAAAAATGAGATATGTGTATTTTTGGTACACAAATCCACATAAACAGTGTAATAAAACAAAAGATAAATCAGATAAATGTACTTTATTGTTCAAATTTGAGCGCTACAGCAGCAACAGAAGGTAGCGCATGATAAACACTGAGGCTGAGAGATATATTACTCCATTATAAACGCTACAAAACATGACACATATCATAAATTGTAGTTTTAGGTTATAATGATTAACCAAGAAATCATATCCAGTGTTTCAAAAAATACAGTACCCTAAGTTATATAATAAATACAGTATAAGATTGAAACATCCCCCTATCCCATACTTGGTGTTCATAAATTCTCTAAGTTCTCTTAATCAATATAGATTGATAATGATCCATGTCTCATCCAGAGCATTTTACAAAATGTGCAGACAGTAGACGGCACTGATTAACAGTTTCTAAAGTGCATAACGGATCCTATGAGGAAGTGAGAAAAGAGAGAGGCCAGATCAACTGCCCAGGAGCACCACTCAGCTCTAAGTCTGAGACACACATGTGTTTATAGGATACGAATAATAGCTCAGTAGTTGGCTAATCTATTAACGAGGATGTACAGAAGCTTGCCCATATAGTTTAAAACTTAATAAATTCATCTCTTTTAAAGAATATTTACAAAAGAAAGCATTTTTTAGTTCATGTTATTAAAAATAATCATCATGCTTGTTGTACTTAAACTAAGTATTTAATTAATGCCTTTATTTCATTTTTACGTTTTGATTGGAAACTAAATCTAACTCTAAAAACCGGAAAACTGTCCAATCAGGAATTTTTTCCTCCATGGTATCTAGGCAGACACAGCCAAGCGAGCTCTCCCATTGGTCAGGACTTCAGAAGCTGGACTGAAGGCCTTGCACGTTATATTAACCACCCACAAAATTAGGAAGTGAAAGCAGAATTAACTAATGTTTTTATTTTTAATTTTGTGAGGAAAACGTCACTCTAGTCCAGGGGTCGGCAACATGCGGCTCTTTTACTGCCCTGTTGCGGCTCCACATCAGAATTAGTAGGTAAAAATAAAATAATCCTCCTTTACAGTAAAATAAAGCTCTGCTGATCGTTCAACACAGTTTAACAATAAATGGTCTTAAACTAATGTAGAACTGCTAATTCACCCTTTAACCCTGAAGGTTAGTGTGCAGACTTCTGGTCACCATAGCAACACAGACAGTCTCGCCTAGCAGCTAACGAAACGGCAAAGACAAAGATTTAAGACGAACATCGCTAATTTGGAGACGAATGGACTTACTTGCATTTATAATCACTCCAGCTGGTTTCCTGATACGTTTAATCTGCACCGAGAACGAGCTTCTAGTTTGAATTGTCCCGTTCCACCTTAAATGGTGCAGCAGGTACATTCTGGAGCTTCAGGCACAATTTAAGGTGGAACGGGAAAATCTGAACAAGAAGCTGGTGAATGAGAAGCGAGTTTAGCCTGGTAAAAAGTCGAATGTTGAGAGCTTTTGCAGAAAAGTTTCCTGCTGGAGATGCGAGAAAAGCAGCTATAGCTGTGTCTGGATATTCAGTATATTGTATTTTTTATCCTGTACTAGTATATCAGCACATACGGAGACATATTTACAGCCAAAGTGGTAAAATGGACATTTATGTTGTGGCTCACCGAGGTGGTTTGATCTTTGTTGAAAAGACAAAATGGCTCTTTGGGTTGCCGACCCCTGCTCCAGGCCTTCTGAAAGTTCTAGATACGTCACTGACTGTGTACACGAGCTAATCCGCTTTCAGTGGTTAGAAATGTAAAACGTGGCAGCTTCTTGGGTCTTGAGAGTCACTGAAAGGTAAAGTATATGTTTATAATGTCTCTTACAAGCTTCAGATGTCTGTGTTTAACCTAAAACACTTAGTACTAACATTCTATTAGAAACCCCATAGGGGTGCTAGCAGAAATTAGCATTATTGTAGACTATTGTAGGGTTTTTTGGACCAGATTAATGGCCTGAAAGCCTAACTCTAATGCTGTGTGTAAATGTGTTGGTGGTAAAAAGCTGTCGTTCTGCACCTCACAGCAGATTCGGCAGCCGAAGGTGGCAAGATGCCATGTAAACGTTGCTATGGTGATAGTACTACTGGTATTTTTGTCCATGTGCAAGAGAGAGTGTAAGACACTGGTTTATTCTGAAAGTGTTTTGAACACACAAATGTTTCTAATGGGTTTTGATGAAAAATGTACACATTTTCGTTAAAAATCAACATTTGGTTTTTCCCACCACCAGTGTTGATGTGGACGTTCCAACGACCTCAGCAGGGCAGGATTTTCTGTCACTGCTCCACTGAAAACAATGGAGTATCTGCTTTGCCATCAACCACCAATGACCCCCTTTATGCATTTCATTCCTGAGTCTCTGAGGCATATTCAAATGAGGGCGCTTCGGATTGGATGCTCGCTATTCACACAGCCCTTCCTTTTTCCCTATAAGGAGATGTTGTGTTGATATATCAGCTGAAATGGCCGCCTTGCCTCTGCTTTGAGAACACACTGATTGGGGGGGGTTTACTGTCCCTGCAGAGAGTGAAAGTCTGGACAATCTGGGGACGAGACAGAGAGATGCAAAGCGTCTAGAAGAGTCAGCGCTGCTTGGGAGAAATGGACGACTTCAGTGCGGACCGCAGGCCCTGGAGGGCTTCGAGGAGCGTCTGGGGCCGATGGCCCGCAGAGCCATGATGCGCCGCCGGATCATCTGTACTTGCTGAATTCTTTGCTCCTGCTGCCGAAGACGGAGTTTGTGCTTGATCGTGAGGCAGAACGGCACAAGACAGATGTTCTCCTGGCAGTGCTTGGCATGGCAGTAACAGAGAGCTATAAACTGCCTGCAGACTGGACAGCCGCCGCTGGTATTGCGCTTGCAATGCTTGAGGTGCTGCGCCACCCGCTTCATTTTCTGACAGGACGGCAGGGGACAGTTGGCGTTGCGACACTGGCAGGCATGCAGAAGAGACAGGATGCAGCGCTGGATGCTCAGGCGCTGACTCTCACTGGACTTTGTGGGGGCTTTATTGCACTCATTGCACAAGCCAGGGTCCTAAAAGGGCAGAAATTAAGAGAAATGAGACGACCACTAACGGAAAACTCCTGCCTTTAATGGACATCAGCTCCTCCTACCTTATAGGTCCATTATACACTGATCAGGCATAACATTATGACCACCTCCTTGTTTCTACACTCATTGTCCATTTTATCAGCTCCACTTACTATATAGGTGCACTTTGTAGTTCTACAGTTACAGACTGTAGTCCATCTGTTTCTCTGATACTTTGTTAGCCCCCTTTTACCCTGTTCTTCAGTGGTCAGGACCCCCATGGACCATCACAAAGCAGGTACTATTTGGGTGGTGGATCATTCTCAGCACTGCAGTAACACTGACGTGGTGGTGGTGTGTTAGTGTGTGTTGCGCTGGTCTGAGTGGATCAGACACAGCAGTGTTGCTGGAGTTTTTAAACACCTCAGTGTCACTGCTGGACTGAGAATAGTCCACCAACCAAAAATATCCAGCCAACAGCGTCCTGTGACCACTGATGAAGGATTAGAGGATGACCAACACAAACTGTGCAGCAGCAGATGAGCTATCGTACAGCTACAAGGTGGACTGAGAAGGTAGGAGTGTCTAATAGAGTGGACAGTGAGTGGACACAGTGTTTAAAAACATATTACTACATTGATGCCACAATTTACTACATTAAGGCGATAAGTTTCTCATAACTTGTGGCTAAACATATTAATTTGAGGCCACATCTTATTAAAAAATAATCACTTTGTCCCTGTAGGGGCTTTTCTTGGCCATGAGTTAAGTTTCTCCTGTCCACCAATTAATATATTGAGACCACAAATTACTATATTAAAGCCATAAGTTAAGTTTCTCATAACTTGTGGCTTAATATATTAATTTGAGGCCACACCTTATTAAAAAAGAAATCACTTTGTCCCTGTAGGGGCTCCGTAGAAACCAGCATTAGAAGGTAATTTTCCATTTTTTTTATTAAATATCGATTTTTCAGACTCCAAAATGTTTACTTATTTTTACCACAATGGCAAAATTAGGTTTTTCTTTTTTTTTGGACTATTTCAATTTCGACAACGAATGTCAGAATGTCATGATTTTTTTGGCCACGAGTTAATATATTAAAACCATAAGTTTAGTTTCTCATAACTTGTGGCTTAATATATTAATTTGGGGCCACACCTTATTGAAAAATAATCACCTTGTCACCTAAAGGGCTCTGTAGGAATCAGCGCTGGAAGGTCATTTTCATTTTTTTTTTTATTAAATGTCTTTTTTCAGGTCCTAAAATGTTTACTTAGTTGACTATTTCAATTTTGACAACTAATGTCAAAATTGGATACGGTTCGTTTTAATAGCATTTGATGATCAAAAAACGGTCAAATTTGACCAAAAAAAAAGTGCTGCTTTTTAAAGTCACTGCAAATGGTTTTCAAAGCAACATAAGGCTGTATGTGTTCACTTATTCAGTTCTACCAATCAGAATTAGGCAGAAATCAGCACATTAATACATTTCTGAAAAAGTCATTTTCAGACTGAAGGCACTGAAAAAGGGCTAAAGTAAACCCTCGAGGCTGAAGTCAGCTCCCTATCTGCCTGCTTCTCGTTTGAATTTCCCGGTCCACCTTAAATAGTGCAGCAGTTACAACCGTGCAAGGTGGGGAGACTGGGACGAGATACTGGCAGAGAGGAAAGTTTAAAGCTTTAAAGGAAGTTTAAGGTTTATAAAACGTCATCCCGGGTCACCAGAGCAGCTGAGCTCCTGCAAGTGTGAGCTACGTGAGCTCCTCTCACACGTATCGCACGTCCAGCCGCTTCTACCGATGAGCTGCTCGATAAGAGTTCAGGTCTGGACGCTGGTCTGAAGAGCGAGGTGAGCGAAATCGGACTGTCTTACCGTTTCAGGCTCCATTCTGGAGTCTCGGGGGTTCATATGAGGACACAGGATGACCGCAGAGCTGTAACCTGTAGCGCTGGAGCTCCGGCTGAGTATCGCTGCACTGAGACAGGGAGAGGCAGAGAAAACTTTACGTGTCCGCGCATGCGCAGTGAGGGCACTACAACGTTATCAGTACATAAATAGTGACGCGCTACAGGGCAGAAGACACGCACAGACAGAGAGCTGGGACATCTGACCCCCACGGAGAGCCGCGCTCTCACACGCACAGGTCTGCTGGGAAGAACCCGCTTAGAGGGGAAACTGACCCACAGGCCGCACTGCAGACCCCAATGAGTGGACACTTCAGCTCCACTCGGCTGAACTAAAGGGCCGACATCATGGGAGAGCACGGAGCCCCTAAAGCGACATGGGGCTATTTTTCAATGAGGCGTGTTCCCGTGGCCACGACTTAATGTATTGAGTCCACGACTTAATGTATTGAGTCCACAGGTTAAGTTTCTCCTAAGATTAATATCGTGAGGCCACAAGTTAATACATTGAGGCTAAACTTTTATGGCGACAAATGAATATATTGAGGCCACGAGTTAAGTTTCTCTTGGCCACAAATTAGTATACTGAGGCCACATGTAATATAAGCTTCTCATGGCCATAAATGAATATACTGAGGCCACAAGTTAAGTTTCTCCTGGAACTGATATATTGAGGCCACAAGTTAAGTTTCTCCTGGAACTGATATATCGAGGCCACAAGTTAATACATTAAGGCTACACGTTAAGCTTTTCATGGCCACTAGTTAAGTTTCTTCTGGTCACAAATGTATTGAGGCCACAAGTAATACACTGATGCTAGCAAGTAAGCACAGTAAGTTTCTCCTGGCCATGAATTAATATATTGAGGCCATGAGTAATACACTGGCTCTACGCATTAAGTTTCTCATGGCCACATATTAACATATTAAGGCAACGAGTTAAGTTTCTTCTGGCCTCAATATATTAATTTGTGGCCACACCTTGTTAAAAAATAATCACCTTGACACTGAAACAAAGAAAAAAGTCTTATTTATCAAGTGAAATTTTACTAGCAAGTAGAGGCCTTTTTCTCATCTAAGTCGATGCTTATAGAAAATGTACCTGGTCTGGCTTACAGACTGTATTTGGGCTTTGTGTTCAGCAGACATAACTTATTCTGTACTTCAGGCACTCCAGGTGCCTCCCACAGCGCCAACTAGTGGCTTTATTCCACTGAAGACTAGTCTATGCAACGTTCTACATGTCAGGCTTGAACAAGGGTCGACAACCCAATATTAAGAAGATCCATTTTGTCCTTTCAACAAAAAAATCAAACTACCTTGGGAGCCATAACATTTAGTCCATTTTACCATCTTGGCTGTAAACATGTCTCAGTATGTGCTGTGTAGCTACTAATATAGGCTAAAAATGTAATATAATAAAACAACGCAGACCTACTTTGCTCTGCTTTAAGCTTTAGCTCAGCTATAGCTGCTTTTCTCACATCTCCAGCAGGAAACTTTTCCACAAAAGTAGAACAGTTTCTTGTAAAATGTCTCTCAACATTCGACTTTTTACGAGGCTGAAGTCGCTTCTCATTCACAAGTTTCTTGTTCTGATTTTCCCGTTCCACCTTAAATGTGCCTGAGGTGCCAGAATGTAACTGCTGTGCCATTTTAAGGTGAAATGGGACAATTTGAACAAGAAGCTGGCGAACGAGAAACTGACTTCAGTTTTGTGACTTTAGTGTTTGACAGTTTCTCGTTGCAGATTTAACGTATCAGGAAACCAGCTGGAGTGATTATAAACGCAAGTAAGTCCATTTATCTCCAAATTATCGATGTTTGTCTTAAATCATTCTTTGCCGTTTTGTTATCTACTAGCTAGGCGAGATTGTTATCTGTGTTGCTATGGTGACCAGCAGTCTGCACTGATCTCCAGGGTTAAAGGGTGAATTAGCAGTTCTACATTAACTCCAGAGTTTAAGACCATTTATTGTTAAACTGTGTTGAACGATCAGCAGAGCTTTATTTTACTGTAAAGGAGGATTATTTTATTTTTACCTACAAATCTGATTCTGCTGTGGAGCCGCAACAGGGCAGTAAAAGAGCCGCATGTTGCCGACCCCTGGGCTAGAACAACAATCTGTGGTTGGTCATTTTGCGTGTCCCCTTCTGGTCAAAGTAGGCTTTGTTTCTGTCCAGAAACCTTACAGACTTTCTGGTAACGGCCAGCGCTGTTTACGAGACGATCTCACACAAGCATTTCTACATCCAAGATGCAGTAATTCAAAGAAGATGATACAGAAGTGGATTTGATCTGTTGCACACAGTTTATTTAACAATATGGTATATAAGTAAGAAATAAGTTTTTTAACCAGTTTATACAGTGATTCCATTCTCTCTTCCTTATATTTATAGTATTTTGCTTAATAACTTGCATGATTTACATAAAAAAAAGTGGAGCCCCGGTCCAAGTGTGTGTGTGAGAGGATAAAATAAAAAAAAATAAATAAATAAAAAAAGGGAAACAAAGAAAGAAACCTCAACATTCTTAGCACTGTTTTTGTTTTTTAAATCTCTTCTATTTTTTTCCTCTATGCCGTTTTTTCATCCTCTTTGCCATTCTATGATGGATGAAGGCGGCCATGAGCTGCGGATTGGCCCGGAGAAAATTGAGGACTTGCTGCTGCTGCTGGGGGGAGCTGGGTGACCTCAGCAAGCGTAACAGTTCCTGCAGGACACCCGGGGCAACCGCTCCAGGTCTCTGAGGCACTGGTGGACGCTGTCCCTGTATCGGTACCATCATGCGTGGCTGTGGCTGCTGAGACATCATGGGGCATATTGGTCACATACACCAGCTTCATGTTATAGAATATAAGGTTTTCATGCATCATCTTAGTTTAATTAATGATGTGAAAATGAGTATAACGGCTACATAATTACACTTAATACATTCATAATACATTGAAGATGCAATAATTAATTAACTAATTATGCAATTAAATCAGAAAACATTAAGTAAATGAAAATATTGTTCCCTGACACACCGGGGTGGTTCCCTGTGCCCCATTTAAGGTGGAACGGGAAAATTCAAGCAAGAAGCTGGCGAAAAAGAAGCTGACTTCACTGTGACAGGGTGGTTCACTGTGATGAGGTGGTAACTGATGTGACGGGGTGGTTCACTGTGACGGGGTGGTAACTGATGTGACGGGGTGGTTCACTGTGACCTGGTGGTAACTGATGTGACGGGGTGGTTCACTGTGACGGGGTGGTAACTGATGTGACGGGGTGGTTCACTGTGACCTGGTGGTACCTGATGTGATGGGGTGGTTCACTGTAATGAGGTGGTAACTGATGTGACGGGGTGGTTCACTGTGACGGGGTGGTAACTGATGTGACGGGGTGGTTCACTGTGACCTGGTGGTACCTGATGTGATGGGGTGGTTCACTGTGACGGGGTGGTAACTGATGTGACGGGGTGGTTCACTGTGACCTGGTGGTACCTGATGTGACGGGGTGGTTCACTGTGATGGGGTAGTACCTGATTTGCCATTCTATGATGGATGAAGGCGGCCATGAGCTGCGGATTGGCCCGGAGAAAATTGAAGACTTGCTGCTGCTGCTGCTGGGGGGAGCTGGGTGACCTCAGCAAGCGTAACAGTTCCTGCAGGACACCCGGGGCAACCGCTCCAGGTCTCTGAGGCACTGGTGGACGCTGTCCCTGTATCGGTACCATCATGCGTGGCTGTGGCTGCTGAGACATCATGGGGCATATTGGTCACATACACCAGCTTCATGTTATAGAATATAAGGTTTTCATGAATCGTCTTAGTTTAATTAATGAAGTGAAAATGAGTATAATGGCTACATAATTACACTCAATACATTCATAATACATTGAAGATGCAATAATTAATTAACTAATTATGCAATTAAATCAGAAAACATTAAGTAAATGAAAATACTGTTCCCTGACACACCGGGGTGGTTCCCTGTGCCCCATTTAAGGTGGAACGGGAAAATTCAAGCAAGAAGCTGGCGAAAAAGAAGCTGACTTCACTGTGACAGGGTGGTTCACTGTGATGAGGTGGTAACTGATGTAACGGGGTGGCTCCCTGTGACGGGGTGGTAACTGATGTGACGGGGTGGTTCACTGTGACCTGGTGGTAACTGATGTGACGGGGTGGTTCACTGTGACCTGGTGGTAACTGATGTGACGGGGTGGTTCACTGTGACCTGGTGGTAACTGATGTGATGGGGTGGTTCACTGTGACCTGGTGGTACCTGATGTGACGGGGTGGTTCACTGTGATGGGGTAGTACCTGATGTGACAGGGTGATTCATTACATAAATAAATAACTACTACATCATGACCCCCCTGTATAGGCTATTAAATGAAATAAGCTTAATATAAAACCAGAGGAAAAACAATCACATCAACAGGTTCTCTGTGCTTCACCAACCACACTACCATATCTACATAAACACCACACAAACAATACTCATCACACAGACATGAGTGTGGATCACTGCGTTCCCTCCGTTATATAATCCTGTCCCACTTTCTGAGTGTAATATTCTTTAAACAGTGTAATTTTGGACAGTATCTTTCTTAAACTGCCGCTCTGTAATGGTACTGAATGCAGTCCAGCAGCGATGTTGACCGCCCCAAAACGGCGGCGCCGTTGACGTGTTTGGCTGGACCCAACGCGGCATCTAGGTATGTATATCTATGCCTGTAACGACCACTTCCAGCAAAAAATGCAGCCTTGTCTTTGTCGACTGGTCTACTGAGTTAAACTGGACCATTAAATTAAAGTTTAAAGGTTATAAAAGTGCAGTAGGACACTTTTCCACAGTCTGGTGTGATGAAGTCAACTTTACTAAAGCAACACAGCTCATCGTCAGATCCACATGTCGGTCCGAAGAGCGAAATCGGTGAAATCGGTCCGTCTTACCTGGTTAGATTCCAGTCTGGAGTCTCAGGAGTTCATATAAAAAGACGGGATAAAACAGCGCCGCAGACACAGCAGAAGCTCCGACTGCGATCGATCACAAACAGAGGAAGCGGCGGCAAACGCGCATGTGCAGTGAGAACCGTACTCAATTTTTACACAATATTTAAAAATATATTTAGAAATCTCAGGAAATCCAGGGCTCAGCTGTTTTTATTTTACTTAACATTTTGCCATGAGTCGAGCCGCCCACTGTTGATTCAAAATATGACGAAACTGCAACAGCAAAATAGAACTATTAGACATTGAATTGTTAAAAAATAATTCTAAATAAAAATAAAATGTGTTTGGTAGTTTTTTTAAAACTGCCTGTTTGCTTAAACTGGACACCAGGCCTCTTTTCTTTTTGCGCAACCGCTGGCTCTTACACTGTTGACTGGGGAAGGCGATCAGAACGCACATTGCTGCAGTGCATGCTGGGAACTGTAGTGCATCTCAGGATGAAACGGGCTGATAATAATAGAAAATTAAAATAACTTTGCGGCCCGAATAACTCAAAGAAGACACACACAGACAGAGATCTGGGACATCTGACCCCCACAGAGAGCCACGTTCTCTCTCACACACAGATCTGGTGGGAAGAACCTGCTTAGAACATCTTGGAGGGGAAACTGACCCACAGGCCGCACTGCCAATGAGTGGACACTTCAGCTCCACTCGCTGCCATGATGGATACTGACACCAAAATCTGCCCGTCTGCAGGTGAACTGAGCTCTTATTGACTTTGGAAGACATTCTTCGTTCGTCTGAACTAAAGGGCCGACATTATGGGAGAGCACGGAGCCCCGCCCATTCAGGCTCATGCTATAAGGAGGGTTTCAATCCAGACTGCTTTTTGGATGAGGCAGCC
This sequence comes from Colossoma macropomum, assembly GCF_904425465.1. Classification (NCBI taxonomy): domain Eukaryota; kingdom Metazoa; phylum Chordata; class Actinopteri; order Characiformes; family Serrasalmidae; genus Colossoma; species Colossoma macropomum. Next base: position 2,917,160 of record NW_023496051.1, read on the forward strand.
AATCAGAACAGAGCTCATTTACATCCATCAGCAGTGGTGGACGAAGTACACAAACCATGTACTTGAGTTAAAGTAGAGATACCCAAGGTCAAATATTACTCCAGTAAAAGTAGAAGTTCCTCCCTTTAGACCTCCACTTGAGTAAAAGTACAAAAGTATTTGCCTTCAAATGTACTTAAGTTAAGTTAGGTTAGTTCATCATTTATGTTGAATAGACTCTTCCAAACTTTTACACTGCTGCACTGACGCTGAACCGTGTGCTGCACTGGGTCGGTATGACCAACAGGTCAAAACAAGCTCAAAACAGAGTGCCCTGTGCCCTGATTGGTGTTTTTGCTTCGCGCTTCTTTCGTTTAGACATGTTACGTTTTTATACACACATAAACCAAAAGGAACAACAGATTTCTCATAATGTAGTGGAGTAAAAAGTAAGATATCTGACTTTGAAATGTAGAGGAGTGAAAGTAAAAAGTCACCCAAAATGGAAAAACTTCAGTAAAGATAAACAAAAAAACTACTTAAGTACGGCAACCAATTACCACTGTCCATCAGTCTTAAAGGCACAATACCAAAAAAGCAGCCTGGGATAAGGAGAAGTTGAAAAACATGAACTAGCGCAGTTCTTGGTGCATAAAACCTCATGAGTCTAATCAAAAGACGCCAGAGAAAACAAAATACAAGATCTGGGCCCGTTTTTATTTGACGTCTGTATTGTTTTAATAGCCTTTGTTCAGCAAGCAGCTCCTCTGCACATCCCTCACCTTCTCTCGCTCTTTACTTGCTTCCCCCTCAAGGAATTCACTACAGGGCTTACGTAAAAATCAACGTATGAAAGAAATCTGAGTTGTTCACTACCAGACTCGTCAAAGGATGGAAACGGCTGAGGCCTCAGATCTCTATGAAGCTCGATTAAAAGACTAAAAATATGCCAGAAGGGTGAATCGGGGTAAAATCACGGGGAAAAGATCTGAATACGACTCCCAGGCCTATTTTCATAAAACTTCCCGAAGATGAGCTGATTTAGGATCTTACTTAAGATGACCTTACAGATATGAACAGATCCTAGATCAGCACTCTACTCTCAGAAGCCTTATGAACAGACTGGGACACACTCTGACAAGAGGTGCACGGACTGCCTGATGCATATTGGACACTTAGATGGCCACAGCTCTCAGAATCTCAGTGTTTCTGCACTTAAGAGAGAAGAGAAAATCCTTTTTCAAGCGAATTGCTCACTAGTCACCAAGTAAACAAGTGGCTGTTTGCTCTGTTGTCCACCAGAAAAATGAACCTTTTAAAGGTTCACAGCATCATGTGTTACCAGTCGTAGCTAAAAGCGTTTTGTACCCAGACTGTCTGGTGTGAGCTGCACACTAAAACCACAGTAAATTTAAGCTTAGCTCTGGCGGAGAACTTGTAGAGAGGAGAACTACCACTCTGTAATGTCTTCTGGGCTTCTCAAACACTAGAGGGCGCTCCCGAGCGAGTCCAAAATGAATGGGTTGATATGGATCATCTGAGTTTATAAATGTTAAACATTTTTAATATAAAATAATACAATAATTTCCTGAACACAGAGCAGCATAAAACATTTTAACACCGCTGTTATATTTTTAAGAGCTTTTAAACCCGAGTTATAGGAGTTTAAAACGGCGCATCATGTGGGTCCGTGACGTCAGTGAGCGCGAACAGCCAATGAGCTGCTCCGCTCGCCAATCAATCATCACGCTCTAGCAGTAAGGCCCGCCTCCTGCTGCCCAAAACCCGTTTACTGTAGAAAAAAGGTAAGATTTCTGTTTTTTTTAGTGAAATCCATCCTTCTACTTCCTAAAACTAAAGGAAAGTTCTGGTTCAGTTATTAGCCGTTGAGCTCCATTAACCCCCATTCGTTGAGGACTCACTCGCAGGCGCCCTCTGCTGTTTAGCGGTCCTGTTTTTGATATAATGGGGGAAATAGGAAGAGGCCAGGCTCCTCATAAACCGGCTCTGGCTCTGGCTTTATTAGTCCGAAGGGAAACACTGTCTCAATTATCAAGCGAAATATTAGAAGCAAAGCAAGCAGTGATCATCTCTGCCCATCAGTGACCCCTCAGAGAGAGAAACTGTTGCCAAAACAGAAAACATTCACGCTGTTATACTTTATGGAATCGCTGTTTTCCTGTGAACATGCTGCACCAGCCTGTGGTCACTTTGCATGTCAGTGAAACGGCCTTTCACCATCAAACACTGATTCTCTGAAAACGTACCCGATACAGGCTTACAGACTGTTTCAGTGCAGTCTTGCACAGCTTGCAGTGGAACTGGTTTCCTCTTGTGCCGTATTTAAAGTAGTCTGGGCTTTGTGTTCAGGAGAAAAACTTCAGTACTTCAGGCACTCCAGGTGCCTCCCACAGCGCCAACTAGTGGATTTATTCCACTGTAGTCTATGCAACCTGTTGCTCCCACACGTCAGGCTAGCTCAGGGGTCTTCAACACGCGGCTCTTTTACTGCCCTGGTGTGGCTCCACAGCAGAATTAGACTTGCAGGTAAAAATAAAATAATCTTCCTTTACAGTAAAATAAAGCTCTGCTGATCGTTCAACACAGTTTATCAATAAATGGTCTTAAATGCTGGAGTTAATGTAGAACTGCTAATTCACCCTTTAACCCTGAAGGTTGGCGTGCAGACTGCTGGTCACCATAGCAACACAGATAACAATCTCGCCTAGCTAGCAGCTAACGAAACGGCAAAGAGAACGATTTAAGACGGACGTCAATGATTTGAAGACGAATGGACTTATTTGCATTTATAATCACTCCAGCTGGTTTCCTGATACGTTAAATCTGCAGTGAGAAACTGTCAAACACTAAAGTCACAAAGCTGAAGTCGCTTCTCATTCACCAGCTTCTTGTTCTGATTTTCCCGTTCCACCTTAAATGGTGCAGCAATACATTCTGGTGCCTCAGGCAGCATTTAAGGTGGAACGCGAAAATCAGAACAACAAGCGGGTGAATGAGACGCGACTTCAGCCTCGTAAAAAAACGAACGTTGAGACATTTTACAAGAAACTTTTCTACTTTTGTGGAAAAGTTTCCTGCCAGAGATGCGAGAAAAGTGACTATAGCTGAGCCAAAGCTTAAAGCAGAGCAAAGTAAGTCTGTTTTCATTTATCTTTTTTAGCCCATACTACAGGGCGATTCACTTGAAAGAGGCCCCGAATATTCTGTAATAACTCTATCTAGGACGAAGCAATCTGAACTAAACAACGTGCAATGAGCTCCTCAATGTATGGAGCTTCGAACAAGCCGGGATGCCCCTGCGTCGGACCGATGAGGTAGACGCCGGACAGCTATCGCGGCGTTTAACCTCCGTTTGCAACTTCCGGGTGCAGACCCCCGTACCCCTTCACTCAGTCAACTCAACTCATCAGGATGGCGGTGTACAGTATTGAGCAGCACGTCTTCATGGTGCGAACCTATTGGGTCACCAATTCGTTTAAGCAACGTCAGAGTGAATTTATTGATCCCATCTCAGGGCCGTCCGAAAATGTAATCGATTACACATACGTCAAGTTATGTAGCATATTTTTTTTGGTTCAGGTTGCTTCATCCTAACGGGAGTTGCAACAGAATATTCGGGGGAGTGAATCTCGAAGCACATACTGAGACACATTTACAGCCAAGATGGTAAAATGGATATAAAATATTGTGGCTTCCAAGCTGGTTTGATTTGTGTTGAAAGGACAAAATGGCTCTTCTTGTGGTTTTTGCGCTAGAAGCTGAAGTCAGCTCCCTATCTGCCTGCTTCTCCCCAGATAGCAAAATGTATCCGGCACGGATCCGGACCAGATCCTTCATAAAATCCGGACCGGATCCGTAAAACAGATCTGGTCCAGATATTATCCTTAAATAATAACAGGGCAATAATAAGACATATATAAATACAATAAGGCATTAAATATTAATAATTATTGATTAATAATGAAAAACATACATATTTAAACTATAAATATCCTCACCGTTCAAAGAAAAACGTACTGCAAATAAAACAAACAAAACATTCTCTTTACAGTAATCATGAAATTGGAGCACAAGAACAGTTGCCAGTGTAGAAAAATAAAAATCAATAAAAATGGAGATTCTCACACACACGCGCGCACACGCACACTAATTGATTCCATTATGTATTAAAGAAATCTGATTCAAATGTATTAGTGAATATAGCATTTTATGGTGTAAAATATATTACACCAATTCAATATGGAACAAATACAATGAACCAATATTACAACATCCATACTTAGCTAATTTTGTATATTTTAAAAGTATTCCAAACAATGTAAAATGATAAAAATAGGTAACACTTTATAATAATGAACTTTAATAAATATTAACTGACCATGAATAGCTGTAAACAGATCATTACTTTATCAGAATTTGTAAACATTTATAAACACTGTACATGCTGTTCATGTACAACAAACCCTTTCACTAATAAATAATGAGTTGCTCAGCATCTGTTCACATACAAATCATTGCAGCAAATTACTGAAATGCAGAACTTTATAACAGATAAGCTTTACATTTTGTCCAGCATGTATATACATTATATTTCCAAAAGTATTCGCTCGTCTGCCTTCACACGCATATGAACTTGAGTGACATCCCATTCTTAATCCATAGGGTTTAATATGATGTCGGCTATAACAGCTTCAACTCTTCTGGGAAGGCTTTCCACAAGGTTTAGGAGTGTTTATGGGAATTTTTGACCATTCTTCCGCATTTGTGAGGTCAGACACTGATGTTGGACGAGAAGAACTGGCTTGCAGTCTCCGCTCTAATTCATCACAAAGGTGTTCTATCGGGTTGAGGTCAGGACTCTGTGCAGGCCAGTCAGGTTCTTCCACACCAAACTCGCTCATCCATGTCTTTATGGACCTTGCTTTGTGCACTGGTGCGCAGTCATGGTGGAACAGGAAGGGGCCGTCCTCAAACTGTTCCCACAAAGTTGGGAGCATGAATTTGTCCAAAATCTCTTGGTGCTGAAGCATTAAGAGTTCCTTTCACTGGAACTAAGGGGCCGAGCCCAACTCCTGAAAAACAACCCCACACCATAATCCCCCTCCACCAAACTTTACACTCGGCACAATGCAGTCAGACAAGTACCGTTCTCCTGGCAACCGCCAAACCCAGACTCGTCCATGGGATTGCCAGACGGAGAAGCGTGATTCGTCACTCCAGAGAACACGTCTCCACTGCTCTAGAGTCCAGTGGCGGCGCTTTACACCACTGCATTCGACGCTTTGCATTGCGCTTGGTGATGTAAGGCTTGGATGCAGCTGCTCGGCCATGGAAACCCATTCCATGAAGCTCTCTACGCTGTTCTTGAGCTAATCTGAAGGCCACATGAGGTTTGGAGGTCTGTAGTGATTGACTCTGCAGAAAGTTGGTGACCTCTGTGCGCTATGTGCCTCAGCATCCGCTGACCCCGCTCTGTCATTTTACGTGGCCTACCACTTCGTGGCTGAGTTGCTGTCATTCCCAATTGCTTCCACTTTGTTATAACACCACTGACAGTTGATTGTGGAAGGCCACATAAAATGACAGAGTACTGAGAATGATCCACCTGCTCTGTGAGGGTCCATGGGGGTCCTGACCACTGAAGAACAGGGTAAAAGGGTGCTAACAAAGTATCAGAGAAACAGATGGACTACAGTCTGTAACTGTAGAACTACAAAGTGCACCTATATAGTAAGTGGAGCTGATAAAATGGACAATGAGCGTAGAAACATGGAGATGGTCATAATGTTATGCCTGATCAGTGTATGTGTTAGAACAGGGCAAGTATAATACTGTGCAGAGAAGAGGGTCCCTGGGACTGCACACATTCTGTGTTTACATCTTACGTCTTGTACACTAAAATTGTTGTAGTTCAGAATTAGTCCTTTGCATATGGTTTATTTAGATTTGGGTTGATGGGTTATACAAAATGACTTAGTGACTATCAGATACTATGACAAAGACTGACTGCATCAACTACATCAACTGCATGCTACTGTGAAACAGGATATCAAATGTGAAACAGGATAAAACTTCACTTCACTGGGTGTGGGGAACAACCTCTTGTGTAAACTATTTATTGCCATTTCATCATCAGGACCATCATATGGAGTGTCCAAAATTAATAATTTGTCCTGTGTGCTTTATTTTCTTAACAACAGGTAATCTGGTCATAAAACTGCATCACAGTGAGGTTATTGGTAACCACGTCATTGTTAAGGTGAGAGTAATATAATTTTTACACGACTATTTTAAGTTTCACCTCAGAGTAGTTTGCAGTTCCAAAGGGCGTTTGCCATGATGCTCCATTTTTGTGTTCGCAGTGACAAATGCAAGTAAAATACATATGCAGAAATTTGTAGACACATGGTTGTCCAATGTTTATTTTGAAATTAGTGGTATTAATAGGGAGCTTGTTCCAGCCTTCGCTGCAATATCAGCCTCTACTCTTCTGGGAAAGGCTTCACAGATGACGGAACATTGCTGTGAAGATTTGTTTGCGTTCAGCCACAAGTGAATTAGCATTAGTTGGATCACTCCAACTCATCCCAGAGATATTCAGGGGTGGTGCTGGGCCTGTCGCAAGAACAACAAATCACCTAATCTCAATTATTTGAGAAGATCTCAGTTTTTTTAGATGACTTAAATAATTTGCCACAATAATTAGATTTCATAGTCAAATTATGCTGCAACTAACAAAATTTGAATTGGTTGTAAAGGTTCGAGGTGTATACGCTTAAATTAACAGAAGCAGTAATGCAGGCGTGTCCAGTCTTACTTGCAAAGGGCTGGTGTGGCTGCACGTTTTCATTGCAACAAAGAAAGAGCTCACATGATCAGTTGTTTAAAGACAGAGACTGACTGATTAAACTATTAGAATCAGGTGTCTTCCTCTTGTTTGGAACAAAAACCTGCACCCACTCTGGCCCTTTGTGGATAACATTGGGACGCTTATAGCAAAAAGAAAGTATCCACTCTCCCTAAATTGCATGGAGTGCTAACCTACAATCTCAAAGGAAGAACCAAGCAAAATTGAGACTGGAAGGTGGGACTTTTCCTAAACTTTCAAGATTTTTTTTTAGTTGAGCTCAGTAATCCAGTAAAAATGATTTACTGCAATAAACATACTACGCAGCAGTGCATGTACACCATATTTTAACGTTTTAATTTCCATCCTGACTCAATAATGCTACTTCTTCTAATTTTAACAAAACAGTCATACCTAGTGCAGTTTTAAATAAAGTAAAAGTTTAAAGCTATTATGGTTTACAAATGCCCGGCTTGTGACAGGCACCTTTACTAAACATTTTGTTAATGTCACACCAGAGAACACATTTTTACAGCCAATGCTTGAAAAATTAGGTATACAAGTATGTAATTTTATGTGAATATAAGAAAAAATTGCAACTGAAATTTGAGCTTAAATTTTTTATCTGCACTGATGATAAATGTCAGTAAAAGATGCCTGATCTTTGACTTAAAATATTTCTCCATTTTGTTTTTTTGTGGCATCTATCTTTGTAATTCTAGATTTCTACATGTTCCTGTTAACTGAATTCCTGAGCACCAAAACAGTGGCAGTGGTGCCCAAAAGCTGGTATGCTGATGGGGTCACCTATTGGCCAAATTACAAAAGTGAACATTAGAATAAAATTAAACAGTAAAAAAAATTGTATTAAGAATTACAAGACTTTCTTTTAAAAAAATCTTGCGAGCTACTTTGAATAACCTAGGTTTGGTTCCTGACTTCTGCTCTCCAGCCATTGCATAGATTTGTTTCAGTCCCTCCACAGACCTAATTTTTTTTATCATTTTGTACTTGTACTACACTTGTTCTATCTATCTATCTATCTATTGTTCTATCTATCCATTCTATAATTCTCTATCTATCTATCTGTCTATTGTGCAGCAGCAGATCAGCTATTGTCTCTGACTTTACATCTACAAGGTGGCCTGACAAGGTAGGAGTGTGTGATAGAGTGGACAGTGAGTGGACACAGTGTTTAAAAACTCCAGCAGCACTGCTGTGTCTGATCCACTCTGACCAGCGCAACACACACTAACACACCACCACCACATCAGTGTCACTGCAGTGTTGAGAATGATCCACCACCCAAATAATACCTGCTCTGTGAGGGTCCATGGGGTCCTGACCACTGAAGAACAGGGTAAAAGTATGCAGAGAAACAGATGGACTACAGTCTGTAATTGTAGAACTACAAAGTGCACCTATATAGTAAGTGGAGCTGATAAAATGGACAATGAGCATAGAAAATGTTATGCCTGATCAGTGTACGTTCAGAAAATTCAACACACACACACACACACACACACACACACAAAAAAAAACACCTATCAAACAACACGTTATGTGTGAAATAAAGGTATGGCCACAAATCCACCTCTATGAGGCAAAGCAGCACATTTCTGTACAAGCTCAGAGACCTTGGCACATTTGAGAAAATCTGATGTGTGGGAAATTGTATAGATATTTAAAAAGTCTGAGCTGAATGGATAGGTGAAGAAACAAGACTTCTCTGAAAATACTTTGTACACTACATACACTCCATCACTACATTCTACAATGTTATGTATTAGACAAATATCTTCTCCAATCATAAATACATTATTTCCTGTAGATACTTTTATAGTCCATTTTTCACACTGCATTTCACCATACTGTGCTTTCACTGACAAACCATTTGTGATCGGTCCAACAAAGTGTGGCTTTTTCAAAGTGGACACTTTTGAAACAGTGTCACTGATTTGTACCTCTGACACTCTACGAATTACTTGGGCAAGAGGAAAATCTGGTTTTCTGACTAGCCTTTTCAATTTCTGTAGGTAGTTCTCAAACGGAAATGCAGATACTGTATCAAGGCAGCCATGCAGCTCTACGTCATGTGACAGATGTACCAATCCATGTACATTATAAACTATTTGGTCTTTGCCATATATCTCACCAAAGTGACTAACAAAAGATACCAGCAGTTTGTGAGCATATCGGCTATGACATGACAATCTAGAGCTTACTAGAATGGCAATACCAGAGAAAAGCAGCATAAAATTAGTGTACATACCTTTGTCAAGAAAGGAAGCTAGAATGACAGGGCCTGTGTAGAGCAAAAACTCTCTGAATTCAGTAGCCTTCCAACGATCTATTTCTCTCAGAGATCTAGGCTTTCTGGCAAACTCAACTGGTATATGTGGACGCATCTCTAACAGACGAGCTGACATTCTTTCAACTACCTTTGCAGGGGACACGGAACTGTAGAGGACCCCTGAGCCAGATGTTTAGTAAACGTCTGACAACACCCAAACAGACGCAATGCATGTAATCAACAGGAAACTGTGAAACCATGCCAACGCTGCAACCGTGGAACGGATGTGGTCCTTCATGATGATGATTTTCATCAAGCATTTTTTCAAATGATTCATCCGTCCTTAAAGCAGAGGTTGTACAAGGGTATGTCATACGGCCATTAGTATAAAACCCAGGTTGTGTACATTTATCACAACCATAGTAGCCATTGTAACTCTTTGTGTTTTTAACAAAGGCTCTGGCTGGTGTGTCACAAATTACTGTGTCCAACTTCAGCTTTAGCTTTTTACCATTCAAATCAAAACCCTGCTCAAGGTCTCGTAGCTCACTGACAAAATCTTTAAGAAATTCCCTAGCTGAGTCAGGTTTTCTTGTGCCACAAAACAAACCTATCAATGCTGGCTCTTTCATGGGAACACTGACTAGCAGCCCAAGGATAGGCCACAGCTGCATGCCAGAACTCTTAAACAAAGGAAGTCCATCTATATTTATTTGCAACTTTAACATGAAATTATCAGCAAGAGTGTGTATGGTCTGAGAAAGTGTATTTTTAAGCGATGACAGAATCCCAAAATGGTGGTACTGTCCCCCTGCCCTTTCCACAATAGTGTAATTTGTTTTGGTCTTAAGGAGGGTCCTTGCATCCTTTGGAAGATCAAAATGGTACACACGAAGTATGCTTAGCAGTGCTGTCAAGGCAACTAGAGAAATGCCAAACTGTACAGCCCAGCTAGCGATAGTGTCAGAGAGAGAACTTGACTCATGGAAGGTTTCATCACCAGAACTGTGTTCTGAATTAGACCTCTCTTTTGGCCAGGCTACTCCACCCAAAAGAGAACCTACAGAAGGCTCTAAATCTATGCCCATGTCCTCTTCCCCTTCACTTTCTGTGACTGGAGTTGGACTTTCTGGTTCCCCAATAACCGTTCCAAGGTCTCTCTCTACACTTGGTCCACAGTCAACAGTGAAGTTTTTACAGTCATCCCTAATTTGTCCAAGACGTCTATTTAGGTCTACATGGACTCTCCGTCTTATAGCTGAACTGGAGATTGGACCAGACTTTCTATTCATTTTGTCTAAAAAGGACAATTTCACAGACACACAAAACAGATACAATATGAATCTATGAGGCATGAATTTGAAAAAGACAACAACTTATAGTTATGTATTTAAGTCTCACTTACTCTGTAAAATGTAACTCTGCATGATTAAATTATTTTAGGTAAATTTAACAGCACAGACTGGTCAAAGTTCGAAAAGAGTCACTGCAGCAGTTTTGCCACAGTCTTTTATTTTTTCAAAAATTGGGGAAATCCAATTTTGGATGTTATTAAAATATACACAGTTAACACTACAAACCCAATTCCAAGAATGGGGGACAGTAGGTAAAACACAAATAAAAACAAAGTATCAATTTTTAAATATTTTTATGATATTTAATTTAAAACAGATGATACAGATCTTTAACATTTTTACTCCAATAAACTATATAAACTTTATTGATTTTTGCAAGCATACATTGTTTAAAAAAGTTGGGACAGGGGCAATATGAGATAAGGAAGTTTGTGTAAACATGCCCCTGTCCCAACTTTTTGGAACATGTTCAATGCATCAGATTTAGAATAAGCCTATATTTTTAAAAATACTGAGTAGGAAATTAAATCTTATCCTTACACTGTTTTTAAAACGAATACAGGTCTCAAAAGAACTGCACATCATTGCTGTGTTTTTATTACTGTCCCAATGTTTTTAGAATTGGCCTGTTGCTCAACAGACCTACTAGGTTAAGGGTTCCCATTAAGCTGATGTACCTTTTCATTCCCAATCCAAATTTCAGGACTTTCTATCACAAAAATTCTATTTAACATTCTGTAAACAAAAAAATTAAGACGTACTTTGTCACATCTTAAATACTGTTCATTTGTATCATTATCTTTTTATGTATGCCTTTGAATGAAATAATTAAAATACTACTAAAATACTATAAGATAATAAAAAACATTATTAAAAAATAGGATTTTCCTACAGTTATATATTTCTCAATTTATTTATTTATTTATTATTTATTTTGTTTTATTAATACAATTTCTGTACCTATAGTTTTAACAATTGTTCACTTTATTCATTTATTCATTCACATATTCATGTATTTTTTTATTTTTTTATTAATTCATTTTTTTCATTAATACATTTATTTATTTCTGTATTTCTTCATTCATGGGGGGCATGTTTTTCATGTTCCGGTTTAGCAATCAAGACCAGGAGGATAAGAGTTGATTAAACTGTTCTTTCACCAACTCCATAAAGAGCTGCAATGCCACAGACAGACAAACCTGCCGATAAATAACTCTCAATGGCTTCCACAGGCCGTATGTAAGAAGGTGTGATCTGAATTTTGCTAAAAAGACAATGAACCACCTCCTCCGAAATTCTGAACACTACAGGTCGACCTCCGTATCAGCAGATGAGCTAAATGGAGCAAACTGTCCCCACAGCCTCCGCTCAAAAGAGTCAGTAATCCGGACCTTAATTTTCAGCCAGATCAGCCAGAAGTCTCGGATGTCTGTCTGTCTGCTGCCTGTAAGAAGCCATCATTGTACTGTCTTGTCCTTGGTTACCACTAAGAGAGCAAGACATATACAATCGATCTACAGAATCTGACATTGAGACCAATGGGAATATTAACACGCTGTGACATCATTTACTGGCAGCCCCTTTATTAGCATAAAGACAAGGAAATACAGAAATGAATAAATAGAGAAATTAATAAATATAGAAATGAACAGTTACGGAAATAAATGAATAGAAAAACAAAAACGTAAATACAGATATACTAATTTATATAAGATTTAGTAATATATTAATTGTTATGTATATTTATTTTTTAGATTTTACATCATTATTCTTTGCTATTCTACTTCATATATTAATTTACTAAGTCATTTATTTTTAATTTTATTTATTTTTCATTTAGCCAAATCTGGTCCTCCATAGTGCTCATACTGGCTCTTAAAATGATGGTAGACACCGAAACATAGGACCAATTCTACAAGGCAACTTCTGACTCGCACATGAGTTACTGAGTGAGTAGACAAAACTAAACAACATGTCAGCGGTGTTGACTGACATGGAACACTACAAATGCCTATATTAAAATTTATAACAAGTATTTTTTGACAATAGTAGTGCAATGAAAAAAAAGTGGTTGAATTTACATGATTCAGAAGAGCATACTGGTTACACATATCTGAAATATGTTAAATCAATTTAATATAATTGATTACCTACAGTAATTATGTTGATGTAACATTTTATTCATGCAGAGCCAATGTACACATTTGAATCATGTAAATTTAAACCAACCTTTCAGCACCCTTTTTTTCAGTGTAGGTGATATACGAGTTTGAATTCTTTAAGGTATTCATTTCACTAGCAAAAAGCCATATAACACAACGTACAAACAGTGTAAAACACACTAACAGGAGTGTCTTACCAGAACTGTTGAGCCAGGCTTGATTCAGTGTAGGTCAGTATGCCAAGAGACAGCCCAATCAATACTGAAGCAAGGTTAGTTGCTGAGGCTGTTTGAAGGCTGAGACGTGTGGAAAAGAGCAGAGGACACCGGTTAAAATCAGCAATACTGGTCTTATTCACCTGATGCAGTCTGAATAAACACTGCATTGCTTCAGACAGCTAGACAGCCAGGGTGATCATTTATTCACAAAAATAAATGTAACTGAGAGCATGCAAGCTAGCTAATACCAATCAGCAACCAATAAACTAATACAATAGTCAATGAATAAAGTCTTAGCTAACGCTAAAAACCCAAAACTTCTGGTGACATACAGCTAACGTTTGCTAAGAAACATGAGAACATTACTGCACAGCACACCAGCTAAAGTTAGCAGATGTAACGTTAGCTAACGTTAGCTATTAGCTAGCTGATCAGTTATTAGTCAAGGAAATGTTGGCCAAACGTGTGGATTTTTCTTTACCAAGTGTTCAAATTGGTAAACAATAAGTTAACAATAAAAATAACACTAACTAGTTATTAATCTATAAATAGTACACGTTTACAAGTACAAGGCTACTAACTTTAGCTAGCTAACGTGGCTAGCTAGCTATTTTTTCCCCCAAATAGGCTGTAATATGAGTCTGCTAGCCTAGCGTTACCTCGAAAATGAACTGCCGGAGATGTTAAGGATAGCTTTAAAAACAAGAAAAACACGTTTCAGGCAGTGCTGATCATTTAGATACCTAAAAGTTATATGTTTATATAAATAAAATTGCAAGCAGTACTCACCAAAGACGACTGAAAACCGTTAGCAGTGGGCGACCGTTAAACCGAAGAAGTTCAAATTTCAAATGGAACATCTCCTCCGTGCAAGATGCGGCTGTGAATCAGTGCATACGTCACAGTGAATCGACTCGCGAAACCGAAACCGAATTGGAGCCGGGCCGAATACGCTAAACGGAGGTTACTGTGACACGGATCTGCCGTAGGAAAAGCGGATCCGGAACGGAGTCCGCTGCTATCTGGGTCGTTTGAATTTCCCGGTCAACCTTAAATAGTGCAGCAGTTACAACCGTGCAAGGTTTACCGTTTCAGGCTCCATTCTGGAGTCTCGGGGGTTCATATGAAGACACAGGATGACCGCAGAGCTGTAACCTGTAGCGCTGGACTGAGACAGGAAGAGGCGGAGAAAACTTTACGTGTCCGCGCATGCGCAGTGAGGGCACTACAACGTTATCAGTACATAAATAGTGACGCGCTACAGGGCAGAAGACACGCACAGACAGAGAGCTGGGACATCTGACCCCCACGGAGAGCCGCGCTCTCACACGCACAGGTCTGCTGGGAAGAACCCGCTTAGAAGGGGAAACTGACCCACAGGCCGCACTGCAGACCCCAATGAGTGGACACTTCAGCTCCACTCGGCTGAACTAAAGGGCCGACATCATGGGAGAGCACGGAGCCCCTAAAGCGACATGGGGCTATTTTTCAATGAGGCGTGTTCCCGTGGCCACGACTTAATGTATTGAGTCCACAGGTTAAGTTTCTCCTAAGATTAATATCGTGAGGCCACAAGTTAATACATTGAGGCTAAACTTTTATGGCGACAAATGAATATATTGAGGCCACGAGTTAAGTTTCTCTTGGCCACAAATTAGTATACTGAGGCCACAAGTTAAGTTTCTCCTGGCCACAAATAAACTGAGGCCGCAAGTCAATACACTGATGCTTCGTGTTAACTTTCTCATAGCCACAAATGAATATATTGAGGCCACAAGTTAAGTTTCTCCTGGTCACAAACATATTGAGGCCACAAGTAATAGAATAACACTACATGTTTAGTGTCTCATGTCCACAAATGAATATATTGAGGCCACAAGTTAATACACTGACGCTACGCAATAGCATTTCTCATGGCCATAAATTTATATATTGAGGCCACAAGTTAAGTTTCTCCTGGAACTGATATATTGAGGCCACAAGTTAATACATTAAGGCTACACGTTAAGCTTTTCATGGCCACTAGTTAAGTTTCTTCTGGTCACAAATGTATTGAGGCCATGAGTAATACACTGGCTCTACGCATCAAGTTTCTCATGGCCACATATTAACATATTAAGGCAACGAGTTAAGTTTCTTCTGGCCTCAATATATTAATTTGTGGCCACACCTTGTTAAAAAATATCACCTTGACACTGAAACAAAGAAAAAAGTCTTATTTATCAAATGAAATTTTACTAGCAAGTAGAGGCCTTTTTCTTATCTAAGTCGATGCTTATAGAAAACGTACCTGGTCTGGCTTACAGACTGTATTTGGGCTTTGTGTTCAGCAGACATAACTTATTCTGTACTTCAGGCACTCCAGGTGCCTCCCACAGCGCCAACTAGTGGATTTATTCCACTGTAGTCTATGCAACCTGTAGCTCCCACACGTCAGGCTAGCTCAGGGGTCTTCAACACGCGGCTCTTTTACTGCCCTGGTGTGGCTCCACAGCAGAATTAGACTTGCAGGTAAAAATAAAATAATCCTCCTTTACAGTAAAATAAAGCTCTGCTGATCGTTCAACACAGTTTAACAATAAACGGTCTTAAACTCTGGAGTTAATGTAGAACTGCTAATTCACCCTTTAACCCTGAAGGTTGGCGTGCAGACTGCTGGTCACCATAGCAACACAGATAACAATCTCGCCTAGCTAGCAGCTAACGAAACGGCAAAGAGAACGATTTAAGACGGACGTCAATGATTTGAAGACGAATGGACTTATTTGCATTTATAATCACTCCAGCTGGTTTCCTGATACGTTAAATCTGCAGTGAGAAACTGTCAAACACTAAAGTCACAAAGCTGAAGTCGCTTCTCATTCACCAGCTTGTTGTTGCGATTTTCCCGTTCCACCTTAAATGGTGCAGCAATACATTCTGGTGCCTCAGGCAGCATTTAAGGTGGAACGCGAAAATCAGAACAAGCGGGTGAATGAGACGCGACTTCAGCCTCGTAAAAAAACGAACGTTGAGACATTTTACAAGAAACTTTTCTACTTTTGCAGAAAAGTTTCCTGCCAGAGATGCGAGAAAAGTGACTATAGCTGAGCCAAAGCTTAAAGCAGAGCAAAGTAAGTCTGTTTTCATTTATCTTTTTTAGCCTATACTACAGGGAGATTCACTTGAAAGAGGCCCCGAATATTCTGTAATGACTCTATCTAGGACGAAGCAATCTGAACTAAACAACGTGCAATGAGCTCCTCAATGTATGGAGCTTCGAACAAGCCGGGATGCCCCTGCGTCGGACCGATGAGGTAGACGCCGGACAGCTATCGCGGCGTTTAACCTCCGTTTGCAACTTCCGGGTGCAGACCCCCGTACCCCTTCACTCAGTCAACTCAACTCATCAGGATGGCGGTGTACAGTATTGAGCAGCATGTCTTCATGGTGCGAACCTATTGGGTCACCAATTCGTTTAAGCAACGTCAGAGTGAATTTATTGATCCCATCTCAGGGCCGTCCGAAAATGTAATCGATTACACATACGTCAAGTTATGTAGCATATTTTTTTTGGTTCAGGTTGCTTCATCCTAACAGGAGTTGCAACAGAATATTTGGGGCCTCTTTCGAGTGAATCTCGAAGCACATACTGAGACACATTTACAGCCAAGATGGTAAAATGGATATAAAATATTGTGGCTTCCAAGCTGGTTTGATTTGTGTTGAAAGGACAAAATGGCTCTTCTTAACCCCTGGACTACAACAACAATCTGTGGTTGGTCATTTTGCATGTCCCCTTCTGGTCAAAGTAGGCTTTGCTTCTGTCCAGAAACCTTACAGACTTTCTGGTAACGGCCAGCGCTGTTTACGCGACGATCTCACACAAGCATTTCTACATCCAAGATGCAGTAATTCAAAAACAGATGATACAGAAGTGGATTTGATCTGTTGCACACAGTTTATTTAACAATATGGTATATAAGTAAGAAATAAGTTTTTTAACCAGTTTATACAGTGATTCCATTCTCTCTTCCTTATATTTATAGTATTTTGCTTAATAACTTGCATGATTTACATTAAGAGGAAAAGTGGAGCCCCGGTTCAAGTTTGTGTGTGAGAGGAATGAGGGTCGATAGCAGAACTCGAGCGTTCCGAAAAGCAGTCAACCAGTGATCGCTCATTCCAAACCCACTCAGCTCAGGGGCCTCCCTCCCTCTCACTTTATACTTATAGATCTGTATCACAAAATTAGGACAAAAAGCAACAATTTTCTACATCTGCAAGACAGAAATTCTGGATCCAGGCCATTGAGATGTTGTCCGTGTTTGCACATCCTCTTGGGGTTGTTGCCATATTGTGTTTGACATGTTTGCGTGTGTGTCTTCTGGTGTGTTTGTGTGTGTGTGTATGCCCAGTTCCTATCAACACAAACAAATAGTTCTCCTCATAAAGACTTCACAATGAGGAAAGGGGGTTTCCTCCAAAATGCATGTCTGAAAACAAAACAAAAAAAACGGTACAACACTAGAATACAATCGCCAGGAAAGATGAGAGCAGAGAAAACCTTGCCCAAATCCCCAGACAAATTATTTTACAGTTTTTAAACACAAAATGTCTTAAAGTTAGACAGGATACAAAATAAAAAGGTATGAATATTATAATGAACTTTTGTAATTCTTTAAAAGACCATGAAACCATATCGCACAAAAGGAAAAAAAAAACCTGAAAACAAAGACATAAGATTTAAAACAAAACAATGACCACATTTGGTCTGAACCAAAAAATATATTCTTTGTGATTTAAATTTCTTTTTTTTAAACAGCAATTTTCTAATCCCTCAACGCAAAGGAAGAAATATCAGTCTTGCTTTAGGAAACATCAACATTCCTGGTATTGTTTTTGTTTTTTTTTTTATTTCTTTTCTTTTTTTTCCTCTTACATTTCTTGGAACTTTTTACATGTCAGTACAAAAAAATCTTTATAGAGGAAAAGGGTGGGAAACAAAAAAAGGGGGACAAAGGTAAAAAGGAAGTGGGGGAGGAGGGGAGTGGGAGTCTTGCAGAAAACGCTACAACCCCTCCACAAATTTCTCCAGCGTGTCTCCCGTGGTATCGCCCACCATGCCTAAGTCACTGGGCAGCCCCCCACGGTTGGGGGGGTTAAGCTGCGGGAGCATGGCGCTCTGCTCTGGCGTGCCCATGTGTCCCTGCTCCATAGAGCCAGGCATGGGGGCAGCATGGCCAGGGTGGGGCGATCCAGCATGGGGCGGGGCGGGAGCGTGCTGGGGTGAGGGTTGTGGCTGGACCTGGGGGCTGGGGCTGGAATGGGGTGGCGGTTGTTGGGACGGCGGCCGGGGTGACTGCACGGGGGCTGGCGAACGCACTTGGTTGCTGAGTGTGTTGGGCATGGGCTGGCCAGCCAAGTGTGGGCCCTGGGGTTGACCCGCCAGAAGATGAGCCTGTGGGCTCATGGGGCCAGGCTGAGCAGGAGAACCCATCTGCGTCTTGAGGACGGCCTGCTGCTGTTGTTGCTGCTGCTGTTGCTGGAGCATGCGCTGATGCAAAAGGTTCTGCGTGCTGCTGTCCATGCCCAGCCCAGGCTGCCCCATTTGGGCCATGGGAGGCAGCTGACCAATGGGCCCGCCAGCCCCTTGCATGGCCAACTGCTGCTGCATCCGAAGCTGCGAGTAGCTGGCTGCAGCACCCTGCGTCTGGGTGAACTGGCCGTGCGCTTGGGGCATCACACCCTGCTGCTGCTGTTGTTGTTGTTGTTGCTGCTGCTGCTGCTGCTGCTGGCGCAAGAGCTGTCGGCGGTACAATTCCTGTAGCTGAGGGGTGGGGTGTGCTGGGTTCATGAGCTGACCTGGTCCAAGAGCTGCCATGCCTTGTGTTGTTGGCTGCTGAGGCTGTTGAGGGGGCATGCCAGGCCTCGGGACACCCTGCATGGCCGCCATAGCTTGCATCGCTGGCTGCATACCTTGCTGTTGCTGCTGCTGCTGTTGTTGCTGCTGCTGTTGGGGCTGGTTGGCGTGGTACTTTGCCGTTCTCTGTTTGATGAAGGCGGCCATGAGCTGTGGGTTGGACTTAAGAATATTGAGGACTTGCTGCTGCTGCTGGGGGGAGCTGGGTGACTTCAACGTGCGCAGTAGATCCTGCAGGGCATTCGGGGCGATTGCTCCAGGTCTCTGAGGTGCTGGTGCACGCTGTCCTTGCGTTGGTACCATCATGCGCTGCTGTGGTTGTGGCTGCTGAGGCATCATGGGCCTCTGCATAGGTGGGCCTTGAGCTGGCTGCTGTGGAGCCACCTGCTGCTGTGATGGCGCTGCCTGCATACCGGCTTGGGGGGCTCCGGGCCACTGCCCTGGTGCCATAGACTGCATGACCTGTGGCCCTCGTGGCCCCACCATCTGCATGGTTGGTGGCTGCATGGCCCCTGGCATGCGCGGCTGCTGGTGGTTTATGGGAAGGCCATTCATGGTCATGCGGTAGTTTTGGCTCTGCTGAGCCTGTGCCACCATCTCTATGTGCCGTGCCATTTTGACGGCAGCCAGCGGGGGATGCTGCTGCTGAGGAGGCTGCTGTTGCTGCGGTTGCTGCGGCTGTTGCTGCTGCTGGGGTGGGGGCTGAGAGAGAGGAGACTGCTGCTGGTGCAGAGGGGAGGCCTGGGGACCTGGTTTGCCTTGGGATGCTTGTGCTGGGGGCTGGCCATTGCGGGGAGCATTGGGATAAGTAGGGGACATGACACCGGCACTGGGTGTGGCAGGTTGGTTGGAGAGAGGCTGCGGGGTCTGGGGTGTGTTCGGCTGCTGGTGGGGGGTGGGCGTGCTCGGGGCTGTGGAGGGCGGAGGTGACGGGAGGCTCTGGGGCATGGCCCGACCTTGCATGGTGGCCATGCGCCGCCGCATCATTTGAGCTTGCTGAAGCCTGTGCTGCAGCTGCTGCTGACGGAGTTTGTGCTTGATGTTGAGGCAGAACGGCACAGGGCACTTGTTCTCCTGGCAGTGCTTAGCATGATAGCAACAAAGAGCAATAAGCTGTTTGCAGACGGGACAGCCGCCATTGGTCTTGCGCTTGCAGCCTTTAGTGTGCTGCACAACCCGCTTCATCTTCTGGCAGGACGGCAGGGAACAGTTGGCGTTGCGACACTGGCAGGCATGCACCAGAGACTGAATGCAGCGCTGGATACTCAGGCGCCGACTCTCCTGTGGGCTCTTAGAGGCTTCTCCACTCTGACTGTTACTGTCATCATCCAGACCCAGACCCCACTTAACCATCTGGTGCTCATGGCCCTTAGTGTTATAGCAGTTGATACACAAATCGAAGTCCTAAAAGAAGGGAAAAAAAAACAAACAAATTCAAATTAAGAATGAAGATTATACTCAGTACAACCAAACTCAAATCCATAAAAGACAAGGTGAAGTCAAAGGTTACCTCCCCTCTTTTTACAACAGCTAAACTACAGGGAGATTCACTTGAAAGAGGCCCCGAATATTCTGTTGTAATTCCCGTTAGGATGAAGCGATCTGAGCCAAAATAAATACGCTACATACTTCCACGTATGTGTAATCGATTGCATTACATGCGATGCTGGAAGGGGTACGGGGGTATGCAACCAGAAGTTGCAAACGAAGGTTAAACATCGCAATGGCTGTCCGGCGCCTACCTCGTCGCTCCGACACAGGGGCATCCCGGCTTGTTTAAAGCTCCATATACTGAGGAGCTCATTGCACATTGTTTCGTTCAGATTGCTTCGCCCTAGCGAGAGTTATTACAGAATATTCAGGGCCTCTTTCGAGTGAATCTCCCTTTACATATATCATATACCTAAATGGGAATACTATTCAATAAAAGTGCTTTCAACACCTCTGTATGGAGTTAAAAATACCTGAAATTTGGGGGAGGATCATGCCTAAAAACTCTCCTCCTTCCAATCTATTGCCCTATAGATTCCCATTACTACCTTCCATTTCTCATGACGGTCTTTGCAATCCCCAGCATGGCCCCATCTCAGTTCTACGTTGATCTTAGCGCGAGTCATCTAGCTCCAAGAAAGACGTTTCCCAGAACTCCAGCCCAAGTACTCAGATTTCTCTCCCCTACCTCAATAAACCTCCTCCAATATCACTATGTTGAAGGCATGGATCAAACTAACAACTCTAAAACAACGTAAATCTCTGGCGTAAAACTTTTTTCTCGCACACAGCAACAGTAGCTAACTACTACCAACACAACTGCAGCTGTAACCTCTGTTATTAGCATTTCCTCGGTTCTGACCTCGCACACGGTGCAGTGCCAGCGAGTCTCTACGTGGTGCTTGCACTCGTTGCAGGTGTAGACAAAGCGGTCCTGGCCCTGGTTATGCAGCTCCACCAGCATGCACATGGTGCTCCATTTGCAGCGGCGAAGAGAGCTGAACTCCCAGTGCTTGTCCCTTGCCAACGTTAGGAATGCGTCACGGCCATCCATCAAGTCACAGGTCAGCAGCGGATCAGGGTCCATTATGGGTGGCAATGTATTGACCATGGGCCCAGAATGCAGGTGGATCACAAAGAACACCTGGAGAAACATACTGAGCATTAGGGATGAGGGTGTACAGTCCAGTCCCGGTACAAGGTTAACTCACAGAAATAAGAGACTAAAAGCACCTAATGAAACGACAATAATACCACACCTCTTTGTGTTTCTCCATTGTGGCGTAGAGTTTCTGGGAAAGATCATTAGCTACATTCGGCATCCCAGGCTTCTTCTTATTGGCTCTGCTCACGCTGCTCTTATTCTTATTGGTCTTTTTGTTGTTCTTCTTCTTGGCATTCTTGCTGTCACCGGGTTGTGCCCTAAGGGAGAAAGGGATAAAATGAGTTGCCATAAGATGCAAATAAGTGAGACTGATGACTATTAGCACACACAGCAGGCTAAAACAGGCTTTGCTTGGTCATATGAACCTGACAAAATCATGACTGCTCAAGCAAATGAAGTAAAATTTAAGGATACCTAAAAACACTCTGTGTAGATAGATAAAACAAAAGTATGCTGTTTAGTTGGAAGGAATACGGTCCCCAATATCAAATTCCTAAAATACTGTTGGTACCACTGCATGCAAGTGCCATGATACGCAGCAACTACACAAGAGCAAAGTGTGCCCAACTCATCTCTAGTCAAACGTTACGCACATTCAAAACTGAAGATCACAGAATGAGAGAGCAAACCTTTAGTACTCCATGTGACAAAGTAAAGCTCACCTCTGGAGTTTCACAAGCTGCCGTGTTCTCCTCTTTCTTCCTCTCCTCCTCCTCTTGCTCCAACTCTTTAATGCTCTCCTCCAGCACATTGGGCCAGAAATCGCCCTCGAAGTACGGTAGCTCATTTGCACTCGTCAAACGATCTTCTGTCGCTTGCTTGAAGATGTCCTACAAAACGCACCCCAAAATTTAAATGACGTTACTTACATACAGATGACTAATTTCTAGCTCTCTCATTGTTTTACTCTCCAAAAAATTCATGTGAGAAAGCATCCAGGGAAAGGAAGCAGTACGCTCAGCTGTACCTTGTAGTCATGCAGTATCCGCTCAGCAAAGGCTTTGTCCAACATTTTGCGGTACCATTCCTGCAGGCGCTTAGGTTTAGGAATCTTCTGGTCGGCAGGGTGACAGTGGAAGATATAGTCATCCCCTTCACTGGGAGGGCATGCCCAAATATGCCCCGTCACATAGCTGCAGAGGAAAGTTAAACAGGTTGGCATTAAGCAACAAATCTTATCCGTTTTATCCACTCAAGTGAATAAAATATATATGCTTCCTCACTGGAATTCCATGTATGTATATATTTAGTTATACAAAAATTGACGTAAAAAGAGCAACATACCCAAGTTTCTTGACGTACTCCAAATAGCCAATGAGAATTTCATGATAAACGGCTGTTCGAAGCATGCGAGGTCTAAAGAAGTGAATACTGTCGAGGTATGATATGTATACCCGTCTGTAAAGAGAAGCATCAGCGTTACATGGCGGCTCTGTCACCAGGAAACGTCTACACGCTGAATCTAAGTTTTGAGCAGTGCTCAGGTGAATGTTTACCTGGTGTTGGGGAAAGGGCAATCTGAGCCGTATTCCTGCACGTGCATGCCAAAGAAACACACGTCGACCCCGTCAATCTCCTCAAAGGCGAAAAGTGCTTTGGTTCTGTAGGGGAAGCTCTCGGCCATCTCTCCTGTATCTACAAACCTGAAAGGAGAGCAGAGGATTAAAAAATCATCTAAACCTACCTTTACCTGTTATAAAGGCACAGCTCAGGTTTAATGTTGAAACAAAGCCTGAGCTGGCGTTTTGAGCAGAGCATGTGAACGATGGAGTGGGAGCAGAGCAGCAAGTGGAAAGTTGTGATTTTGGTCGGAGCACGGAGCAGCGTTCTGGAAAAGTGTGTGTCCGTGGTCCCTCTTGCTCCGAAATCACTTCATCCTATGAGCCAGACAGTCCTTTCCCCCATCCCCACCCCCACACTGACTACCTCTGCGTAACGTGAGTGATGCAGCAGTGCTACAGCTGCACACAACGGCCATTCGTACACTGCGTCTGCGCCGTGGAGCTGTTCATCAGACCTGTATACTGTAAAGGCTCCTTAACAACAAAGATCCACAGATTTTACACAGAGGTAGGCCCAATCCCATTTCACCCCTCGCCCCTACCACTCAGCCCTTCATTTTGCGTGTTCACATCTAGGGGTAGGGTGTCCTGATTTTTGTTGAGATAGAGGGGTAGGGCGAAGTGTTCGGGCTACACAGCCTTCCAAACAGAGGTTTTTCAGAGGCACCACTCCAGAGTGTTATGAGAAAAAGAAAAAAAACAGCAAGATGGCTGAACAAGCAACCAAAGAAAACCACAAATGTGAGAATTTTCTGTTAAAAAAAAAATTACGATAATCATTGTATTTTCTTAGTTTACTGTCATTTCAGTGTTTTATGGTCCTTTTCTTCATAATGGTATGCTAATGTCTCAGAAGCTAGCTAACGCATGTATCTGCTGCACCATTTAAGGTGGAACGGGGAAAATTCAAACAAGAAGCTGGTGAATATCTGACTTCAGCTTCATATCACTGAAGAATTAGAGGTGGTGATAATAAATAATTGCCCCCCTCTTTGAAAGCATATGAGTCCCTAAATGTAACTAAAGCCCAGCAGTGAGGAGCTGAACTTTACCCTCCTCTGCTGTCACTGCAGACTGGCAGGGTCGCCTACAGAGCAGCGCTAGTAGCTGTTAATGAAGTGATGCTCTTTTTATTTGAGGGTCCCATTTCAGAGAGGAAGATTTCAACCACTACCCCTGTAACTCTGCAGGGGCAAGGAGCGCTTTGAGTGGGGAGTGGAAATGTCTGCCACTCCGCTCCACTCACATGCTCTGATTTTGAGGTGTAGTATTCCTTTAACCTTTCTCGTTCCTTGATACGCTCCAACAGACGTTTTCCTTTTGTGTTAATTTTTTTTAATCACTTTTCAAAACCCTCTCATGGCTGCTGGCATATTTGCCAATTCCCTCAAAACAGGCAGCTCAAAAGAGAAAGTACACATGCAGGACAGGTTCTATGTGCATATGCTGTTGGAGGATACAGGTGAATGCGCTGATCTTATACATATATGTGGTTACCTGGCCTTCATGCCGGGTTTGACCTCCACCGTTTTGTCTGAACTGGCCACCACTCGCACAAACACCTCGCCAGCTTCTGGATGGTTCTGCCTCTTCAAGTATTTGTTCACTCGGTCCTCTATATATGTGCCCAACCGTGTCGACTGCAACCCTGTTACACACACGGATAATGTTAGAAAATTAAGACTTCAGCCTGTAAGACTTCGGTCTGCAATATGACAAGTCAGAAACTGCCGGCAGTGGCTTATCAGGCACAATAAACACACATTTCTGTGGTATTTATTTTTATTTTTAGAGCCCATGCTTTGTACAGCTTCTTTAGAGTACTGTTAAAAGACGTCACTTACTTTTTGCAGAAAACTTATTTTCCTTCCTTGTCTTCCCACTTTTCTTCAAACAGTTATCACAGATAAAGCTGTGGACACAAAGATCATCAGTTATCTAACTGTACAAGAGGTATTTTCTCCCCTCACAAACCCAGACTTTACAATTTACTGCAAGACTCACCCAGCAGGCCAGATGACTTCATAATGTAACACGCATATCTGATGCATCTTGCGCCCACAATCTTTACATTCAACAAACCTGAGTGGAAGAGAGACAAATGAAGTTTGACTGATCAAACTGCCGCACAACTGTTTGAAAGCTGACGCCTAAACAGGTAAAGAAGGTTAGGAATCATTTTTCTCTCAGTTCTTATGGATTTACACACTAACCAATGTAAGTATGGCTTTGTTGGACTACTCTGAAGAGCTATTTTTTGCACTGCAAACTTGGAGACTAATAATTTGAACAAAACTAACAACGTCTGCTGGTTTCGCTGACATTCTGAAACACAGGTTGGATTAAATTTCACCCTCAACAGGGATTCCTCACGGAAAAACCATTTTTGTTAAGGACAACGGGTAATCTGCGTGAGGCAAACTGGCCTTACGGGTTTCGAAAGTGGGAGGGTCATCAAAACCACCAGTGCTGACAGCAGGGGGTGCCACTGAGTAGAAACTACTATGTGGCAGGGCCTTATCATGTATTACACAGGCCTACTATTAAAACAAAACACAAACTTAAATCTGTCTCATGGTACAAAGGGAAACTTTTTTATTATTATTAATTTTTTAAAACGGTGCAAGTGGAGCAATATACTTACGGCTCAGGGTCTAGTGTGTCGTTCTTCCTCCTCTCAAACTGGTCCTTAGAAATCATACTACAAAAAGAGAAAATTGAGATAAATTGTGAAACAGTCTGGAGTTTGGACACGTTTCCAGCCTAAAGGAAAAATTACATACATGCACATGCATCACACATGCATATGCCTGTTTTGCCATGAAGGTATGTTATAAAAACTGGTGATGAAAGTGTAACTGAGCCTATTAGAGGCAGAAAGAGTGCTCACGTTTGCGGCTGTGCAGGATCTTCCCCGAGCGTCACGCTGTCTCCCTGAATCTCATTGAAGCACTTCTCACAGAAATGATACCTGTGCACAGAAGCAGTAAAATATAAATAGCAAAAGAGAGTTAAAGAGTTATCACTATATACATTCTACGATTTTTTTAATTTTTTAAAAACATTTCTGTTTTTCTCTTAATTCATCAACAAAGCGTTTTTTTTCTGAAGTCATCTGAAGCTTCACATCTACAGAATATGGTTCTCTGCAGCTGTGACGGCTTCTTACTGGAGCAATCAGCTTGACCAGTGCGTCCAGTCCATACTGCAGGGGGCGCAGGGGAGTCCGTTATGAGTAATCAGGCATTTATTTAACAAGAAGAGAAAAAAAAGTGTGCTGCCATGAGCCAGTGTGCGTATTACAACTGTCAATCTATAAAACTGGCAACAAGAGACAAAGAGCCAGAAATACTGATTATTGTATGCAGGATCTCCATAGAAAAACTACAAGAACTCAGTAAAAGAAATTGAGCACATTTTTATGATATAGAAAATGCAAATAGGGGGAAAAAAAGCAGATAATCAAGCCGAGCCTGTGTGTAAATAAACCTGCTGTAGGGCTGAGATGCATACAATCTTTTGTTGTGATGCCTCCCTTTTTTTGCAGGAGCACAAAAAATGAAATAAGTAGTTAAGAACAAACCCAAAGAGTTGAGAACAAAGGTAAAGTTTGACTATTTTACTCTATAAAGTTTACATTTCAGAAACTATGACAGCAACAATACCGTATCTGCAACTTCATCTCTAATGCTGACCTAATGTACATACGGTAGCAGAACAAAGGGCAGGCCGTCTTCAGAACTTAGTTTGTCAACCATGCAATTGATGCAAAGACTCTGCTCATTCTGAATCAGCTAAATAGACTATTTACGCTGTCAATTTACTTAACGTCGCCAAACCTGAATGTACTGCTGCGCGACTTAACCTCTTCAACTCCTTGAGACCACCGGTGGTTTCAAAACGCACTTCGTCATATTCTTCATAACTTTCATATTTCATAAGCTACATTCTAAAGGTGGGGGTTGTATGAGAGCTTATAATAAAAGAAGCTGAACTCACTATTTTTTTGTCGACCAAAAGAAGCTGAACTCACTATTTTTTTGTCGGCCCATTTTTCCACAAATCTGGGCTATAAACTGTAAACAGATGGCGTATCTTCAGTGATCTGCTCTGTAAAAATTATTTTTATACAAAAATACAAAGAGCGTCTAAGATTTCTGGCTTTCAGCAGTAAATTGTAAGCATATAGCAATATGTGTGATCATAAAGCATGTTCTGTTAATTTGAGGGGAGCTTTTACAAAAAAATAAACAAATTAATGTAAATTTTTTATTTTATTTATTTCATGCAGTTGATTTGTTCATGTAAATTCAGACGGAAAAACCAAAATATACCCTGGAGAATAAGAGGCTA
This sequence comes from Colossoma macropomum, assembly GCF_904425465.1. Lineage (NCBI taxonomy): Eukaryota > Metazoa > Chordata > Actinopteri > Characiformes > Serrasalmidae > Colossoma > Colossoma macropomum. The sequence goes on from NW_023496051.1 coordinate 2,944,508, forward strand.
AGCCTATGACTGTTAAAAACATGGCAAACTTTTGTGTTGCGTGTTTTGGAAGTTTGCATTCAATACAGACCCTTCCTCCTTTATTTAACTGTCTGTGATGATGATTGCACCTATGATCACTCTTGCTGTCCATGTCTCTTATGTCTCTTTATTTTTGTTTTGGCTGTCTGTTGCTCCCTCTCCCCCTGTTGTTTATTATCTTGTGAAACAATAAACATTACTGATCCCAAAAAAATTCACTATTTACAGTTACCTCTTCAGTCCAAGCTCAGTCAGACGGCTCTCACCTGTTCTGGTAGCTGTAGTAAGTTCCATCTCGGGGAATGGTGCAAAGCTGCTTTCCGTAGCAGCACAGCGTTTGAGGGGAGAACTCGTACTGCAGGTGGAGGAAGTTGTAAAATGTGAGAACGCAAAGAAGAAGTGAAAATAAAAACAAAAACATACACACGCTAAGAAATATCAACGATCAGAAGCTCAGAAGAGCCAGAGAGCAGCTCAAACTGTAGTCCTGGAGGAATGCGAAATGCACAGACTAGCATTTTCCCTGCTGTAACAGTTTATCATCAAGTCGAATCAGATGTGTTGCAGCAGGGAGAACAGTGAACTGTGCAGTGCTCCAGATTTTGAGTTTGTAAGCCTTGATACACAGATATTTCTTCCTATTATTCACAATATTTTCACATAATCAACTCCACTGCACTAATTTTCCACAAATATGGGAGCCGAGTAAGTGAAATCAGATGTTGTGGAGGAAAGCTGGAACACGTCTGGTACTAGGGTTCTATTAAAAATGTCTGTTCTCTTAAATGTATTTAGAGATGTATTTTTGACCACTTTTATAGATCAAAAACTACAACATTAAGTCTATTTGACATAAGCATAAGCCTCCATTACAAGGTGCAAACTTTGGACGCCTAACAAGGCTTTACTAATCAACAATGTTCATGTAAGAGGTACAAACTGTATTATTTCTACCACAAAAGGACTGACTATAGACAGCAGTGCAGTGCGCACTCACCTTCCTTCCGCAGCAGTAGCCCAGGCCCTGCATGACCGGGTCGATCTCCTGCTCGAAACACTTCGGCCAGTTTGGAGCAGTATTTATACACTCGGGATGTCTTCCTGTTGTAGAGCCAAGCGTTGTTAAACATGAGCCACACATCATCTACGTACTGCCACGGCTCCTGGTACTGCCCCGTGTCCAGCTTCCGCTTTATAGTGGACAGATCTATTGGGTTCTTCACAATGTCAAAGTAGTCCTACGGACAGACAAAGCAAACAAAAATCAACGCCTGCGAAATCATTCAAAGGGTCAGAACTGGCGTAACAAAGCACACGCAGTAAAACTGGATAACAAAAATGCTACCTGTGATTCATTTCACAGATACTGTGATTATGATTACTAGCCGAGATGAAAAGAAACAGCACAGTTCAGCGCAAGTCACTGCACAGGAATGCCTGATTTTTCAGCACTTGTGAGCATCTGTGCAATTCTTAAGACAAAACACTTAATGGAAACACTGTAAGGTTGCCAGTGAGCTCACCGCCCACTTAAAGGACATTTCTGTGGTTTATCAGAGCACCTGTTTACAAAACTATCACTAATTATAAGAATAAAAATGTCCTGCCAAAAACAGACTAAACCAAGGCAAAAACAGATGTCATTACACGTGACCTTCCATGATTGCAGAGGTCATTCTGCAATAACAACTAACACAGCAGCACCAGACAAAAATGTGTCCAGGTGCTCCGCGTGAGGCTTTTAGAGCCTGGCCAGTGTGTCCTCTGAGGAATAATGTCAGCAGATAGCTGCACAGATCTATCAGAATTGGCAGAAATCAGGCCAATAACTCTGGATAATCTCTCTTTAAATGTTACGTAACAAAACCACAGTCAGGAATGCGATAATATTTTAAACAACTCCCATGTCAGAAACATTGAAGCTATATTTACTCTTATTCGAAATGATGGTTTCAGATTAAGTGACAGTTATTTGTAAGTGGCTTGTTTTAGATTTAAAATGTGATTTTCTGATGTTTAAGAAATTTAACTACTGAGAATCGACGGTACTTGACATCTGATAGTCATATCAGTCAGTCAAGCACTGTTTAAAAAAAAAAAAGTATTGGAGAGAGTAATTTTTGATGATATGACCTTATATCAACTGATTTCCAGGTCTTTAAAATCACTATAAAATCATATTGGTCAAGCCCTAGCAGATATCCCTATGTAGGTTGTGGTTAAGGCCGATGTTTGGTTCTGTGAGATGTATCTGCAGCAGGTGTGTGATACTCACAGGGATGCCCAGCAGTATGGGATCGACGGGCTGGCGGAATGGAAGAGACTCGGGGTCCTGCCTGTACAGAGACTCCAGCGTGGGCATCAGCGCCTGCCGCAGTTCCTCTGGCTTAAAGACTGGCGAGAGAGAGGGATAAAAACAACTGATATAGCATGGAAAAGCCTTTTATTCTTACAGTGTACGTGAAAGATTTACTGCCAGTTTTATTTATGCCTGCAAAACAGTCTAAAAGTGTCCAATATTTTGTCAACTTGACCTGTTTTTAATCTTTTTTTTCTTGCTGAAAAGTGTTGCATTTCTTGGTGCACATAGACTAGATTGTGAGACTCAAATTTTCTTGTCCTTAATTATTCAAATTATGAGCAGCTGTTATTTTAATGAACCAGATGTGCTTATATATAGCAAAACAAGCCAAATTTGGGTTGGACATAAAACAACAGGAACATTTTCTTTTGCATCTTAGTCAATTTGTAAAATTAGTGAAAAACGTGAAAACATACCAAAAATTGAATAAAAGAAGAAGCAAAGACCAGTTAGTCTAAAGAACATAAGATCAAACGAAGAAGACTCCACTAGCTTTCATTCATAGTACACAGTACAGACAGTCCAACACTCACTCTTCCGACGAGACTGTGAGGGTGAGGAGGACGTTGTGCCGTTCGTCCTGCCTTCTTCCTCTTCTTTGGGCTCTGCCTTCACGTCTGCCTTTTTGTCCTCGGTTTCCATCGGCTCCTGCTTTGTCTCTAACCCCTCCGGTTCTTCCTTCTTGACCATTTGAGAGCTGGAGTCGTCTTCCGCCTGCAGAACAGAAAAGTAATACCTGTTAGTCCATGCTCAAAAAGACGAACTGAGACTCAAAGCCTCATCATGATAAACTGCAAAAAGAGATAAGAAATATGACAAAATACTGCAAAACTATCTTCTGGAAAAATAAGACACCACTTCTTCAAAACATACTCTCAACCAGAATGCATGTGATCAGCAGAGACCAAGTTCATTACTGGACTTTTCCTTTGTTTCAAAAAGCTAATTTACTTGAATAAAGGCAAAACATAGGCTGTAGATCGGCTTGAAAAACCTGCTTAAGCAATAGAACACGAGAGGGAGTGTGATGTGAGTGTCGCCGTAGATCATCACAGCTGTGATGTTATTCGTGATAACACACTCCTCGAGTGTTCTATTGCTTTTATACAACAGTTAAATAAATAAAGTAATAAATTAATAAACTGGGCCGTGAACGCGGCATTTAATGTTTTAATGTTCGCAGTTCCTTCACCAAATTATAGTTCCTTAACAAGCAGCTTGTTGCTACATCAGAGTAACGAGCTCCGCCCACTCGCTGCTCAGTCTGCAGTTCGTTCTCCAGCTCCTTACACTAAATTCCCAAACTGTCATCACCACTGAGCAGCTTTTCAGTCGGCAGCTGTGACAGAAGAACAGCTAAACAACCTGGAATCAGCCAGAAATGAACCCAATACCATTCACTAAACGTGTAGTCTGATCTTCAGAGTCTGATCAAATCAGACTGAGCCATAAAACTGCCACAATATCAAGTTCAGCTCAGTTTTGTCAGTTTTTGCCAGATCAGTATTAATGTTGTTTTGTTCCAGCCAGTCTGTAAAACATCTTACAGCCCATTTAGTTTGGCGAATGGTGTTGGGTTCATTTCTGGCTGATTCCAGGTTGTTTAGCTGTTCTTCTGTCACAGCTGCCGACTGAAAAGCTGCTCGTATTGTGCCATTTCTATAAATAACACAAAGTAGTTTTCAAAAAAATTATTGTCAGTGATTTTTTTCAAAAGAATATTTTGCCATGTATGAAGTTTGCCAATGTAAGTTCAATAGAACATTATATCCATACTGTGCAGCCCTAACTGGTATATCTGGAAGGGTCAATGTTCCTCCAATAGTTGGCTTGCCTTGGATGCAAAAACCCCTCTCTCTCACCTTACCTCTTGTCCAGCTGCTAACATCTACATTGAAGTACTCAACTTCAGAGTAAAAGAAGAGACGAGCATCATTATTTTTGCATTCATCTTCTCCTGTTTACTGAAGGAATCAAAGGTCCACTTTCACATGAGTCATTAAATGCTTTTTTACTTTTAAATTCTTAAAAATCTGTCTAACTAATTAAATATTTAGGCACCTAGGTCTGGAGATGGGCACTGGGGACAAATGTTACGTTCACATTACCAGGCTAAAGCGGCACAAATCCGATTTTTTGCCCTAATGTGACTCAGATCTGATGTTTTCAGGGCTGTGTGGACACAAATCTGATCTTTTCAAGTCTGACCTGAGCCACTTTCATATGTGGTCCTAGATTGGATACGTGTCCGATTCGTGGCCATGTGACCTTAATGTGATGCTCAGATCAGAATTCATGTGCTTTTTCTCCACTGCGCGTGACCATCATTCAGCGTTACCATGGCAGCAGCGCTGAACAGAAGTTAAAGCCTGTAAACGGTGGAAAAGCAGCTCATCTCACCTTTTTCTCCTTCGTCTCGCTCTAATAATGAAGCTGAGAGCTGATCAGTTAATTATCTTCTCAGCGAAGCTCGTTCTGCTCGTTAGTTTGTGCTGATGATGAACGTGATTCATTCACGTGACGTTACTGAGTAGGATGAGCTCATGAGGGTCATTTCAGGACGCCGGTTCATCACATTAATGACAGATTTGAGTCACTTACCTAAACGAGTGTGAACCATCGCGTCAGAGAGATCGGATTTGAGCAAAAATATTGGATTTGAGCAACGAGGCTTGTAATGTGAAAGTAGCCAAAATGTAAGAGCTTACAGCTTTAGCCTAGACTGGCTATAACAGGCACCCACCTCCATCTTGGGTTCGGTCTCCACAGCACTGGAATCAAAGTCCTGCTCTTCCTGTTTGGGCTCTGGTTTTGGTTCGGCAGCCGTTGTCAGCTCGGGCACAGCGTGCTGGGCGTGCAGGTCCGCACTCGCCGTGGATGCTGGAGTGGGCACGCGGTTATCACCGCTCTGAATAAAAGCGAGACAGAGGAAGATTCAGTTTGCTCTGGATATAAAACAGTGAACCGGCATTAAAAACCTTTTCAAAATGCTGTTCTAAGATGGAGATTAGCAGTTTGTAGCACTATGCAATATTTCCTAAGAGTTCACACTTGAGATTTGAGTGCAGTAAACCAACAGATAACAGGAACAGGTGTGGTTAATTAAATAAAGATATTCAAATTAATCTTTCAGGTTAAAACACCATACATCTAAAACTCAAACTGAACAATCAAGTACTGATCACCTCTTAGCTGCATAGAATAAACAAATATTTAACTGCATTTTAATTATTACTTGAATAAAATATCTTGTTTGGACTTTTAAATATTATGTTTAATAAAGTGAATATTTAAATAGCAAAGATGGTTAAAAGACTCATCCCTAAATGGAGAGAATAAAATAAGCCCCCAGTCACTCTATCATGGCCTCCTAGCAGGTCCTCATCTTCTCTTCTAGCTCTCAAAACTAGTCTTCTACTTTAGGCTTAGGAGTCAAAATCACACAAAAGTGAGGACTAGCTCTCGAGTTCCTCTATAGTGGGACTGAGGTTCTCTGGTTGGGACAGAGAGCGCGTAAGCGAGGACAAAGGGGTTTTGGTCTCACCGGTGTGCCAGGGTGTTGCTGTGCCGGAGCGGGAAGCTCCGTCTGGGGCTGGCTATGTGGCGGGGTACCCTGCACCGGGGTGGGAGTTGGGGTGCTGGCCTGGTTAGGCTGTAGCGCTGGCAGGTTAGCTGACGAGGCTGTGGCCACGCTAGGGGGCGGAGTGGCACCGAGAGAGGGCTGAGGGGGTGCAGGGCAGTTCATCTGGGGGCCTAACGGGCCAAGTGCATTCATAGGGTGGTTCTGCGTCTGCTAGATAGGAAGGAATCACAGAAACTCACATCACACATCTTACAAGTTTGTGTATATTCACTGCACTACGACACACGGCAGAAGTATTCTGTTTGTGAAGTTGTGCCTCACCTGCGTAACAGCTGCCTGCGTGTTGGGCTGGCCCATGTTGACGTTCATGGCGTTGGTGTTGGTGGGAAACTGCGGCATAAACTGCGTCTGATTTGGTGCCTGAGCCACCATGTTCCCACCATGAGCTCCCATGATGCCTTGAGCCATCCGTGTCGGTGACATACCCATCTGAAAGCGACAGGGAAATGATCACGGTCGCAGCCAGCCGCACATTCAAAATGTTCAGAAATGACGGAGAAGAAAAAGTGAAAGAAGCTAATTTAATCTAATTTGTCTTGGTGACCATAAAATAAGGCAAATACATACAAAGAATATTCTTCCACATAACCGGACTTTCGATTATACATGCATATACTATTCATTCTACAGTCTATCATACCATGTCAAATGAATGTCAATGTGAAAAGCATTTTATTAGATATAAATAGAATCAGTGTGCAAGATTTGCAGGGATCTATAAGCAGAAATTGACTACTACATGCTTGGAAAGGGAGGGGTGAGGGAGGGATCTCCAGCTGGTTGCAATCAGCAACCTCACCACTAGATGCTCCTAAATCGTACACACTGTACCTTTAAATAATATAATCAAAAACAATAAATATGACTTTTGGTCAGGGTTTTACAAACTGTGCTATGGCAAATTCAGCCGGTCAGGTTTCGTTAATTTCTGACATTATCCACGACGATGAAAACACCGTATTTCCCGAGCTACTTCCGTCATGGTTATGATAAATACGATCACACTGCCCACCTCTACGTGCATGCAACATGTACTAACCTGAGGAACAGAACTCATGTTCATCTGTTGTGGGTGACTCATTGGGGAGGCGGCTCGAGCTGCCATTGGAGCCTGGGACATGGGCACATTCTGTATGGGCATCGGATTGAACTGGTTCATCCCTACAAACGTTATAATAAACATGGTCAGTTAGTATATATTCTCATGGCTCACTTACAGAGATTCAATTAACCACAGATAAACACTACAAATGCACATGTTAACACAAGACTCAACCACTGTATAGAGACACACACACACACGATAAGGAGGCGGCGCAAACTGAAGTACCTTGAGTAACCTGCATGCGGTTCATTATCTGGTTTGGCACATTGGGCATAGGCACAGGTCCATCTGAAAAGAGTGAGAGAGACAGAGTTTGTGTTAATGAGTGTCAGTATAGATATGTTTATTTGCCTGTCTATCAGAATATCATGAGTATGATGACGAATTCACATTTGTCTCTTTCCTTTAAACACAACATTAACTGCATGTCGTTTAGATCTGTTCTTCAGACAGGTTTTTCTATAAAAGTGCAATGCCTGCAGCTAATTCCGATGCTAACACAAGCTCATCACAAGTAAAACAGCTCTTCTTTCTCCTCAGACGTATAACTATAAAGAGCCAAAAGATTTGAGTCTAAGGATAAGTTGAGGTGCAGGTACAGCATTAAATCAGCAACAATATTACATGAGTGAATTCAAGTCCTCATAAAGATACGAATACAAATGTATGCGTGTAAAACTCCTTCTGTGGCTGGAGTCCCAGTTCACTGGGCTGGTTCAGACATTGAGCGCACACTTGTGTGTCAAACTCACTCTGTGGCCGGGGTCCCAAGGCGTTGGGCTGATTCAGAGCAGGCTGCTGTGCTCCGGCTGCAGTCATAGGCGACGGGTTAATTATTTGCTTCTGCAGCCGAGAGCGTCTCTTCTCTTCCAGCTCTTTCTGGATTTTATAGATCTTCTCCGCTAGGAAATGGTAGTACTCATCCTGCAAAGACCCACCACACGACAAAGTACAAACAGTAAGTACAGTCAAATGTAAAGCAAAACATGGTCTTGTATTCTTTTTATTTCCCCAAATGATCCAATTATGATTGCGTGTTTATGTACCAAAGACAGTCATAATTCATTCTTATGTGACCATTTTCCAAACTCTTCTTATCGCATAAAATCAAATCGGCTGTATTTGGCCTCATTCAAAAAGCAGTAAAGGCTCAAACTTTATAACTTCAATGAATGGGAGGAGCTGCACTGCTGTAAGAGGACATATTATCGTGTTTGTTTTCATGACACCACAAAAACAATGAATTTAAACCAGGCTATTATTGCGTTTTAATTTTCATATGTGCGCTGCACGAACTGGGGAATGAACGGAGAACTTTACATACTATATCAAACTCTTTCATTTAAAAAAAAAAAATTAAATAATAAAAAATAAATTAAAAAAAGCAAGGAAATTTCATGTTTTTCATGATATGGGCCCTTTAATGCACCAAGTACATATCTGACATCCATCATAGGACGTTGAAAAGGGAGGGGAAATTGGGCTGTAAATCTCCAACTGCCAACAATTCAATTCATTAGCATTTCTACCAGAAATGATTCAACGTGTGACGAAATCTCTAGACTTTTTTATATAGAGAATAAATTCAGTACAAATAAGGATATTCACGTTTGAACAGAGTGCAAAAATGGCCCAAAAAGCACCAAATGACACGTCTATAATCAATCTTAATTGTTGGGAACAATGCAGCTGCATTGCCCCCTTTAAACCGATGCATTACACCGGACCTGGCTGCATTAATCTTTAGTGCTGGTATCTACTTTTAGAGCTTGAAGCCTTGAGGTCTAATTGAAGTGCGCGAGTGCGTCTCCTCACCCTGCTGTTGGCAGACTCATACATGTCTCCTTCGACTTTCCGTGCGTACGCCACCAGGTTTTCCATCCGTCTATCTTTCAGTGCTGCAGGGTCCGGGGTGGGGAAGATGGCCTGCACTCTGTACAAAACACACACACACACCCACACGTCACGTTCTACTCTGAATCAATAACAGAATACTGAGCATGGAGGCACAGAAAGATCAGTATACAGTCTCATGAGACGCAGCAGTAGATGTGTACTAACAGTTTGTGTACAAGGTGGTTGCGAAGGTCCTGAGTCACATGCTCATGCCAAGCTTTTCTCACGCCGCTGGCAGAGAGAGGGGCCGCCGTGGGCACGTTACCCAGAGTTCCCACCGCAGAGCCGTCTGACATCAGCTGACTGCAAGAGAGAGAAAATGTGTTTGCTTATAAAATCGATCGAGCATCCATGCTGCAAAGGAGGAAACATGGAGTTGCTTCAAATGTGGGTAAATGTGGGTGAAGTAGCAAATCATCATTACTGGATGATAATTTGTCAAATAACGTTAATATGAACGACTGTGTGTAATGTTTTTTTATTCTCTTTAACTGTTATTGACAAAAGGCTTTGATAAGAACAGAGCATTAATAAGCCATTAGGCTACGGCAGAGAAAAATCCTCTTGACTTTGCTGTGGGTCTCCCAGATTGTCACATACCGTCTGAGGAAAAGTCTAAAAGCATGTGTTGTGAAATAATCCATAACCTGGAATTTTTAGCCAGGAAATACTGACAAATATTTCAAAACATCACCTCATTACAAAACCTCATACGGTCCAATTTAGGCCCATATTACAGGGATTTTCCCTGATCGAGTAGAACATATAAAACTCCAGGGACCTGCATCTCTGGCTCAGCTCTGTCAGAACTGATCTTAAAACTATTTCAGACAAACTTCATGCAGCTTCCATGCAGCACTGCTACTAAAGCAAATTCATTTAGTTTCATTAATTACATGCATCATAACTGAATGAATCATTATGCCTGGAAGTTAAGTGCGCAAGAGATGTGTCACATACTTGGCATTTAGAGTGGATGCTATGCTTGTGTCTGGATGCAGCTTGGCCTGCTCTGACGAGGGCACCCCCATTGCCCCCCCACTCAGGTTCATCTGGTTAGCACCTGTAGAAACACAGAGTTTTCATATCATTAGTACAACAGTGGATGCCTAACTTACCACAGTGACCGACCAGTTTCCCAGGCCTGTTGACTAGTTTGACGTCTGAGATTTTAAACAGTTGATCAGATTACAGGTTTTTCAATTTACCAGAACAGGTTTGTGTGAGCACAACCCCACATATGTCAATACTGCATGTGGGTGGGCTTGTATGTAAGATTATATGAGAGAGATTATGTATGTAAGGGATGAAAAAAAAAATCATCTAAAAAAGTGGCAAATCAACTTCAGCAATTTTGGAACGTTATAATTGATAAATTCATATTCAGCTTGTTTTCTGGACAAAACATTTCAGAGTAATTTTTTACAATGTCAAAAATGTGGGCTGTATTGTTTTAACAGTGTTTATCTCACTGTCTTGCAAAAAGTTGCTCCAGTCGTGTGTGTATTCAGTATATTTTTTAAAAATGAAATACTGTCAAAACAGTCAAATTTGGGATTTCATGATGCACTGAAGCTCAACTTAATTTCACACTCTACTCGTATAACTTTAACGGAATAAAACTCATTTATGAAATTTATCCCTTTTAGAATTAACTAAATTGCAGTTTTCCAGCTAAGAGGTACAAGGTGAAAAACGACTATCCTAGTAGTTTTAGCTGAACTGACAGCAGATTAGTGTTTATTTACTTAAGACTTAGGAATGACTGCCTTTCTCTGTATACATTTCCAGCCATGTGTGTTTTACTATGGCTTCCTGTGATCTGGTTCAGGTTTTAATTTAACACAGTAATGGCAAAACGCTGACTGGCATGCTGTGCTGTGCAGAAAAGCTGGAAAATGCTCAGAGTCACTGGGTGCCATTGTGCGCTGACACTGGAGTGTGCACCTTTATTGAAATAAATAAATAATAATAATAATAATAATAATAAAAATTATATAAAAAAACAACAACAAAAAAAACATTATGAACTTTGGGCGTGGCACAACCAAGATGATGGATCAGCTGTGCACCAGCAAATATAAAACTCATCTCATACGTCAAAAGGATCAGAACCTCCCAAAGCAGCTCAAATGGCACTCAGTCTGAGCTTCAACCATGTGAGTCATACGTGGAAGAGGGGGGGCGGGGGGTGGGGGGTAACGATTCTGAAATTGAGACCAAAACCACGACCCAGACGTCCACAGTCTCGTGTGACAGTTCCAGAAGCCGGAACCATAATAACTCCCTCACCCCAACTTTCTGCCACCTCACTCAGACAGGATTTCTATTTTTTTTTGTTTACTTACACTGGTCTTAAGAGAATATTTATTTATTTTGTTCTTCTTTAATTCATGTCAAATTAATCAATCATACTCTTTAGTTTTCTTCTCTTTAGTGTTTCCAAATTGTTGGTGATTTAACAAAACCCAGAAATTTCCTATTCACCCCCGCAGCTCCCCAAAAAACCTTTGTTTTTGCCTTTGCTTGGTCTGTGAGGAACAATGCATATTTGCAAATGGACACTAGATGTTTGTTTACTGCTTTGTCTTGTGTGGAGCTGTATCTGCAAAAGGAAACCGAGTTACAGAGATTCGAACAACACTATGTGGACAAATGTACTGGGACACACCTCTTAATAACTGAATTCAGGTGTTTTATTGGTCACATTACCACAGGTGTACAAAATCAAACACCTAGCCATGCAGTCTGCCTTAACACACATTTGTAAAAGAATGGGTTGCTCTAAAGAGCTCACCAAATTCAAGTATGGTGCTGAAACATGCCACCACTACAATAAGCCAGACGGCGAAAAGTCTTCCCTCCTAGATATTCTACAATGAACTGTGAGTGGAAAAGTGTAAGACCACTTAAAGACACAGAGTGGGGTCGTCGAGTGTTGAGGCACATAGTGCAAAGAAGTCACCAACGCTCTGCTGAACCAATAACTGCAGAGATCCAAACCTCCTCTGGCATCAACATCAGCACAAAAACTTCAAGGCATCGATTTCCATGGCCGAGCAGCTGCACACAAGAAGTGGAAACGTGTTCTGTGCAGTGATGAATCGCACTTCTCTATCTGTCAGTCTGATGGACGAGTCTGGGTTTGGCGAATGCAACAGGAGAACCTTACCTGCCTGACTGCACTGTGCCAGCTGTAAAGTTTGGTGGAGGACGGATGATGATATGGGGCTGTTTTTCAGGGGTTGGTCTAGAACCCTTAGCTCCAGTGAAGGGAAACCTTAATGCTTCAGCACCAAGACATTCTGGACAACTGTACTCTTTCAACTTTGTGGGAACAGTTTGGGGAAGAACCCTTCCTGTTCCAGCATGACTGAGCCCCAGTGCACAAAGCAGCTCCATAAAGGCCTGACTGGGTGAGTTTGGTGAGGAAGAACTTGACTGACCCTCACAGAGTCCTGACCTCGACCCCGTCTAACACCTTTAGGATGAACTAGAATGGAGATTGTGAGCCAGACCCTCTCGTCCAGCATCAGTGTCTAACACCACAAATGCTCTTCTGGATGAATGGGCAAAAATTCCCACAGACTCTCTACAACATCTTGTAGAAGCTTCCCTGAGGAGTGGAAGCTGTTATAGTTGCAAAGGGGGGCGACTCCATATTAATGCCTATCGATTTAGAATGAGACATCACAAAAACTCCTGTAGGTGTCCCAATACTTTTGTCCCTATAGTGTATGAGTGGAGTTCATGAAGTTTATTTCCTGAATGAGATGGGGAAACTCTGTTCTCCTTTTTGCTTTCCCAACCTGGAAAGCATCTTGAGCAATACTGACCATTTTGTGAGAAGCAACGTACCTTTCGATAAATATTTTGCCAGTTTTTTTGTGGCGTGAACTAAAACACTGCGTAATGTCTGGTATGAATAGTATTGACGCACAAAAATCGCGTATGAATGGTGTGTCATTTATTTGTGTTCAGCATTTGTTGTGTAACGCCCTTTAGAGTTAACCCCTTACGTATGTGAAAGAACGACTGGGACTGGAGAGAAAGCGTGTGTGTGTTTACCAAGAGCACCGAGAGGTCTCATCTGCTGCTGGTGCTGGGTCTGTGCAGACTGGGTTGAAGGCTGTCCGGCTCCAGGCGTCTGCGCAGGTGACTGCGTCTGTGTGGGGGTCTGGTTGCTGTAAGGGAGACCGAGGGCCGCATACGCTCTCTGCATGGAGCTGGGGTCTATAGGTGCCGAGGTGTTCAGGGCTGGCGCCGTCGGCTGACCTGAGCCTACTGGACCCATAGAGTTCTGCAGGCCTGCACTGGGAGAGCTCAGCATTGCTGAAGGAAGAAGGGGGGAAAAAAAAGTTGGGTAAAAAAGATCACAATTTGTACTGCCAACATCAAATTTTGTCTCAGTATCATGACTCTAATATACTCAATCTGGTGGAAGGCACACAAAAAGCTTGGCCATTACTAATCATGCAGTTTGACAACACTGCTTTCAGTACATTGTTGCGCTGTAACAGTCAACACAGTTAAACAGTCGTCTACAATTTCGAGTTTAATAAAACAAAAGAGCTCTATGACACTTTACAACGTGCAAATGATTCACATGGTCAATCTGACAGACTGTAATTCCCTACAGGAAGTATAGGGGGCAATACAGCTTCTACTGTTTCACTGCACCATGAAGAAATGCTCATTACAACGATGGACACATTGCAATGGAGCAAACTGCACAAGTGGTAAAAGCTGGATCAGCAAATTTATTGAAAAATACTTGATAGATTACAGAAATTATCATCAGTACAAATACAATTAGAATTTAGCATAAATGAAGGAGTATCAGTCTGAGCGTCACTGCCACAGTCCAGCTCACTCCCAAAACCTCAACCTCAGAATATTATTACTTCAGAGTTTACAACCACTTTTGTCTTATCCACTAAGACAAAACATTTGTCTTGCGCAGATCCAGCACTTCAGAGAAAAAAATAGGACCACTGTTTACATCACAGTGCAAGTAAAATCGCGGATGTTTTACTCTTTCCCACCCCCCCTCCAGCTACTCAAAGACGCCACTGCCATTAGTAGAACGTCTGGGCTTTCCAGTATGAAAATCCCGCAACGCAAAAACAAACTCCAGTTTCAACCTTCTTCTCTTTGGCCATGGTGAAAGGTGATTACCAAGGGAGCGACCCAGAGAACGTCAGCCAGAAAGAGAACGCAAGAAAAGAATGAAGAGAGCAAAAGAGATCAAGAGAAAAAGAAGAAATAGGAGAGGGCTGGCTGGCAGATTATGTTAGGGGAAAAAAAACAAAAAAGAAGGAAGAACATAATGGTGAGAGAAGAACTGCTGTATTTCATGAGGTTCCCTTACCAACAAAACTCATACTACACAGAAAAAATTAACACAAACTTCAAAATCAGCCAAAATCTCTCGTTTCCCGTTTCAAGGAGCCAACAGCAAAACCCTCGTACCACAATGTATGTAATACTCTACACAATTATGCTCTCTGCTGGATTTGCATTCACAACCTGCCACTAACAGCGCAAACCTTCAACAGCTACACCACATAGGAGCCCTGACAAAATCAGCCCTAACTAGCAGGCAATGTGGATGCTTTGCTTCACTCCAGCACTTTGGCTTTCTGACTGCACCCATCATAACCTTGTATTATGACCTGAAGAATAAGCTTAACCCCTTCTCTGCAATTTTAACTGCAATAATCTATACATGATGATGAAATATATATAAATTAAATGACATAAGAAAAATAAATGCCAAATAAATGTTATAAAATATATAATGAAAGTTGTGGTCCCCAGGAGTCGTGTCACTGGTGTTACAGCATAACAAAAAATCTCTTATTTTGAAATAAAAATCACACTGATGACATCACTTGACTTCCTTTTACCTGTTTTCTGAGGATCTATGAAGAAAAGCTCATGGTGAGTCCACTGTGTCTTTCAGTTATCAGAGATTTTCTCATTTAGCTCATGATTTCATATGAAGCTTTTAGCTGAAGTCACTGGTGTGACCGACTTTATTCTGTATTCGGTAATTGTGAAAAAACAGAATAAAAATAGATTAAATTACATATTTTAGTGGATATTCCATGACTGACAACATGTGGTTTGATGCTCTGCAGCAGCCGTTTAGTAAAATGCATTGTTCATTAAAAATGTCTCTGGTGTTCCTTTATTGTGTGTAACACCAATGAGGATCAGTAACACCAGTGACTCCTATGGACAGACAGAAAAGTGGACGTTTCTGTAGAACGACCCTATTACGACATCATTTAACAAGCCCTGTATTGTGAGACGTTCAGTGTTTTTAACTCAATGAGTGATTCAGGCAGTCGGTGAAAGAGTGGAGAGAAAAAAGGAGAACAGACACTCAGGCACGCTGCATGTGCAGCAGACTGCGGAGGCAGAGAAGCGGCTGGGTGAACACAGGCACAGGATATGCGTACAGACGACAAGTCACTGTCTTTACCTTTTAGTCAGCCGCCAGCTTGTAGTGAAATAGTCTCCAGCTCAGACTGTGATCTCTGTTTCTCTCAACCCCACAAACATCCTTAGTTTTAGTGGGGTTTTTTTCCAACACATACAAGCTTAGTTTGTTTCACCTGATAATAGGACAGATCCACAAATTTGAGTTCTTTTTCGTAGCCAATTTTTTTACGTAATTCACTCTCGCTGCCTAATCATGCCGTGCGTGCACCCTCACATACAAAAGATAAATTCTGTTAATGACAGACGTTAAGAGCACATGATGCTCCCTAATTTAGGAATCTGTTAGGATTCCAGAAGTGGTATAAAGCAGGGGTTCGCAACCTTTTCCACCCCAAGGCCCACCTGTGTACAACTACAAAGCATCAGCTTTTTAAAACACAACTGACACTGAAAACCTGAAAATTAGGTCCTGAAAAAGGTCAGATTGGCCATTCTGGCTGCCAGTAGGTCTGCAGAATTTGAAGGTGTGTGTGTGTGTGTGTGTGTGTGTGTGTGTGTGTGTGTGTGTGTGTGTGTGTGTGTGTTAAAAACACATGGTTGTAGTGATGTCAAAAACGGTGAACAAAACAAAAATTTAACTGAAAATACTCCACTGGCTTCCAAAAAGAACTGTTTAGTCTCGAGATGTGTCTCTAGCTTTGAGGGTGTTTGTGATTTATTTGAAATAAACCTCACTTCACTCACTTGGCTTTCGGATTAGCATCGTCACATCAACAATACTGATAAATCTTACTTGATGTCGGCTTCTTCATTGGTTTATCAGTTTGAGTTCAACCACTCAGGTCGCTGATGCTCGACCAAATACACGCTGATAAGTGCTCACCAAATAAAGAGCTCTGAGAAACTTCTCCATTTCTGGCTCGCTGTCTGCATCGCGATCTCGCGGCCGCACTGTCTCAGACTGATGACCTTTAATTAGCCACTACTGCGACACTTATTTGTACATCTCTATTAATATTGGTTATCATTTTTACACTTATGCTTTTATGACTTACAGTGACGTTACTGGCCCGTATTACTGCCTCCCTCTGAGTACAGGCCCACGGACCAGTGGAGGGTGCTTCATGGCCCACAGGTTGAGAAACCTGGCTTTTGAAGGACTTCAACCAGTACATCACCCACTATTACAGTGTGTAAACTACACTACTACACTGCATAAAAACAACAGTGTTTCTTCCAATTCTACGCTGAACAGAGCTGAGTGCGGTGCTAGGGGGACCGTGTTCAAAGGCAAAGGAGCAGAGACTCACGTTGCTGGTTGCGTTTGTCGCTGGCGTTCTTCAGCGGGAGGCAGACGGGGCAGTCGTGCCGCGTGCAGTTCTTCCAGTGAGAGATGATCTGCCTTGAGGACGCACAGTGAGCCACTGCAAAGAGAAAGAGAGAGAGAGACTTAGAAACTGGGGATGAATAACATACGATAGCCATATAACGGCAATGCTACTTTGTCTAAAGTACAAATATTATAATTAGCGCTGTAAAAGTTGACCAACGTCCTGAACTTTAACACCGGAGGACGACCTTTGAGAGACTAAGCTGGATTATTCAGCAACCTTCAGACTGGAAAGCTCCGGTTCCTCTTGAAACAAAGTCGCAACGTAATGCTACCAGACTGAGAGACCACAACTGCAGTGAAGCTGAAACATAACAGCTGTTGTTCTCGCTGGGCGTCGGCAATGAAAAGTATGAAGTAACTACACTCATTTTCATTCTCAGCCCACTTTCACACGACATTCTGATAGCTGCGACAAAACGCACCCGTTTCAAATGGGAAAAACCTCTTTAGGGTCAAATTAGAGCAAATACGACAAACGCATTTGTGATTAACTACACAAAATAATGCAGTTAATCAGGATTAGGGATGGGCAATAGGACAATATTCATCTTTACTGTGATCGTTTTTGTTTTCATGATGCACGATCTGCTTTCTGTGCGCATTTAAGAACACAGACCAAATGCAATTTTATTATATAGCGAGCAAAATTAGCTGTTTTAATTGTATTTAGCGCAGTATATGCACTATACTATATAAACTATTCACCATATTCAGTTTTTATAGTTTTTAAAAATGACCCACCAAGATATTTGGCATGTGTCAAAATATTGTGATATTGCTTATCGTGAAAATGTCTAAGTACCATGATGTACTACTGTTTCCATATCGCCCAGCCCTAACCGGATCGATCATGTACAACATATAGTTGTAAATGAACGATGTTCACACATCCTCTAAATAGAACAAACATGACCTTTTCCTGCAAATTTTAGCACACAGTTTATTAATTTGCTGATTTAACATGTTGGGATGGTGGTGCTGATGGGGCGGGTTTAAATTCTGAATTTAAATACGTTAAATTCAGCAAATAAACAGTAATTGTGCTTTAAATTGTGCAGAAGTATATTCTCCTTATAGCAAGCACCCTCATTTTCACTTGTCAACAAATGATGTCATTCTGACCAGGGACAACCAAACTTTTGCATACAACTATACTCTACATTCAGGCAGTCAAGTGTCTAAAATAATTATGTCTATGTCTATGATTGGTCAGGATATCGTGACTGATTAGAGGCTTCATTTGCATACTGCCGCAAAGAGCATTATGGAGATGATGATTAACAAACATGTTATGCAGCCCTGTCAGAAACTAAGGCAATGAAAAATTGTCTGTCTTCCTGCCACAGCCCTGGAAAAATGAAACCTGTGGAGCACCGTCAACTTGTGCTTCTGGCCTGTATTAAGGTGTGTGTGTGCGTGTGTGTGTATATCTGGCATGACCAGTGTCCTGAAAGCCAATAGAAAACGGCCCTGAACTGGCTCCCATCTCCACTTGAGATGGAAGCATGCACGCACACAGAACCAGTGGCCCACAGCAGCCAAAAACCTGAGGGGAGAACAGAACAGAAACCAGCTACAGGAACTTTTCTAAAGGCTCCCGCTGCTGACAACTATCTTTCAACACACACACACACACACACACACACACACACACACACACACACACACACACACACCCACACAATCAGAGGAATTTCAGCTTGCTGTGTACACAAGACGCAGATGTGAAAGTATGAACGAGTGCACGAGTGTCTGTTCGCTGCGACAGCGATCGAGTGGGTGAGTCAGCTCGTAAACAAAGAGAAAGAAAGAAAGAAAAACTGAAAGGGGAAAGAGAGAGAGAGAGAGAGACAGACAGACAGAGGGAGGAGAGAAATATAACAATGAATTGGATGGCACCACAGGTTGCTAACAATAAGAAATGAGCTGGAGAGAAACGCCACACTGTGTGTCTGAGAGTGTGTTAAACTCCCACTCTATGGCCAACGCAAACTGAAGCTCAGAACAGCCTCACTAAAGCAGGCGGCGTCAGGCAATGATTCAGCCTCGACTCCTTAACCCTAACGTCTCGTTGGCGATAGACTCTTAAGCTGTTCACACCTTGCATTAACACAAATTTAACGTCAGGCTCGTACCTGCATTTATTCTGGCCAGCTTTCTTTTGCACTTCTCACTAAAATGTGTTCCCAGTGTGACGAGATGAGACTGGTTTCTCACGTAAAAAGCGCAACACATTCACTGTTTACATTTTACTGTTTAGTTATCCACCCGTTACCATAGGAATCGATAAGCTTGGCTTGGACAAGGGGCGCTAGCTGGGCATGTACAGATCTGGTTTACTGTAGGAATCTTTTTGGGGTGTCCTCCCCAAGATTTTTTAAAACCTTTTTATTTTGATGTGAGGATGCAGACATGAACAGATTTTCCCCCTGAACTCCTCTGTGACACTCTGTGATCATAGGAGGGTAACGACATCAGCTAATTAACACAGATGTGATCAATGCTGGCCTTTATATAACTTTAGCTAACGTTAACAGCCGAGAGATAAACAGTCAGCCGGTATAACTTCACTCTCTGTTCCTGGAGGTTTAAATGAGGTTTGAATGGTGAAACATAAACGTTAAATATCAGGCTGAATGTCGTGGGTCTGAAAACGGCGTCGTGTTTCGACAGACGTGATTCTGTAAGTTTGCTAGTTCAGTTAGTTCAGAGTTCAGCTCCAGTCCTGAAACCCCTGCACTGCATAACTGTGGTTTCCTGGTTAAAATACCTGATATTATTAGCTAATTAATCCCTTCTTGAGCTGAACGAGGTGAACAGCAGAGAGAAACACTGAACTATACAGTGCAGCGGCTCCAAACCTGGAGTGAAAACACTGAATTAAAGGTCTGTGTGTCTCTCGTCTCTCGGCTCCTGTCGCGTCTCGCAGGGTTCACAAAGCACAACTGATTGAAGGCGTCGCACAGCGCAGTCACTCCCTGATTCGGTCCTCACAATGGCGGCGACTATACGGTGACGTCATGTGAAAAGCGCAAATAGTTGATTTTGTAACAGCACCGGCGTTTGAAGAGTGGGTGAATGCGCCTCTGAACGAAACCCTGGATGTTCACCGGAGCTGGGGTGAAACGTGACAGTTCGGGGCTGCTTAAAAAATATTCAGGCACATAGCATTGAAGCGTAATGGCATGTGGAGCCTTTTTGAGCTGCCCAGGTAAATTAATAAAGCACACAGTTCTATATGCTATGGAAATGCTTATCACTCGTTTCATTTGTTTCACCAGAGTAACTGTACGGTGTGCAGTCATGTGCAGAAGTACACCTCATAAACAAGTTTACTCTTTGACTCATTTGGACATACAGATATCCGGTCATCATACAGACTAGGGCTGCATGATAAATCCTATTTTTATCATTATCACGATATGAGTTTCTGCGATAAACGCATCATTAGAGATGCGACCGCAGAACAGATCTAATTACCTCATAAACGCAGAACCAGAGAGATGCCAACACATTATCGGCACAAATCGTTACAAGCCTGCATTTCTGCTTGGACTGAGTCTGTAACTTAACCTATAAATACATTATATATATATATATATATATATATATATATATATAAGAAGTAATTAACACTTAAAATCTGCATTTTTTTCCATCCTTTAAATAATATAGATATTAATAGAAATTATAGAATAAATGCAATGAAATTAGAATAAATGCAATGTTCTAACACGGAAAAAGTAACGCAACCTTACATACAAAGAAAAGAAGTCAATCATTTGAAACCAATGCCAACTTGCCAACCCAGCAGATTTACCCAGAGAGCAGACCGTAACATGCTAAAAGAAGTAATGCCACCAAAGAACGGCTCAAAAGTTAGTAATGGAGGGTTATGAAATGGCCCAGTCCAGGGGCGTCCAATCTTACCCACAAAGGGCCGGTCTTCATTCCAACAAAGGAGGACAGCTTGCTCCAGCCTGTTCGGAGTAAAAACCTGCAGCCACCTCGGCCCTTTGTGGATAAGACTGGACATACCTGGCCTAGTCAAAGCCCAGATCTGAACCCCGCTGAAATGGGCTGCATATGAGAGAAACCCCAACGTTGCACAGCTGAAATAATTCCACATGGAGAAGCAGGCAAACAAATCTCCCAGCGGACGTCAGAAACTGGTAGACAGTCACAGGAAACAAAGCTGTTTCTGCCAAAGAGGGCAGCACCAGCTACTGAAACTATGTGTGTATTTGTTTTTTTCAACAGTAAAAATGACAGACTGATTTTTTTTTAAATACATGACTGTGAAGGCAAATTTACATTCATTTTTGTTCTATTACGTAATGTTTATCTACACATACCGTTCAACTGAAGATCAAACTAGCGGTATTTCCGCGTCAAAAACATTTCCTTGAGTGTATTTGCTCCTTTACAGGACTACTTTCATATAAATTTACACCGATCAGCCATAACATTATGACCACCTCCTTGTTTCTACGCTCATTGTCCATTTTATCAGCTCCACTTACTATATAGGTGCCCTTTGTAGTTCTACAGTTACAGACTGTAGTCCATCTGTTTCTCTGATACTTTGTTAGCCCCCTTTTACCCTGTTCTTCAGTGGTCAGGACCCCCATGGACCCTCACAGAGCAGGTACTATTTGGGTGGTGGATCATTCTCAGCACTGCAGTGACACTGATATGGTGGTGGTGGTGTGTTAGTGTGTGTTGTGCTGGTCTGAGTGGATCAGACACAGCAGTGCTGCTGGAGTTTTTAAATACTGTGTGTCACTGCTGGACTGAGAATAGTCCACCTGACCACTGAAGAACAGGGTAAAAGGGGGCTAACAAAGTCATCATGTTATGCCTGACTGATGTGTGTTTATTTACATGACCATTTTCACTCAGAGCAGAGAAACACACACCATCTCTCACACCTTCACATTAATAACCCCCAAACTCTAAAGCACGACTCACCCTGACAGGACTTGCCAGCCTGGCAGTGCGTCATGTGGTTGAGGACGTTCTTCATGGTCCTGCAATGGGGCAGGGCGCAGGCGCGCACCTCGCCGTTAGCCTGCTCTCGCCGCTGGCACTTGTGGGCGTGGAGCAGCAGTACCAGCTGCTGCTGGATCAGCTTCCGCTTCTCCGGGTCCGCTGTGGGGCCGGCAGATACACCTTGACCGCCGACCATGCCCACAGAGACCTGCTGCTGCGCCTGGGGCTACAGAGACAGAGTGACAGAGGAAGAAAGAGAATGAAGGGAGAGGGAGAGATACAATATTGTGTAGCAACTGACAAAAGATTAGATTTTGGCTGGGAATGCTGGGTGGTATTATTGGCATTTGCAAAGATATCACTGACAACATCTCTTAAAAAAAAAAAAAGTACTAAATTCATGCTAATTTAAAAACACAAAACATTATATTAGGCACAAATAAACTGCTTAACCTCTTAAGAACCCTTTTTTCCATTTTCCACCTGAAATTACACCCAAATATTGAGGCTTTTTACTCAAGCACTACATAAACTAGAGAGAATTTCATGCTGTAACGTCACTGAAAAGCCTTCAAAATTGTAATTGAAAACATTTAAAAGATACTGAAATGAATCTATTATGATCAAAATATGATAAACAAAAAAACAGGCGCTTTGCTAAATTTAATTTTATAAATTACATGTTAGTGACTACAAATTAAAAAGTTAATTTCCCCCCAACTTTCTGCTTATAAAACTTGTGTCACCAGGGGTCTACTTTCACCTCCCAAAATCTGGAGTTGATCATATTTTAATTATTGTTTGAAATTGTTGTATTTTATTTTGACTAATTGTTTTTCCCATGTACTGTTTGCACAAAAATGAGGATTACCAATAAATGGATTGAAGGAAATACACAAGTTTGGTGTCGTTCGAAAGCGGACAGCCTGAGGCGGCGCTGGTATGAAGCGTTTGTGTGTGAGACGGTGAGTGGCAGCAGCCATTACGCACCAGGGCTCCTGTGTTGCCAGGCAGATCTCTTTTGTTTGGAATAAATTCTTTTGATTTTAATTCGACAGTCGTAGATTTTAGAGTATAATCCTGAGAGTCAGCCTGTTCGTTCGATGTATAATATGTCCACAAAAAACGGCTTCATGAAAAATAAATGTTCATACAGTACCTAATATTTTGTTCTAAAAACTTTCGTGGCAAGTTTTTGTGATGAAAATATTTATTTTTCTAATCCAATTAAAGAAAAAAATGGCACAATCGATGAAAAGATGAGATTTTAAGCTTTAATATGGTACCTCGGTTGCCTATATTGGATCTGTAATGTTTCAGATATACACTCGTATAAGATACGGCTGATTTCTACACTCGTATAAGATACGGCTGATTTCTACACTCGTATAAGATACGGTTGATTTCTACACTCGTATAAGATACGGCTGATTTCTACACTCGTATAAGATACGGGTGATTTCTACACTCGTATAAGATACGGCTGATTTCTACACTCGTATAAGATACGGGTGATGAGTGGCATGAGGTTAAAGGTTTAAGGTTAAGGTTACTTCTCAGTAAAACGTCTTACACTTGTCTAGGTTTGTGTGATTTGAGTTCAACATATTTGCGTTTAGGGTTTAAATAAAACTACTGTTTAATTTTTTTACCATATAAAACATCAACGCGTATAATTTTTTTTACCTTCTTAAAACTGGTATTGGATACAATTTATCATCATCATCATCATCAGTCCTACTTGATACACAGCCAAACAGATCATTTCTTTCGCAGAAGCTGAAAAGAAGGCAATTATGGAGCACAAGGTTGATCAGTACTAAGAAGGAGCTGAACACTCACCATATTTGGCACGCTGCTCACGGTGCCGCCCTTCAGATCGGTGGGGAAGGGCGGCAGGCTGTTCTGAAGAGCGGCTTTATTCTGCAGCTGAGCGTTCACGCCCGCTCCTGCTAACTGCTGCCCTCCTGCCTGGTACTGGCCGAACGGACTACTGCCCCCAGCCATGCCCATCTACAGACGCAGAGAGAAAGAGAGAGAAATATGAACAGAGTTAAAAGAGTAATGGGCTGCATGCTTCGGTTCGAAGTACTTGATGTACAGCCGAGCTCATGAGTCAACTTTTCCACCGCAGTAATTAAACTAGGCCTGTGCCTGGGATTGGTTAACCAAAGAGCTGTGCTAACGATGGCAATAAGTAAATTCACCATCTCCAAAATGGCAACTTTACAGCAGAATGGAAAAAAAAACAAAAAAAAAACTTTTAATGTAAAATAAAAAAAAAATTTAGTCCACTTATCATAAGAAGCAGGCATTTTATTTATTTATTAACTTACTATTATTTATAATTCTTTATATTGTTCATTTTTGTGAAGTATAGAGTTTATATTTATCTTATGTTTTTACTTTCAGTATTTATATATTGTCTATACAGTAACAAGTAACAAACCGTAAAAATCTTAAGTAATTAACAAAGTTAATTACTTGCTTGTTAATTTCTTTTCTTGTTACTTTTCTTTTTTTCTTGAGGGCTTTGCTCACCCTTTGCTGCTGTAACACTGAGAATTCTCCCCGTTGTGGGACTAATAAAGGATTATCTTATCTTTTAAACTCTGGGGGGAGGGAAGAAAATTAAAATACATAAATTACATAAATAAAAAAGGAGATACAAAGGAATTTCCAAAAGCAACTACATGGACGTCCATTCAATCTGCGCCATCATGTAAAACAGTATCACCTGAAAACCCTCGCCCAGCTTAAACCATCTTCCAGTTAGGCTCAAAGTCAGCAGCTTCAACAGGAAATATTTAGCACATGTACAGTAAAAGCAGCAGATACAGTAAAAATACAACATTAAAAAACACCCAGTAACAGTTCCTGGTTTGAAGTCCACCAATGTTTACCACTGTTAAAAAAAAATAATTAATTTGACATTTTTCTACAATGCAGCAACACGTGAACCCTCACATGCAGTAAAACACATGCATCATTCTATACACAACAAAGCATCAGCAGCAGACTGGGAGAAAGCCCACTCTGACTAACCCCCCTATAGGTGGAACGGCAGTTTCACACGCCCATAGCATCTTCGCTGGAGTGCCTATGGCACGGCTCGCGTTCTGCAGTCGCTGAGCTGTTGGCAGGGAATATTTTCTTCTCCATCAGACAGGAGCCGGGTCTTTAATACCCCCTCCTCCTCCTCCTTCGCCTTTCGTTCATCCACTCGCAGCTACCTCTCCTCCCCCTCCTTCTATCCCTCCCTCAGCGCTGAGCTCCAGCAGCACGCCGGCCGCTCGCTCTCCTGTGTTGACATTGCTCCAGCAGACCAGATAAAAGAGCCCAGCTGAGCGCCACACGCACCGCCACCCCTCCGCTCGCTCGCTCACTCCATCACACACACACAGGAGGAGAAGCTAAACGCTAGAGCACACCCCCTCCTTCTTCCCCTCTGTGCTTACTCATTCACATACGGATTTGCTGCTCTCTCTCTCTCGTGCTTAATGGTCGAGGCTCTACAGAGAACAGAGCTACGAGTCATTCACTCAAGCAGCCGGCACAGCCCTCCACTTAACTGCTAGGACTATGAGAGACGGCCAAAGAGACGGCAACACATTTATATGGGAGGCGGCGACACCAGTTTTTCCAGACGGAGTACAAGTACGCCGCTGCTGTCGGAACAAAATCATAATCTGAAAATGTTGTTCTTTACATTGTGTGCAAATTTCATGATGAATGGACTGAAAGAAACGACCCAAAATGACCTGGAAAAAGTCTGGTTTCACTGACTTACATTAAAAGTAGAGTATGTTTTTTCCTTCTCCTGTAAAGTTACCATTTTGGAGATACGAAGTTTTGTTCCAACAGCAGCAACTTGTTTTTTTGTACTCGTCGATACAAATTAAGATACTGAGTAACATACTTAAAATTAAGGAGTCGTTACTGTAAATGGGTGCAATCTTAAATATTTAAAACATAGCTGATTTTAAATGACGTGCATTAGCTAGTTATTTTATATTAGTTACACTGGATCGAGCAGCACTGCAGTGGAGAACAGAGAGTTCTGTTTAACGTCAAAAAGCTGTAAGTAAAGTATGTTTCATAGTTTTGATCCTCATCTGTCTCAACAACAGTCACTGTAGCACAGGAATTACATCAGAGACTAACGCATCAGAGGAGCTCACGTATCACGTTTTGTATTTTATTGAAGTGTTTTTTTAGCTGGTTGGGCTGTAGTTGAATGTCCTTTAAGGCGTACATGATTTTTGAAAACTTTTTCTCCTGTTACTCTCACTGAATAGACTATCGTGTGTGGACATACTCAAGCCTACGATTTATGTACTCGCACTATTAAAACGCTCCATCCACGACACTTTAAACACAGACAGCTCTATTCAAATAAATCCGTATCATTCGAAATAACACGCTGCACACTGACCAGCTTTTCTAACAACATGTACTGAAGTTAAACCAGGCGGTGATGTAAACGGTGGGACAACAGTCTCTCTTTAGCCTATTTTACAAGGTGGAGAAATAAAAAAAAACAAACAAACACCATATTAACATTTTATGCCTCGCTATTCTACACAGTCAGAGTAAAGTCGCGCTTAAGTAATAATAATAATATTAATAATATTAATAATAATTTCACTTTTTCACAGTTTCTTTCACAAACCCAAGGATGCTTTACATAGTGACACAAAAAAAAAAAAACTAGAAGACTAAAGAGAAGAAAAAAAGTTTTTAATGAGATTTGAAGGAAAACGAAGATCTGTGACTGTGTTTAAAACAGGCTAAAATCGCACAGTCAATGCCTGACGGGAACAAACCAAAGCAGCATGTTTAAAGTGACCACAGCCTTTGTTTCCAAACACTTCACACTGGGTGAGCAGACTCTTGTTCACTGCCAGCCCCATTTGTTCATGAGCATGGCAGTGTACACTCGGCTTACATCGCGTGGTATCAGGTGGCATCAAACACTGTATCGGTGTCTTTTTACAAATCGTGTATGAGCAAAAGAGCAGACTGGGCCGATACCTGATACCAGTATCAATGCATCCCTAACATTTATGTAAAATAATTACAACACACATTGGTAATTTTACACTATAAAATAGACTACAAAACCCATACAAGTAACAAATACACATTTTTACTCTCCAGAATGAACAATAATGCATCACTAGCTAGCAAACCCGCTATGCTGTGCTGCTGAGAGTAAAGGGCTAGACTTCTCCCTTCTCATTTAGGCTGCGTTCACATTACCAGGCTGAAGTGGCACAAATCCGATTTTTTACCCTAATGTGACTCAGATCTGATGTTTTCAGGGCTGTGTGGACACACAAATCTTTTCAAATCCGACCTGAGCTAGATCGGATACGTATCCGATTCGTGGCCATGTGACCTTAATGTGACTCTCAGATCCGAATTCATGTGCTTTTTTCCACTGCACTGCACCATCATTCAGCGTTACCATGGCAGCAGCGCTGAACAGAAGTTAAAGCCTGTAAACGGTGGAAAAGCAGCTCATCTCACCTTTTTCTCCTTCGTCTCGCTCTAATAATGAAGCTGAGAGCTGATCAGAGTTAATGATCTTCTCAGCGAAGCTCGTTCTGCTCGTTAGTTTGTGCTGATGATGAACGTGATTCATTCACGTGACGTTACTGAGTAGGATGAGCTCATGAGGGTCATTTCAGGACGCCGGTTCGTCACATTAATGACAGATTTGAGTCACCTAAACGAGTGCGAGCCATCACGTCAGAGAGATCGGATTTGAGCACAGTTGGATTTCAGCAACGAGGCTTTTAATGTGAACGTAGCTTTAGCAAACAAAAAGCACCAGATTAAAGAAACAAAGCGGCATAAATATTTTAGAGACAATAACTAAAACGTGCATTAACAATATGACAAAATGTTTGATTTGTGGGCACAAGAAAGTATTCATTCGTTATGATGGTATTTGTTTCCTTGTTTAGTACTCAAAATCTTTGTTATTTGTTAACTTTTTAGGCTGCAACTGAATTCCTGAACATTTTTGTGGATTCCTGACAATTTTGAGAGTTAGAGTGGAGAGTAATCACTTTTTTAACCAAACGTTTTGTCATAAACCAAGAAAAAAACAGCAATTACTTAATGATGGAATGACTGAGTTAAGTTATAAATAAATAAACAAAAAACAACCCCCAAAACTGTTCGCTAAAGGCTGAAAACAGCCATACTCTCCTTACAATTTTGCAAGGTCACCACTTTTCTTTGAAAAAAAACATTAAAATTTGCGTATCAGAAAGATTTCACTTGTGATGGAGCTGAACTTTACAATGCATTTCAGTAAATAAGCCAAACTAATTTTGAAAAAGAAAGAAAAAAAATCATTTAACGAAGGTTTTAAATCAGGGGTGCACCAGTCCAGTCCTGGAGGGCTGGTGTCCACACAGTTTGGTGATTTACCAGCTCAAACACACCCACTTAACCTGGCAATTATCAGGTAAGTGTAATCAGGTGTGTTGGAACAGTTAAATCACCAAACTGTGCTGGACACCGACCCTCCAGGACCGGAGTTGTGCACCCCTGCTTTAAATAGATTCACGTCCTAAACTTCTTTCTGTATCATGGCTGCCATAAAGACCAGCCAAAATCCAGTCAGTTTCATTTGTCGCACTGGACATTGGACAGTTACAGCATATCTTTGGGACGTGCACCATAAAAAAAGGATGTAAAAAGGTGTAAATCTGTTTGTTACAAATAGAAAAGTGAAATATTGTTTCTTTAATATTAAAGAAAAGCAAATAAATACACTTTTTTTTATATACACTGGGCCTCGCTCGCCAAACCGATCTTAAGAAATTTCTTCTTTTTAAGATTTGTTCTCAGGTAAGAACAGAATCTACACACTCAAGAGCAAAAAGGCGCGAACGGTTCTGTGGTTTAAGAACAAATCACTTTTTCTTAAGACCTTTCGCAAGAACAGATTTAGGAAAAAAAACTTTAGGAACATACTGGTGAATGAGGCTCACTGCACCTAAAGTTTGTTTTAGACACGAACATCACGAAATGTGTATACGAGTATTCTAACATGCAGTTTGGGCCCTATTGACTTCCATAATTACTGTTAGGCTACGTTTACACAGCAGGTAAAAGTGGCCCAAATCCGATCTTCTTCTTCATATGTGACACAGATGTGTGTCTGTGTGTCAGTGTGAACAGATAAACACACTGAATCTGACATTTACAACCCAGATTTGAGACGCTTTCATATCTGGTACTGAAATCCGACACATATCAGATATGCAGCAACACGACTCTCTCAGCTGTCTGAACAGCCAGATTGGAATTCATGCGGCTTTTACGTCAATCCAGCTCCACATTCATCATTTCGTGCTGCTGAGGACTCAGAAACTCTTAGGCTGATGTTTCTGTACTAAAAAAATCAGAAGCCGCTGCAACCGCTCCGTGTTTGAAGAGATTTTGAAAGAAATGTAGAGAACGAGGCTGCAGCATCAAGGAAAAGTAAAGAATCAGAGGACATGAACCATAGAAATGTCCAAATTACGCGCCCTTTTTACGACGAGCTCGAACACATTCAGGGCGATGAGCCCAGCTGTCAGTCAGTGAAGCTTCATGATGGCTCCTGTGATGCTGGCGATGCTGATCCTCCGGGAGCGACTGGCGTTCGTTCATAGTCATGATTGTTTACCTCTGGATGAACAGCGTGAAGCTCTGTTCCTTTGTGCATGCGGGTCGGTTCAGGAGCTGATCTGTTCAGACTGATGTCGCATACAGATCACATTTAAAAGATATTCTGAAAAGCCAACAAAAAAATTGGACTGAGACAATCAGATTTGGCCACTTTTACCTGCTGTGTAAACGTAGCTTTCGTATTCTACCACCAAGGTCTAGTCACAGCCTCATCACTGCTCCTACTCGCTCCTGATTCTCAGATGAAAACCACACTCAAGCGTAGATTCATTCACTCACACCACAGTCACGTAATACTGCAAACGTCATACAACATCTTATGATGGCATTTATCCAACACTACTGTGTTCTTGCACACAGAAACATGAAAAAGGGGAAAGAGGGGGACCCCCGATATGTGGCGAATGCTGGTATGCACGTAGACAGAAACAGACGTGAGAAACTCCAGCAGGTCTCTGATGTGGTAGGAGTAGTGAGCGGAGAGTGAGAGAGAGAGACACAGAACGGCTTCCTATCGATTTCCTGTGAAACCACAGCACCATCGGCTGAAAGGTAAACACTGCCTTTTGGTGCTACACGCAAACAATCTGACAATATTACGGCTAACCACCAGGACTCAGCACAGCTGGCTGCTTGAATGCAAGTATACATTAACTGTAGTTTGGTGTTGCCATAAGGGCTGTGCGATACGAACACAGTAATACACTGATTCACACCACTGCAGCTGTGCATATATCACAGAACATCATCATGATAAGAAAAATCAATTAGCAACTGTGTGTGTGTATATATATACACACACACACACACACATATATACACACATATATATATACACACACACATACATACATATATACACACATATATACACACACACATACATACATATATACACACATATATACACACACACACATATATACACACACACACACACACACACACACACACACACACACATACATATATACACACACACACACACACATACATATATACACACATACACACACACACATACATACATACATATATACACAAATATATATACACACACACACACACACACACACACACACATATATACACATACACACACACACACACACACACACACACACACATATATACACACATATATATACACACACACACACATATATACACACACAAAATATGTGTGTATATACAAGGGATGCATATATCCAGATTTATCTTTTTAAATAAATTAAGTTTCTTCCAGGGCCGGATTTTCAGTGCAGGATTGTGGATATTGCACATAATTTCATCGATTTCCGCAAATCTAACTAATTTAATTATGCTCAGCCAGCGTTTGCACCAGTGTGGAACGCTGGACGAGTGGCTGAACGGACCGAATTCTGCTCTGGACAACACACTCGCCGCACTCTCTCTCCCTCTATCTACGAGCCTACGAGCGCCCTCTGCTGCTGCAGCACCTCTCGCTAACATTTACAGACAGGTTTCAAAGATGTGGACTTGATTGCATGCAAACATGGACATTAATCTACATCATCTGAAGTGGAACCCGCTCAGAAAAAACACCGGAACCCGAAAGTGTGCAAACAGCAGTGCTAGATATGTCAGCGCTAACAGTGTTAATCCTCAGGATCCTCAGTCAGGTAACAGTAACGTTAGTGAGGTGAAGCAGCAGCACAAAGACAAGTGTCAGACTAACTGGCTCAGAATATCTCTGTGAACCGAACTCAACAACGGTGAAATGAGCTGCTCGATTAGTAAAATGTACCAATCAACGTTACGTCAGCTTTAACGCATCACTCAGACGGCGATTCTCATACCACAGCCTTTAAAAGAAAGCGTGAGGCAGATTCGGCACAGAATGCGATGGCTAATGCTACTGAAGTTGTGCAGTTGCAGCGTGAGGAGGAAACGAAGGGGCTTTTCGAAACACCTACTTTATAGCAGGAAACGAACTGGCTCATTCAATTCAAGAAGGGGACAAGGTAAGACCTGTAGTTCACAAGTAGTATCCCCCCCAAAAGTGTATAAATCCCCGCTACGTGAAACATTTAAGGGGGGAATTGAACCGCGTTTTGAAAAATGAATTTTAGGCCCGAATTTTCTTCATAAAGTGTGTTTTAAAAAAAACAAATGAATCTACAATACTCAACATTTAAACAGTGGCTCGGAACATCCCTACCTTACTGCGTCAAAAACAATTTAAGAAACCGCTCACACGGGACTTCAGCACATATTTCTGAAACAATGACAGGTGTAATCATCTAAAAAATCTAAAATCGCCGTGAGAAACCGTCTTCAGAGCGAACTGCATCTTCTCAGAAAGCTTCGGCTACAAATCTACAAGCATTCATAAAAGCATTCAATCAGCTAAGACCATACACAGCACTGCAGCTTTACACCGGTACTAAAGACTAAAATAACAGATTTGCATCAATTTGGGAAAAAGAGAAGCCCATTATGTTTGATGACGGACGGCATGTTAGCATAATGAATTCATGCTAATGTGGTCAACGTTAGGCATGAAACATACTTTACACAAAGACGCGAATGCAAATGACAGGGCTCAGCCGCTCGGTCCTGCTGTACAAACTCACCGCGCGTTCTTACGTTGCTGTGGAGGTTAAAACGCTCAGTACTGAAGGGGGCGATAGAGTACAAATCAGAGAGGGATCTACTGTTATTCCAACAGCCTCAACAGCTAAACTTGGACAGTAGAGGAGAGTGAGCGGCTTTACCTCGTCTCTTGGATTGGAAATGTCATAATTAATCATATTTTTATGCCGTCTCTGCGTGAAACTCAACTCCTCGTCTGCTATGGCAGTTGAGAAGCACGCTGGCGGTACAAGACCGCTGTAACGCTCAGAATGCAGCTGCGTCGCGAAATGCGTCACGACACATTTTTGAACGCAACACCGCGTGAAACCCCGTCTCGAAGCGCTGCGTCTGCATCCTTGCGTGAAGTATGTTTCGGGTTTTAGGGTTGGGTGGAATATTTTTCATCTCCAAAAACTACACAAGTAGACGAGCATCACCTCCGACGGGGTTCTATGGAAAGCGTTTTGCTAAGGAGCGCATAGAGAAATCTGAGCCTAAACTTAATATGAACCATGAGTAACTCTCTCTTAATTAAGCACAGATGACGCTTAATTGAGCAATCAGATTTTTTCTACATTGTCCAAACCCTTAAGGATTACCTGAACAAGATTATGAACTATCATTTTTAGTTATACATCATATAAGTACATAAATAAAACACTGGAATTTAGGCAGAGTGAGGAATTCCAGTATCTTTCGCTGGGTATGCAGGAATTATGGAATTAAGATTACTGCCTTCACAACATCAATTTTATGCAATAAATATTTAGGTTCATGTGCAACTATAAAATAATATAAAATATATAAAACACCACCATTTAAATTGTTTACTGGTATTGTTTGTTTCTTTCTTGACTTTATAAATCAGTTTAACAACTAGGTGAAATCTCAAAGTGGGACAAGGGCAAATAAAAAAAACTGCTATTTGTATATTAAACTTGTATTTTCAGCTTTTACACTTGTACACTCAGCAGTGTATTTGCTGGTGCGGCTTTGCAAGATGGTCCCTACAGTCATAAACACAAGCCCTGCCAAAATGACATGCGCAAAAAAGCTTCAGGCTAACAGTGCTTTTACAGGCTCCTTATCGGGTCCAAACAACCTCCAAATAAACCTCTGCCAGTTCAAAACATTGGACAATGGATGTTCTCTATATCAGACCTGCCAAGCATGGTAAAATATGTTGCGTAGCAAAACAGTGCAACGTTTAGTTTACATACTTTAGCACCACTGAACTTAGCGCACGGTCATTTCCCTGCTCACCACTAGGTCAAGTTTATTTACTGAAAAAGTTTATTTATTGAAAAGAACATTCTGGAATAGACAGCCGTTTGTGGAAATGTGTGAACAATCTGACGTCACTTCAGAGAAGGCCTGGTTTTGGACTTGCAGGGAGCATTTTTACACACGTTCACCTAAAGTTTTGGAACTTTGACCATTTTTAACACATCATATAAACAACTCGGCCACAGAACGTTAAGCTAACGTTCAACATTTTCCCAAGGTTGGCAGGTCTGCGCCAATTCTCAATTTTGCAAAGGAGAGTTGGAAACGAGAGGGATGAAACCTATTAAACCTACTTTATAACCAATTATTAGAGAAGGCTTTATCTCTGTAGCCCAGAGGTCACTAACAGGCGGACCACGGTCTGAGTCCGGACCCAGACGCTGTCCTGTGCAGACCTGGACCTGTAACCGATAAACTACGGAGAATGGTTTAATTTCGACAGGTGGTCCTGTTTTAATAGGCGTAACTCTTCTAGCCTTTACGGTAGCTTTAGCGGCCGGAGACTCACAGACCAATCACATGCTTTACAAATATCACACATGACGCTACTCAGCCAATCAGATCTGTGCATTATGTTGAGCTCTGAGATTCGAGTGAGTAACACACACACAGGGGAGGGACGAGGCGAGAAACAGCAGTCGGAGAAGAAAGTGAGTCAGAGGGAAGTTATTTCACACGTCGTGCTCTAAAAAGAGAAATCACAATAAATGTTGTTGAAATGTTACTGAATTGTACTTTATTTGATTTGATATTCAGTTGTTGACTGTATAAGATGTTGATATACCTACTAGGCTACTTCACTATACAGTATACGGCACTGAATCATGATGTAAGTTAGACATTATGATGTTCTGGACCTTTGCTTGAGGACATTTTCTCTAACTGGACCTTATTAAATTTTAATTAAAGACCCCTGGTTTAGAGTGACAAATCATACCAGTGTACTTTGAGGTCAAAATGCATACAGGATGGCAGGTCTATATTTATCACACTAGAAACAATCTGGCTCAGACAACACACTTAAATACCTACTACAGAACTACTAGGTCTAAATACCTACTAGTCCATTTATTCCATTTCTACACACAGTCCGTTCCTGCAAGCACCAAACTATTTGCATGCAAACACAAACATCACCAGCTTTATTTCTCCTTCCTCCTTTCAGCTCCAGACTTGTTTAGCTTGAGCTCTGTCATTTGTTTAGCACTGCCACTGTGGTCACATTTATCGCTGGCTTTATACAACGCAGCCAAGTTTATGAGGGGTATAAAATGCCATTAATCACTAATTAACCAATTAAGGACAATAAAGAAAACAGAATTGGATGGTGAAGTGTAGGAGTGGGAAATATAGCAATATTGTCACAAAGCACATCACATTAAATAACACCCTTTTCTGCGTATAACATGGATGTCATTAACAACAACAAGAACGCTGACCAACTGCAGGTTTCTTTACAAAGTGAGAAAAAAACAGTCTGGTTCAACTGGGTTTAGTGCAGCGCAGTATTTTTAAAAATAATTTTTGTATGCATATCTAAGGCTACGTTCACACAGCCGGTAAAAGTGGCCGAATCCGATCTTTTTCTTCATATGTGACACAGTTGTGTGTCTGGGTGTCAATGTGAACAGATAAACACACTAAATCTGACATTTTCAGTTCTGATTTAAGACGCTTTCATATGTGGTACTGAAATCCAATACGTATCCGATCTGTGGCAACGTGACTCAGTCTGAACAGCCAGATTTAAGTTTTTTTCAGATTGCGGCTTTTATGTCAATCCAACTCGACATTCATCATAATTTCGCGCTGCTGAGGCTCAAACATTGAGTCTGATGTTTCTGTACCAAAAAATTTGAAGAGACTCATCAAACCACTCCGTGTTCAAAGAGATTTCGAGCGAAACGGCCGAATGCAGCCGGGTCGAGGCCGAGGCTGCATCATCAGACAACAGTTTAAAGAATCCGAGGACACAAACCAAAGAAGTGGTCGTGGCCGAATAACGAGTCCTTTTTACAGCAAACTCAAATACACTGTGGGTGATGAGCTCAGCTGTCAGTCATTGGAACTTCATAATGGCTCCTGTGATGCTGGCGAAGATGAAACTGAAAGCTGCGGGAGCGACTGGGGTTCACTGGCCGCTACGACTGTTTACCTCTGGATGAGCCACATGAAGCATTGTTCTTCTGCGCATGTGGGTCGGTTCAGGAGCTGATCTGTTCAGACTGATGTCACATACAGACAAAATTTAAAAAATAATATGAACATCCAAAACGGGCTTGGTGAGAAAATCAGATTGGGGCGAATGCGTATCGGTATCAACGCCGATATTGGCACTTAACACGGTACCGGTATCAGTGATGAGGATACAGTGTTCTGTTACTGTAACTTTGTTATAACTAATTACATAATAGTAAACACTAAATACAGTAAATAAACAAAAATAAGTTCTCTTAAGCATCACGTAAATAGAATCCAACAGGTAAGTACCATCTAGCCAAGCTAAATGTTTGTGATGCAGAACACAGATGTGACTAAAATAAAATATTTTTAAAATATGTAACTGTATAAATATCAGGAGTCAAAGGTGAGTTAGGTTAGATAGAGTTAGTACTGGTAACAGTGCTCTATTGGCCGATACTAAAGGATCAGGTATCGGAAGGGAAAAAGTGGTATCGGTGCATCTCTAGCAGTAACTATTCTCAGTTAACTCTCGACACATCATCCGCAGGGGAGAACATTGCATATAAGCCAACAAAGTCGTCAGCCTCTGCTACTGCAATGGCTGCTTTGGTGTTACCTCATCTGAAGGGGCAGTTTATCATGCCTTTAAACACGAGAACCTTCCAGTTTTAAAGTGACCAAAAGCTCTTTTTTGGCTATTATATAAATTATGAATTTTTTCTTTTCTATTTATTAACTCTCACAGATATGCGACAAACCCGCATCCCTAATTCTGACAAAGACTCGTTAGAGTGAATCAAATTTTTGCCCACGTTCTAAATAGAAATTGTACAAAACAACAGATGTTCTGAGCTCCTGAATGCTTAATAAAAAACCTGGGCCTGGATGTTTCTTCACGAATTCCAACAAACTCAATAGCTGCGTTCCAAAGCCGAGGCTGCAGCCGAGGTAGTGCAGGTCCTCGGTAGGACTGTCCTATGAAGGCTCCTCCTTAGTAGCCTACTGGTCACACAAATGGACCAGTCCTGTGAGGGAACTGGTGTTCTTACGTAGTACAATAAGCTACATATATACAAATATCTCTAAATAAAATACGACGTACGGACGAATTAATCTGTGATTTTACACTTTATAAGGTAACAAAGACGAATTCAAGGCCATGAACAACTTTTCAAAACGAGCTCTGGTCCAACGGCTTTATTTTCCACCTTTTATGCGGTGCTGTTTTTTTTTCTCCTTTGCAACGTCCGTGTGCAGAGGACTGTGGGTAACCAAAGGCCTGGAAGGACACATCTGATGCATCCTTTGAAATCACTCGGAACACAGGCTGCATTTCTAGGCTGTATATGAAGGATCCCTCACTCTCGTAGGGCCTTCTATGACGCAGCGGCTGAGAAATGCAGCCTAGGCTTTGGTACGCAGCTGCTATGAATCGTGTAGGTTCTGAAAGACACCAGTGAGGTGTGTGAAATGAAGCCTTTTGCAGAAAACAGAGTCAAACCAAGCCGTCTCACTCACCTTGTTCATGTTGCCAGCCTGTTGAGCGTTCATGCCCATCTGTTGCGCCCCCTGTGTTAGAGTCTCTGCCAGCACGCTGCCGGCTCCGCCTGGTGCTGCTCCAGCTGCTGCCACAGAAGCCCCTACAGACGCCGCCCCCTGCATGGCGGGGTTCTGGTACTGCATCCCTGCTCCGCCCCGGCCACGCCCGGCTGGTCCCAGAGTTCCGTTGATCACTTGACCCTGCTGGGCGCTCGCATTTTGTCCCATCATGCCGTGCGTCTGGGCGTTGTTCAGCATAGTCTGGTTAAAGCCGGTGTTGAGCCCCATGCCGGCTGCCCCTGCCGCGTTACCCTGCGTGCCTGCGGCACCCCCTGGCTTCTGAGTCTGCGAAGGATGTGAGGGAGACCCCTGGCCCAGCGGGCTCTTCCCCAGCGCTCCCAGCTGCGCCCCCATGCCGCCGGGTGTAGGACTGGCTGAGTTCAGGCCCGCGGACAGGTTTGCGCTGCTGCCGGCCCGGAGGAGCTCAGAGAGCTGCTTGTGTTTGGCTGCAGCATCGGGCACCAGACCTCCCGTACCTGCCCCGCCGCCATTGGAGGGCATGGTCATCAACCCCAGGTCTCCATTAGGACCATTGGGAATCAGCTCATCTGGAAGATTACTCTCCAGGTCATCCCATGACAAGGAGTTCAGCTCTGAAGGAGAGACAGGGAGGAGAAAAAAGGAGGGAAGTGCATGTTAGAATCTGAAATCTTTTTCACTCTAAAGCTGGTAAAAGGACATTTAACCAGTGATATCTAAGCTTTGCCTTATTCATACATGCAGCCCTTAAATGGTATTTATATTCTTGATCCATATCAGCCATGAATGCCCAGTAAACAGGATGTTCCATTCTCGGCATGAACAGCCACCAGCTCTTTTATTTCAAACATGCTCCCTTGACATTAAAACTGAAAACTCGACTATAAAGGAAAAAAAAACAAAAAAAACAAAAAAAAACAAAAAAAAACCCCACAACAAATATTTTGCTTTTTCGGCCACAGTAGCAGCCATGAATGGACACAGGGTAGATTTTTTTGCTTCTCTCTAAAATGTACAAAATACACTCCTGTGGCATTTTCACTCACAAAATAAACTAGATAAACTAAGCTCAACAGTAAAACGAAAGCGTAAGAAACATTCAACTTTGTCGGCTGTAACTGAGACGTCACTATTTCCTGGTACTGCATCAGCTTTTGTTCATACATGATCCCATTTCCCAGGAATTACTCGGACTTACTCAGACTAAGGTGTAGATAAACTGCCACATCATTTGAGTTTAACTCACGACGTAGAAAAATAAAAATCAACAAAAATGGAGATACATGGTTTTCTCTGGACAGCAACACAAACACACACTATATATATATATATATATATATATATATATATATATATATATATATATATATATATATATATATATATATATAAATAAAACGCACGTTCATGTCCATTAAACCTTGGTAATAAACCCTCACAGGGGAGACCACTGATAACTCTCCACAACCCTCCCTACAGCATACGTTGTCATTTCCCTGTAAATTAATTTATAAACAAATAATGATTGATTATATTATGTCATTATCAATTTCCTTCTAATAACATACTGTTCCCACATTTCACATCAAACACGTATTAGCGAGAAGCAGGGATGAACAATTTGGGAAAAATATCAGATCACGATTTTTTTGTGATTTAGATGCGATCATTTTCTTTAAATTAAGAATTCCATTATTTCCATTAACAATCTGAAAGCTTAACGTTTCCACTGCCCATCAGTCCATTTCAGACGAGTTCGAGAAGTCGGCGGTGTTTCTGTACTTCGGTGACACAAGATTTCCGCTCTGCACTGTACAGTCTTGCATGTGTGGATGCAACGACGAACAGTAGGTATTGTTTAAGTATTTCCAAGCCCATGTGGTGATATCCTTCACAAAAACATGCTTGTTTTTAACTGAGTGACTAACTGAAAGTAACTCTAACAGAGACTGAAGATTACGGGCACTCAGTGTTGGTTTTTGGCCTTTTCCTTTACGCACAGAAAGTTATCCAGATTCCCTGAATGCTTTGAAGATAAGCACCACTGTGAAAGTGAAATACCTAAAACCTCTACATTCACTCACTGAAAAACACTGTTGGATGCAACACCTGTTTAAGATGTTTGAACATTTCACAATGTTTTAAGCCTCAAACTGCCTTTGTTCCAACTTCTTTGGAACTTGCTGAAAATCAGTTTGAGCATACATTCACAAAAAGACAATAAGGTAAAACTTTAAATGTGTATGTTTTTGTTTAAATTCAGACCAAAACAGATTTAAACAGATTGAAACTGACTCCAGATCAGATGTCATACACGCCCACCCCAGAGCTTACTGTGTACACAACCTTAAACACTATGAAAAGAGTGATAAAGATGGTGCCATGTCAAAGCGCAATGGTTGAGTGACCTAAATGAGACCAAGAAACACTAAAGTTTCCTTCAAATCAACCTACAGACTTTTACCTTTTCTCAGGTTTCAGTCAGCAGCAAATGTGCTGAATTAAAATTAATTAAAAAGGTAATTTTAAGGACATTTGTACTGAAGAAAGATGTCTTTTTCTTGTGAATTCTAATTAAAAGATGCGTAAATGCCTGAAGGAACATCTCAGCGTAACATCTCAATCATCTATGACTACAGGGAAAGACATCCACAGCAGAGAGAGCAGGTAGTATATTCACATCTTCTCTTGCACAGAAACTGTGTTTAAACTGTTGGAGAGAGTGACGCTCAGCAGAACCACAGCATGAGAGGCGGTTCATCTATAGACACTGCCTCACAAACTGCATGGAGGCAGTAATACGCATCCATGCACAAACACAAATACAACCATCCAACCAATTAATCGCCCACCGAAAGCCTAAAACTGGAGGCGTTACTGACCAAAATGTCAGTGTATGTATACATGTACACCGATCAGGCATAACATTATGACCACCTCCTTGTTTCTACGCTCATTGTCCATTTTATCAGCTCCACTTACTATATAGGTGCACTTTGTAGTTCTACAGTTACAGACTGTAGTCCATCTGTTTCTCTGATACTTTGTTAGCCCCCTTTTACCCTGTTCTTCAGTGGTCAGGACCCCCATGGACCCTCACAGAGCAGGTACTATTTGGGTGGTGGGTCATCCTCAGCACTGCAGTAACACTGACGTGGTGGTGGTGTGTTAGTGTGTGTTGTGCTGGTCTGAGTGGATCAGACACAGCAGTGCTGCTGGAGTTTTTAAACACCTCAGTGTCACTGCTGGACTGAGAATAGTCCACCAACCAAAAATATCCAGCCAACAGCGTCCTGTGGGCAGCATCCTGTGACCACTGATGAAGGACTAGAGGATGACCGACACAAACTGCAGCAGCAGACGAGCTATAGGAGTGTCTAATAGAGTGGACAGTGAGTGTTTAAACACTCCAGCAGCACTGCTGTGTCTGATTTACTCGTACCAGCACAGCACACCCTAACACACCACATATTAAGTTTACTTTCCACCCGTTGGATGGGTTTTACGAGCTTTCCTGGTCCACTAGGCTTGAAACGATCGCCCCATCACTAGTCAAAATGATGGTAAACACAAAATTATATTTTTAATAAGTGAAGTGACAGATTTGGCTGTTTATTCCAGGTTCACCTCATTCTGGCGCCTCAGGCATCATTTAAGGCGGAACAGAAAAATTCGAACAAGAAGCTGGCGAATGAGAAGCGACTTCAGCCTCGTTAAAAAGTCGAACATTAAGAGACATTTTACAACAAACCGTTCTACTTTTGAGGAAAAGTTTCCTGCTGGAGATGTGAGAAAAGCAGCTACGTACTGAAACATTATACAGCAAAGGTGGTAAAATGGGCATAAGATGTTGGGACTCCCAAGGTGGTTTGATTTGTGTTGAAAGAACATTATTTAAATGAATGTTAAACTAGCCGATTAGCTGTGGCTGATACGCCGGTAAACTGTTAAATTCTTTTTAACACAATTTGTCAACCATTACACCCATATGCCACAAATTACGGCAGGTAACACAACGTACATACAGTGCAAAACGAGCTAGACTCTTCACGTTGGCAGAGCTAGCTACCAGCTTTTCACCTAATACTGATGCACGAATGGCTTGAAATATTTACCCAACGCCAGCAGTGTCTGACGGCCACAGATGTAACCTCCAGCGTAACAGACGCGCGAATGAGACAAGCGAATTTCGGACGCAAAACAACATTCAGCACTGTTTGCCGCGCTCAGAGAAGCCGCTGTGCACTTTAGACGCATTAATGCACTCGCCTTCATCCCATTGGGGTTAGAAAGCATCAGTGACTGTATGTGTGTGTGTGTGTGTGTGTGTGTGTGTGTGTGTGTGTGTGTGTATATATACACACACACACACACACACACACACACACACACACATATATATTTATTTTATTCATTTCTGTTTAACCCAATTAAATAAATAGAACTACTCAGACTTACTTCTATTGTTAAATCTGTTTTTTAATAAAAGGGACATGCCAGAGTAGGACACCACTGCAAATCTAGAAAATATTGGGTTTATTTGAAAAAAATACATACATGCACTATACTGTGATGTATACAGCAAAACATCTGGTAATCTAATAATACCACGATGTAAATGTTTGGCCAAAACATCCGCTACTACAGCCAATTCAAATCAGACCGGTTATTTATTGGCACTGAAATGATATTAAATAAACTTCTAATTGGAACCACTGTTTGCCAGCTAACAATTAATTGGTTAATCACATCTCTACAATAAAGAAATGAGTCTCATTGGTAGAGCACACGTTTCTACCTGGACCCCAGACCTGCGTGTGGGACAGCGGTGTTATTAACTAAGCTACCCATTTCAGTAAATAATTCACCGAAACGAGAAAACTATAGAATAAAATATTTAACCCGTGTGTGGTGTTGATATTGTTACTCAGTGGTCTGGTGGAGCCATCACGTTTTCTTTTTCAAATGAATACAGCCACAACAATTTACGTAAAAAATACCAGATGTTTAAAATATCACAAATGGCCAGCGTAGGGTTCTACTTTAGCAGCTGTAGCCAGTCAGCAGCCTGTCCATGTTGTCCACTCTCACACAAACACACACACACACACATACACACACACACACACTAACAGCAGGCCATGTAGGAGGAGAACAGAGTGAAGCACCTCCACACTTTTACTCCCCGCGGGTTCACCCAACACCACATGTGTAATATAAAAGTGTGGGGGGTGAACAGAGTGAAGACACTGAAAATGGGTTACTTTATATGTTCTTCACAGAAAATAAGCAAAGGACAGGAATCTGGGGTTGAAATAATAATAAATCCCATCTTTTCTTTCTTTTAGTAAACACTGAAAATGGGTCCCATGAACACCACACAAGGGTTAAACACATATGAAAGCTAATAAAACAGGAAAAAAACAAGTTGCCAGTCTATATAAACCACTGCGCACGCTACATTTAGACGCAGTGTGTGATATA
Source organism: Colossoma macropomum (assembly GCF_904425465.1). Taxonomy (NCBI): domain Eukaryota; kingdom Metazoa; phylum Chordata; class Actinopteri; order Characiformes; family Serrasalmidae; genus Colossoma; species Colossoma macropomum. The sequence continues at coordinate 2,987,193 of NW_023496051.1, forward strand.
ATGAAACTCGCATTTTGGAGTGAAACACACACAAACACACACACACACACACACACACACACACGTTTGTCTTGCTATAAATATAAGGACGTCCATAGGTTTCTACTGATTTTTGTGCGAAATAATACACCTAAACTCAGCATCCAAAATGCAATTTTTCTGCTGTTTTAGTTTTCAAATAATAAAAAAAAGTAATTGTGGTGAAAACAACACACAGACCAGCAAAATGTCCTCACTTGAGCAAAAATTTCATAGAGTCCTATCATAGCAAGGACATGGGGTCCTCACAAGTATAGCAGTACAAGAACACACACACACACACACAGACAGAGAGCAGGCCAGCAGGTGCTCCACACAAGAGGGACTCGAGAGGGGATCATCCCTTTCTCTTTTATCGCTCTTACACACTCACTTGCTCGCTAACACCCCCCTCCCTCCCTCTACTCTCACTCATTCACACTCACACACACCCTTGTCTCTCCATCTCTGTGCTGAATCACTCTTCAGCCGAGTGCTCGGGACTCAAAACGCACACATTCAGCTCTGTGACAGACAGACACACACACAGCTGTCTGACTCCGCCCCTCAGACCCCTCCCAGCTCCTGGAGCAGAGCCAGCAGGCAGAGCATTGTTATGGTTTTTTTGGAGCGCAGTGAAGCTCTGAGCCTCCGTGGGGGGAAAACCTCTGATGAGATCGTAGAGATTCCCCCTTTATTCCTGCCTCTCCGGCAGTCTAACAGCCCTCTACACGCTTTAAAGCTGTCATCTAAGGCTGGAGGCATCACATACATCACCATACTGGGGGTTTCAAGTCTGGCTGTGATTCTTTTATTGCAACAGGGGGACTGATTTTTTGACAGGAGAACAGATTAAATGATTGGTACAAAATGACTGAACGAAATAAGCCTCCCAGGTCAGCTTGTTAGTGCAGAGTTCACGCAGTTATTATACACCAGTTTTCATTGTTTACAGGCTCTGTATAATTAGTCTAAGGCCCAATCCCATTTCACCCTCGCCCTGCCACTGAGCCCTTCGCCCTCTTTTGCGCGTTCACGTCTAGGGGTAGGGTGTCCCGATTCTTGTTGAGACAGAGGGGTAGGGCGAGGTGTCAGGGCTACATGGCCCTACAAACAGAGGTTTTTCAGAGACTCCAAACAGAGTGATAAGAAAAAAAGAAAAACTGGCAGACGGCTGAACAAGAGACCAAAGAAACCCACACATGTGAGAATTTACTCCGTTAAATTATAATAACCACTGTATTATCTTAGTTTAATGTCGTTTCAGTGTATTATGGTCGTTTTCTTCACAACAAGCATAAAAAGTCGCTAATAGCATGCTAATGTCTCGGTAGCTAGCTAGCTAACTTTCCCATTCCACCTTAAATAATCCAGCAGTTCTGACGACTGAAGCGCCAGAATGTAACTGCTGCACCATTTAAGGTGGAACTGGAAAATTCGAACAGGAAGCTGGTGAATATCTGACTTCAGCTTCATATCACTGAAGAATTAGAGGTGGATGATAATAAATAATTGCCCCCCTCTCTGAAGGCATATGATGCCCTAAAGGTAACTAAAGCCCAGCAGTGAGGAGCTGAACTTTACCCTCTGCTATCACTGAAGACGCGGCTGGGTTGCCTACAGAGCAGCACTAGTAGCTGTTATTTTTTATTTTTAATCTTATTGAGGGTCCCGTTTCATAGCGCACGATTTCAACCACTACCCACTGTGACTCAGTTCCAAGCAGTTAGGGTGCCACTCGAAAACAAGGGGTGGGGTAGTGACGTTATCATGACACTGTCGTATCACCCATCGCTACAGGACCTTTCCTTTTCCAGGACTCTAAGCCCACAAACACACTCCAAGCATCCCTCCTCCCTTTCATTCAATCTCTACTACTCCAGCACCCCAAACACCAACCCTCCCACCCCGTTCTCCATCTCATTCACTTGCTTTACAACTCTAACCGTGCCCCCAGCACCCCCCCACTTCTCAAGCTGGCTGCAGCGGCTCGGCCTGAGAGCTATAAATAGGCCGGCTGGGCAGCTGCAGCTGTCGCTTGTTGGCCGCGGTATGATGGCTGGGTGTCTGGGCCGGGACAGGTGCAGCACGCCTGGGATTTCACTGGGAAAGATAGCAGCGGACCCCAGCGGTGCAGTCAGACTCCCTCTATCACTCTCTCTCTCTCAGCCCTCTCTCTCTCTCAGCTCTACTCACAAACAGAAGCCTGTCTGAAGCCTAGAGATCTAAAAGATAAGTGAAGGCTTGCGTTTAAGCAAGAGTTTCATCTTTTCTCTCAAAATGATGTTTTGGCCAAGAATGTAATTCCCATACTTTTCCCCAAATGCACTGATTCAGCCGAGATAAAGTTTCCTCTGGTTCTGTACTAGAGCTAGAAGGAAATGCTGAAAGCTTACCTACATCACTTAACATTTAAGACTGTATGAAATACTATTATCTAAAAAAACAGACAAAAGCACAGAGACTCCAGCTTTAAAGATGGCATATATTTTTTTAAGCATGCAAAATACTTTTTGTCCATGTTTATAGAGAACAATGGGTGTGTTTACATGCACGTAACAATCCGATAACTGCAGAATAACAGATCGTCAGTAATCCAATCAACAAGTTTACACGCACTTGAGTGAGTAATCAGATAAAGGGGAAACCCCGGGTCTACATGAGTCAGACAGTAATCGTGTTTCTGCTTTGCAATCAGCCAGTAGACTCACAGAAGATGACGTGACGTAAACGTAACGTAAAACTCAAACTTCAAGCCGCATCGAGTCACTTTACCTGAAAATATGAACATACATCATCTAGAAGATGAAGAATATTTAAATCCTTTATTTCATGGTTTCAGCGCCGCTCCAAAAGAGTTTTGCTGCTTCTCGCGACATCCACCGTCTGATCTTGCGCATGCTCAGACTGAGAAATCCAAAAGAAATAAGTACGAGTTTACATGCACTGAGAAATCTGATTACCGAGCTAAAATCCAGCTCTCTTTATCGGATTTCTAGATCGGGGTATGATGTCTACATGACCATTTGCATAATCGGATAACTGCAGAAATCCGACTATGATCAGACTATTGAGTGCATGTATGCAAGCGCAATATGTCACTGTCAGAAACCACATAAGCAAGTCCTCCCAAACGTCCCTTTAAAACTAGGCTGGGTAAGTTTTGGGAATTTGGAGTCGTCTCCAAAGGAAATAAGTAACTGAACAAAATGTGTGGAAGAACATTTTGTAACGGCAGCTGCGCTTCAGATCCCCTGCTCAAGCAGATGAATCTGAAGATTATGAGTGCGCTGAGTGTTCAAAGAGGAACTTGGTATATGACGTGTCTTAGAGGGACGTAAGACAATCTCTCATCTACTGCTGTCATCAGAAGCGCAGGATCGAATCTCCCACCCCGACTTTATATTCAGTAATGCTACTTCTTTCAATTTTAACTAAAAATCTTACGCAGTGATGGAGATGGAGTGTGTTTACATGCACTTAATAATCCCACAACTGCAGAAAATCAGATTTTGTGAATAATCTGATCAATGCATTTACATGAACATGAGTAATCAGATAATGTGGAAATTCCAGGACTACATGAGTCAGACAGTAACGAGATTTCTGCTTTTTTTACACATATTTTCAGCCAATAAACTCACAGATGACGTGAAGTAAACAGTGTAAAACTTCATGACACAGCTTTTTTTTTTTAATACAAATTGTACCACTATACTTGAAAATGTGAACATATATCATCTAGAAGATGAAGAACATTTAAATCCTTTATTTCGTGTTTTCAGTGTCGCTCCAAAAGTGTTTTGCTGCAACTCACGGCAACACTGCTAACTCATTTCCGGTACCGCTGCCTGATCTGGCGCATGTGCAGACTGAGAAATCCGAAAGAAATCAGAGTAAGAGCTCACATGCACTGAGAAATCTGATTACTGAGCTAAAATCCAACTCTCTATCAGATTTCTAGAGTACGGTTTTTACATGACCATTTGAATAATCAGATAACTACAGAAATCAGATTATGATCGAATTATTGAGTGCACGTAAACACACTCATGGACAGAAATCTGTCCAAGATTACTTCAAAACCCGACACGATTTGAGGAAAGTGATTTTGATGTGCAGATTACAAGATGCTAAAATGACGGCAATAAACTTCCAGTACTTACTAGCCATGTCATACTTGGAGCTCCAGCATAAAACGAAGGTAAGGGGAAAATCATATAAATTTGACTTGTGACAATCATCTCAACAATGTTTACATAATGCAAGTGTATTAAACTAAACGGTAAACTAAATCTCTCACAGACAGAGAAGACAGCATGTTGAAACATGAGGCAACGTCCATTAACAGACGATCCCTTACACAAGAATATGAAACGTTTATTAGAAAAAGATCAAGGCCCAGTCCCATTTCTTCTTTTTACCCCTACCCCTAGTTTTCGAGTGTCTTCTTGCCCCTTGGAACTGAGTTGCAGGGGTAGTGGTTGAAATCTTGCCCTACAAAATGGGACCCTCAAAAAAAAACAGCATCACTTCATTAACAGCTACCAGCGCTGCTCTGTAGGCGACCCTGCCAGTCTGCAGTGACAGCAGAGGAGGGTGACGTTGACTCTCTGTCGGGCTTTAGTTACATTTAGGGCATCATATGACTTCAAAGAGGGGGGCAATTATTTATTATCACCCACCACTAATTCTTCAGTGATGTGAAGCTGAAGTCAGATATTCACCAGCTTCTTGTTTGAATTTTTCCGTTCCACCTTAAATGGTGCAGCAGTTACATTCTGGTGCTTCAGGCGTCAGAACTGCTGGACTATTTAAGGTGGAACGGGAAAGTTAGCTAGCTAGCTACCGAGACATTAGCATACTTTTAGCGATTTTTTATGCTTGTTGTGAAGAAAACGACCATAATACACTGAAACGACATTAAACTAAGATAATTCAGTGGTTATCGTGATTTTTTAACAGAGAAAATTCTCACATTTGTGGGTTTCTTTGGTCTCTTGTTCAGCCGTCTTGCCAGTTTTAATTTTTTTCTCATAACTCTGTTTGGAGTGTCTGAAAAACCTCTGTTTGGAGGGCCGTGTAGCCCAAACACTTCACCTCCCCCTCTATCTCAACAAAACTCGGGACACCCTACCCCTAGACGTGAACGCGCAGAACACAGGGCTAAGGACTAAGTGGTAGGGGCGAGGGGTGAAATGGGATTGGGCCCAACCCTTCCTCGGAGAGCGTGCACTGTCTCTCTCTCTCTCTCTCTCTGTTTGCACACAAAAGACTGACGGCACGTGCAGGACTGAGCTCGCCAGGTTTCAAGAGGCTGTTCAGAGCAGACGCAGCGCTGAAAGATGAGCCAGTGTAGTCTGAGACACAGCAGAGCCATTAGCAGGAGACCAGAGACCTTGTTTATAAAGAGCCTCGGAGCAAAAGTGCCGATCCAGAAATCAGCTGCGCTTCGCATAAACCGCATTCATCAGGATGTCAAGGTATAAAAGACAAAACCGTACCCTGAGTAAAGCAGTCCGATTCAGAGACGTCTGTCAAACATGGACACGTGCGTTTGGCGCAGCTGCCAAAAAAGCCTGCAGAAACAAATATTCTAACCCTGAAAGCAAGTATCAGTTTAAACACGGCTGGCTGACTGTGTTGCAAAGCTTTTAGGAAGCACAGCTCAGGGTGAGAGGAAACCAGGGCTGGTGTGGTCAGATGGCAGCGGACCACTACAGATTCACCAACTGCTCAACTGCTTCCTGTCAGTCGTGCTGACGCATGATTTTTCCACCTACTTTTAACTGTTGTGACATAATTGCAAAGGATAAAACTACATAAGCTTTAATTGAACAGTTTCTTACGGTCTGATGGTCAGTCACACACGTCTTAGTTCTCAATTGTAAAATCTTATTTTTCCCTTTTTTTTAAATTAGCAGCTCTGCTACTTTATTTCTCATAGATTTTCTTTCTTAAAAGCTTTTTGTTACTACAATCTTATGGATTAGAAATCTATACATTTTATGTTTACACCCCTTGTTAAGAAATGGGCCCAAAATGGCAAAAACTTCAAGCTTTTAATGGTCAGCCAAAATTAGCAGTTTTGAGCTCAGCCCTTTTTATTCTGTACATTTAAAAGTTCGGGCTGTTTTTGTACTCAAGCTGGACTTAGATATCACTTCTGATAAAACTGGTCCACATTAAGGCTTCAAAGATTGCGTGGTTTTGCTGAAAACACTAACAGTTAACAGGATTTGTAACAAAGGTGAGCGCCTGGTGAGTTAAGGCCTCAGCAGACTTCTTGCGGAGACGACGTTTGCCTGGCTTTAGCGAACAATGTGACGTAATTACGGAGAAAACGAACAACCGCAGACGTCGTGCGGAGGCTTCGTTCACGGTGTCGCGCACATGGCAGCAGGGCGAACTCCTCGGACGAAGACGCTACATGACAAAGCCTCTGACTGGTCGGTAACAAAAGAGGCATTTCATGAAACAAAGATGGACGACTTTGCGGAGCTTCGGCTTCGGCAGACACGTTAACATTTCACTGTGAAACGTGCATTTGTTAAATATACGACGAAAACCTCCTAAATGTAAGACGTTCAGTCTACTATTTGGTAGTACTAACTAGTAATAGGCACCAACACATAGGCTGACATTGTTGGTCTATTCTCCAGCTACTTGTTCGAATTTTTCCCGTTCCACCTTAAATGGTGGCAGTATTCTGAACTCAAACGTCACCATGGACAGAACTGTGAAAGAATCGCTTTCCAGAAGTCATAAAACTTACGAAGCGTAACGTGGAGCTTCCACAACAGGCGACATGAAGCCGCAGAAAGTCTGCGAGTTTGTAAGCTTGCGAAGGCACTTCCGGCTTCGCGCAACTCTCGAGAATTTTGTTTCGCGAAGAAGTACGCTGAGGCCTTCAGCAGTCTCTAAAAAAGGCTGAAACCATTAAAATGCTTATCGTATGCACCACTTAAAGCCACACGGTCCAACTTTTTTGTTGAAATTGAAAGTAGCAGCATTACTGAGTCAGGAGACTGAAAATAACCTAAAATATGGCAAACGTGCATTGCTATGAATTGCCTTGTAAAGACTGATCTATAAAAGTAAGAGGCATCAGATCGGGAGTTTTTCAGACCACGTCATACGTCTCTACGTATTAACGTCTCACGCACACGTTCAAACGGAAAGTCTGGCTCAATGTTCTGGTCTCGAACAATATACTGATAAAAACATGATGACAAAACTAGATAATTCCCCTCATCTTCGCAAGACACATCCAAGTTTTGACTATTTTCTCTAAATACTTTTTTTTGGAAGGTGCTGACAAACATCAGATTCATCCACTCAGGGTGTTCAAAGCACAACCAACGTTGCATGTAGTTACACATTTCTACCAGAGAGGTCTCCAAATCCCCAAACCTTGTATAGTGCAGCTTTAAATATTGGTGTTTTATTGTAGTGATTTTCGCCAATACCAGTAAACCTGTCAAAGAGTCATCCAGATTTATGTAGTGCTTCTCACACGCTCCTCTACGCGACTGTGAATAGAGGAAAAAATAATAAAGACTGATTGGTTTTGATCACATCCTTTCAAAATATTATTTACCCAGAAAATATTTTGGGGCAAGAACCATAAATCTATCAATACTGTGTGAGTTTAAAGACAACTTTAACACATCTAACGTTATTCTGCATCTGAGACTCTCCTGAAAAACATCTCTTCAGGGATACAGACTACTGAGATCATTAAGTCTAGCAATCTTTGCACAGCTGGAGTTCAACGTTTATGCAAAAGCAATGCTAAGATCAACAAATCAAAAAAATAAGCTTGTATAAGAACCACATTTCTGGCTACATCACAATATTACTGTAAACCTAAAACTAGTCGCCTGGGTGTGATTAATCGAATATAAATATATGCAAAGTCGTTTTAGTATTTGTTTTCTTCTCATGTTGAGAAAAACAGTGACATCTGAGTGGCGCTATGAACGGAAATACTTTAAAAATAAACTGACATTTGTGCAGTTTACATTAGGTCATCTGGTACCATGTTAAATCTCCTAAAAGACAAAGATAAACTGAACTGAACTAACCAAATACTCAGGTATGGATGTCCTTATTTTAGCTGCATGCGATAAACAAATGTTAAACTTTATATGTTTTGGTGTTTCTATTTATAAGAATACTAATGGTCAGTCAAAAATGTCTTAGTTCTCAATTATAAAATCTTATTTTCCCATTTTTTTAAAAAAATTAACAGGGGCAGCTCTTGCATCTTTTTATTTCTCATTGATTTTCCTTTAATAAAGCTTTTTGTTATTACATTCATACAAGTTACATATGTATACATTTTAGGTTTACACTCCTGGTCAAAAAATGGGCCAAAAAGGCAAAAAACTAAAGGTTTTAATGGTCTTAACAACAAACCATTAAACAGATAGATAAAGCGACTTAATATTGGATCAATTTTCCCTTTGATTCCTTTATATTATGTGTAAATTTACAAACTCTTTTACAGAAAGCAGAGTCAGTATTTTTCCACTCAGCATTGGTGGCTTCAAACAGTTGAAATATATCCTTGAAACCTGTTAGGATTTTTGAATACTAATTTTAAAATTAGGACTTTTTTTTTTAACAGAAAAAAACTGATAAACTGCCCACTCCAACTGCTCTAGATAACATCGTTTCACACCCTGTGAGAAGTGCTAAATAATGGCTCTGGCTTCTATCAACACCAGCCACAGCGATCCTCAGAACGCAATTACCCACTAACTCACTCCAAGCATGTTTCGTTTACGACTGCGCTCTAATCCAACACCAGGCCTTTAATCGCAGCTGACTGGCCAATGACGACCGCCCTCCGTAATCTCAGACGGATCCAGCCAGTCGTGCGTCGTCTTGCGCTCTGCCCGCCTCAGAGCGGCTCTAAATTACCAAACACAATAGGGCTGTGAGCCAGCCCGTTCTGAGCTACTCTAGCGGAACATCCCCCAGCCCTGACTTCTGGCCTTTGCCAGGGACGCCTGGCTTCAGGTTACATGCCATTTGGAGGAGTGTTGACTTTTCAGCGCTTTCATTTAGGAGACGAAGAGCAAACACGTGCCCCTTTCGCCCCTCCCAACCCATCTGTCAGCCCCGCGTGGTCTCAGAGCTACAATTCACCGCTCCTGACGCAGGCACAAGCAACTCCACTCCCACGGTGCTCTTAATCAATAAATCAACATCTATCTCTGCATCTCCTCATGGGTAACCACACCTTCTCTCTCTGACATAGTAACGTTTCTCATAATGTAAAGCGCAGCTGGCACCACGAATGGTGAAAAAACATGGTACTACAGCCGTGACCAAGATAAATAATACATCAGCAGCAGAATCAAACGCAAAAACCAGGTTAGACAAGAGCCACGCTAACACAGTCAAAAGAACAACTGAAGAACACAACACTTTTATTAAAGAGCTTCAGACATAAACTGGCTACATCTGAGCTGTGGGGATAACAGTGCATGTCCACCTCCCAGTCTGCTCAGCTTTATTGCATTCATTTCAATATAAAGCAGCAGGGCTTGACTCATCTGGCCAAGCGGTGTTCCAACACCAATGTTAGACCAACCAACATTAGTTCTATTACTTCCCAACAAAAGCTTCTAACAGCAGTGTAAATATTTTCATTTGAATATTTTTACACTGACAGGCGTACAAGCCAAGAAAGAATACTTTAAGTTTGCTACTAAATACCACAAAACGGAGCTCCAGCTGCACATTTCCAGGCATCACTTTAAATTTTAGCCAATCAGAAGGCCCGTCACAATTACATAACCATTTTGTTGTAACGGTTAGCTTTCTCAAATCACGTTAATGCGGTAATATAAATCAGATGCGCTCGTTATTCATGTAAACAAAAGAAGAAAACATTTGTTGAGACAAAATATGGGCCTCACAAAAATAAACATTCCAACATCGGACAGCGGTAAATAAAGTTTGTTTACTTGAGCACAGGTGTGTCTGACAGCTAGGAAGTCATGTTTTACACTTGTTCTTAAATAGTTCAATACAACAAACTATAGAAGACAGAAACTGCTCAGTGAAATTGTTTATACAAGACTTAATCAGTAAACCCTTCATATGGCAACAACGACTCAATTTTACTAAAAATTAGTCATTTAAAATGTGTGTTTCCCTATTTAATTGTGGAAAAAGGGTCTTTTACTTTGAAAGGATAAATACTTTGACATCACATGACCAGGAATTCTTATTATGACGTTATTACCATACATTTCAATTAAAATTGTGTTATATGTAAATATTGGGTCATACATTTTACTAAGTTGGATTTGTTTGGTCTGGCTTTCAATAAGAGAGGTTTTTAGAGAAAAATTTGATTTTATGGTGCTTTATTTTTTAGATTTTATGGTGCTGTGCTACGATTGCGCATTAATGCCATATGGCAACAATTTACCAAATACCCCACTTAAAAAAAATATATATATATATATATGTGTATGTATACACACACATATATAAATACACACACAGACATATAAATATATACAAATACACAACATATATAAGGAATAATAAGGAATAATAATAATAATAATAATTATTATTATTATTAAATAACAAATAACAAACACACTAAAACATCATGTTTAAGTAATAATTCACGCAATAGAGGGTTAAAATTTCATGATTGTAAAAAGCTACTTGCTTTGAGTAAACTACTCCGCTAACAAAGCAAATGGCTGATGTGCTTCACACGTAGGTAAAACAATCACCCATGTACCAATTTTTGGTTTTAGTAATACTGATAGATAAAACGTAGCTCACTCAATGAATGACAAATAGATTTGAACAGTACTGCAGTGCTGATTTTTATCTACTGCCCAGTACTAAAATGAAGCGTAAAATCAAACAGTGCATGACTTTTTCCTCCAAACAGACATTATTGTTTACCTGCTTTCCTTAAATCTACCCAAAACCAAAACCTTGAACTGTGATGTTCATACTGGTACTTGTACTAATACATTCAGACCCATTAAACAACTCACACCTATTTTAAATAAGTGGATTTACTATGCAAGTCTGCAAGTTTTTGCTCATCTGATTGGCAAGATCTCATTTTCAACAGCTAATTTACCTTGAAACACACAAATAGTAACAGGTTTATGATTGCTTCTCACTCCATTATTACATACTATAGTGACAAATCTACAATGAGTCACGTTTTCAGCTCTAGTTGAGAGCTGAGTTTGGCAAGTCTGACACTTCTCGGACTCAGTGAAGAAACAGTTGCGCTCACGAGCCCAAGAGTTTTGCTACAGTAAGTGATCTGTAGACCACAGCACAGAGTCACCAGTCACGTGCTTGGCCCTTTAAACACCTTTTTGTTGAGCCTATCTAATATTTCGCTAACTAAACTTTACAGTAACATTAAGCCACAAACATTCATCTTAACACTGCTGCAAGCTGTCAAAATATACAGTTTAAAGACCATCTCCCAGGTGGAATCCTACAAATCCATTACCTTTGTCTGGCGGTCTGTGAACACTAGGGGTGATATGACAATAACATGACATCACTGTACTTTTCCGACGCACACAACGTGCATTAAAATACAGGGTGACTCAAAAAGATTCATCTGATTTCAAAGCACCATATTTTTATAACCGTGAGGCGCCTAGGAACCAATCACAATCCAATTGAAAGAGGGGGTCATAGAGTTTCTGACTAGCTCCCTTCAGTCTGAGAGGAGATGAGACCCCTGAGCAGAAAGCGGTCTGCGCTCTCCACTTCAATAAGAGTGAATCTGATAACTGTGCAGATTGATTTTCATGGGCAGTGAAGCTCCAGCAGCTCAGAGCGTTCGGCGTTGGTTCCACAACACTGGATGATCTCCGAAATCTCACTGAAAGAGCCGTGAGTGCAGCGACACCCGACATGCTCAATCCAGTATGGGATGAATTTGACTATGGCGTTGATGTTGTCTGTACAGCTGGAGGAGGTTCATACTGAGCACTTGTACAATTACATAATAAACTTTATGCTCATTTAAACCATTTACAATCTATGTGCAGTTGGTCAACATCCTTTTAGAACTGAAGAAAGCCAAGTAAGAAATTATCATAACTATAAATACATGCCCAACCCAGTAAACACCTCATACAGTGCAATAGTGTCAGCTTAAAAAAGACTTAAGACGCTGCCAAACCGATCATAAAAACCTGGGCAGCACATTTCTTTCAGTTATCGTCACAGATCAACATTTATTACCGTGATGCACTGGCAAAAAAGGAGTCTTTCCTCTTTACGCTTTCTTTAAAACAATTACATCTATTACCACAGTAAGGCAAGCCATGCTGTAGAAGAACATCACCCTGACAGAAGTGTCTGTATTGGCAGATAATTGCTTAAAATCACAATATCGACAGACCACATTTCACACTCAGTATGTGCTTCCATAACTGCTACGATCTGTGCTTAAGCAAAGTCTCGAAATGAAAATGTTATATTATAAATATAATATTATTATAATATTATGTTATAAATTCTTTGATTTATTGTATTTTTTTTCCCCCAAACCACTTTTCATGACGTTTAGGACAAAATCAACTGAAGCTGGGTCTGTGTTCCTTTTTTCGGTTTTTACAGGTTCTTCGGAAAAATGTGATTTGCACTACAACTTTCATGATCTTGCTTAATAAAATGACCTTACTTTTTCCTGATTTGAACACTGGGGCAAACAAACCATCTACCTCTTTAGCTTCTTTGACAAAATCTGATCTGGGAATTTACAGGCAATCAAATGGGAAGTGGAGTCTAAATCCCAGTGACACACCAATTTACCCGCATGAGGCCGAGCAAAATTCCAGCGAAACTACCAGAAACTGATACGTTTCCAGGAAAGTTGAGCAAAAAGCATACTGGCTTCTATTGTTCTTACAATTATTTGCATGTGGAAAACATCACAGGAGTGTATTTTGTATGATTTTAATCTCGCTACCGTTTGCGAGGCGTGGTGAGATTAAAAAAAAAAACTGTACTTTGTGTATTTCCTGCTGCTGCGCAAAAGCAAAACACTGTTTCTGTGTCTGTTATTTTTACAGTTGTCAGTTCTTGCAGAGGAAAACATCAATAGTGCATTTTATACAGGACTGAACAACGGGGGACTCTGGCTATGTTCACATTAACAGGCTGAAGTGGCACAAATCAGATTTTTTGCCCTAATGCGAATCAGATCTGATGTTTTCAGAGCTGTGTGGACAAATCTGATCTTTTTAAATCCGACCTGAGCCACTTTCATATGTGGTCCTAGATCGGATACGTATCCGATTCATGGCCATGCAACCTTAATGTGACGCTCAGATCCAAATTCATGTGCTTTTTTTCCCACTGCACGTGACCATCATTCAGCGTTACCATGGCAGCAGCGCCGAACAGAAGTTAAAGCCTGTAAACGGTGGAAAAGCAGCTCATCTCACCTTTTTCTCCTTCGTCTCGCTCTAATAATGAAGCTGAGAGCTGATCAGAGTTAATGATCTTCTCAGCGAAGCTCGTTCTGCTCGTTAGTTTGTGCTGATGATGAACGTGATTCATTCACGTGACGTTACTGAGTAGGATGAGCTCATGAGGGTCATTTCAGGACGCCGGTTCATCACATTAATGACAGATTTGAGTCACCTAAGCGAGTGTGGACCATCGCGTCAGAGAGATCAGATTGGAGCAAAAAAATCAGATGTGAACGTGGCTTCTGAGACTTTCATGGCAAATGTGAATGTGTGCAGTAAAGCTACTCCAGTAACGCACCAGTTTTGAAGCGCGACGGCTCTAAAATTGTCAGTTAGTTTTTATTTTAAAGCTATTAACGCGTTTCCTTATTTGAGTCTTCGAACCATCTGCAGTAGTGCAGGCTAAAGATCCACGATTGTAGCCCTCTTGTTCAAATACAGCTTCAATTAGCATTTTCCGCTTGCTGGATGAAACAAGACCATCAGAATGTAACTGTCAGACTAACTTCTGCCTCCTAGTGTTTGGTTACATCTACCTGGCTCGGTTATAACGTCTCTGTTCCAGTCTTCTAGCATCTAAGCGGGTCACAGGCTTTCCTTGAAGAATTCAAGACATATGGCTACATCAGGTATGATTTTACTGAAATACAACGCTGTGAAAGTTTCACCATTCATTTTTTATCCACAAATAAAAGTAGCACAATGGGACACGACTGAGCTGGGAATTACTCAGGTTTTAAATACAGCACCTTTGGCAGACTATGCTGGACAACGATCAAAGGAGACCTAGGGATAAATCAATGAGCAGCAAACTAACAAAAGCTGCAGTGAAATGGAAAATCAGGAGCCTCTACTGCCCCAAGAATCCGTACGCTTTACGAACGAGAGTGAGAGACCACAATCACGTATGTGATCGAACCACTGAAAGTAAACCCCAAAAACCACAACCCACAGAATTAGGAATTGTCTTATAAAAAGTCCAATCACTTGAATGCATAACATAAGCCCCTCCCTCTTCCTGCCCACCCGACAATGACAGGACGCAGCCAGATGCCTAGTTTGGCTCCTAAGAAGGTACCAAGGGACGTATCTGCAATGTAGTTGTAAATCTCGATACAACGTTAAGGCCAATTTATAGTTCAAGCGACAAACGTCACTCGACAACAAATGACGTAAAAGAGACAAAATTAGCATCTGCTGGGGTTTCGCAGATTTTGTCACGTACCGCAAAATTTTCTGAAAAGACGCAGACGCTGTCGCGCATTCTGATTGGACAGAAACTCAAAGCTCTACGTTCTGGATTGTTGCCATGGTCTTACTTTCTCGTTGCTCTACGCAGATCTCATTACAGAGGCTCACCTCTCCTGTGGTACCTATCTGAGGCCCCAGAGAGGAGGTGGCGCTGTTGCCATTATTGCCATCTAGTGCCGTGGGGTGTTTTCCAAATAGAGCCCGAGATTCTTCCCTGTTGTTTATTATGCAGTTAAATAAATCGTTTTTAAAATGAGCGATTTGAGTGTTATTAAAACACTTCAGCCAGCATGTTATTAGTAAACACAGCAAAAAAACAAACAAACGTATGAACTTGCTGACAAAAGAGATGCCTTAAAGTCTATGTTTTAGAATAAACATAAATACTGCCTACAGCCCAGTCAAGCCTGATGGAGGTTCTGAGAATGGCCTCAGTAATATTAGCTTGGCAGCTAGTTCTCCAATTAACCACACTGATTATTAAAATTCCACAAATACATATTTGTGACCACAAATACATATTTGTGACTTAAGTTTGATGTACATCTAATTATACTACAGAATCGTATCAAAAATACAAAAAAAAAGTTGTTTTGCAAAAATATTAATAGCTTGTTTGCTTTACAACTATTTTTGCTTGCTGTATAGTTTCGTACACTGTGCAGTTTCATTTTTAATCATGTGATTTTAAAAAACAATCCCGAACTCAGGGATGACAGGTTTAGGAGGAGAGATCGACCGACAAATGAGATTTACGGCCTGACGCTGTTGGGCTTTCAGAAACAGAACAGGTTGCCAGCTATTCAGAACTAGCATCAATATACATTTGTAAGATGATTTGTTTTTATTTTCAAACCTTCTTCCAGGGACTGCGATTAACTGTAAAAAGTAGTCCAAGCAGAAAATGCACCCGCGACAGTGTCGTTTACCCTCGCATCACACTTTCAGACTAACCAGAATTTTTGGAAAAAACGAGAATCTGGCAACCCTGCGTGATGGAGAAATAACTCCCGAGTGAAAACCAGTAGCATTTCTGGTTGCAGCGTCACTGTAGCAGTGGGGTGTAGGACTGTCTGCTCATGAAGAGAGTCATTCGGAAAAGAGCACGGTACCTTTGTTTACCCTCGGCGTCATTTTGCCTTTTGACTTTGCGATGCTTTCCAGGTTGGTAGACCCGGGAAATCTGTGTGCAGCACAAAACGTTCGACTAGTATATTTATTTGTTACGTTCATCAACTGCTTTTTTCCAGTTGTCCGCTTCATTTTCATTTATTTTCATGTCCTACTTCAACAGATTTTGCTGCATAGCAGATTTGATGAGAAAAATCTGCTCTTTGTATAATTCTCAAAATACCGCATTGCTTCAGTGTTGCGCCTGGGATGCTCTGCCCACAGCCTGTGTGAAAGCACTGACCTGTTAACATGAGCTTAGAGATGAAAATCAAGCTGTTACATGTTGTGAAACTGTTACCTCCTTACATCTCAGTGACACAGGTTGAAGTATATGATGCTAGTATCCTCAGTTTTAGCCGCCTTTGGTAGAAATGTTCAAAAATAAAATATTAACCTTTAAAATAATAAAACTGCGAACCCTCTTGTACAAACGTATAACGTGGCACATCATGGGGCAGTGCACGTAATACCTCTTCGATTATCGTTAAAGCTTTCCTCTTCATAGGACACGTCACTTTTAAGCCCTGTAAGACCTCTGGTCATAAACCAGAAGTATAAATGGTTGGGCTGGACTTCAAATCTTCACAGGGAGCAAAAAGAACAGACTTTGTGTGCAGTTCATTGGTCCAAAACAGCCATTATATAGTCTTAAGAGTCTAGATCGCAATTTTTTTTTGGCAATAATCAGCTGGAAATTCAGAAATCTGTCAGAACTTTGTGAAATATGCACATTAAACACACCTCCAGAATGATGGACCCAGAGGAGTCTTTGTTTGACCTCCTCGTCTACTCAAGTGGCTTAACTTGCGGCTTGGAAGTTACCATCAGCACCTATTTTTGGCTTAAAGGGCGAAAAGCCAACATTTCCCCCTTTTCAATTACAACAACAACAAAAAAATGTCTGCCAGAGTTTAAAAAAAAAGTCATCAAAACGTGCTGTTAAACCAGGTACAACTATTAAACCCACTATACATGCCAAAGAATTGTATATACAGCAACAAAAACCAAAACAAACCAAAAATAAGAATCTATTTACAAACATTAGCCATTTGTAGCTTTAAATTCAGGCAATAATAGGCAACTTTTAATCAAGCTGCCTTCATTAGATTGAGCTGTTGCCTTTCTAGCTGCCAGATTTAGTAGCTGTGAACACCTGTATGTTTAAGGAAGAGAGAGTTTGGAGCCGTAGGCCGCAAATTTAAATCTTAGCTGTGTTTATATGATTTAATCTCTTCAACTCCTTGAGACCACCGGTGGTTCCAAAACACACTTCGTCATATTCGTCATAACTTTCATATTTCATAAGCTACATTGAAAAGGTGGGGGTTGTATGAGAGCTGTAACTGTCTTCTTTCCAGTCAAATAGATGGGTGATGTAATTTGAAACCCTTATAATAAAACATGCTGAACTAACCATTTTTTCTTTTTGTCTACTAAAAGTCGACCCATTTTTCCACAAATCTGGGCTATAAACTATAAACAGATAGCGTCTTTTCAGTGATCTGCTCTGTAAAAATTATATTTATATGAAAATAAATATAAAGAATATAAATATATGAAAAAGATTTTGGCGTTCAGCAGTAAACTGTAAGCATATAGCAATATGTGTGATCATAAAACATGTTCTGTTAATTTCAGGGGAGCTTTTACAAAAAATAAATAAATAAAATAAAAATTTACATTTATTTCATGCAGTTACTGAATAAATTTGCCTTACGATTTGGTCAAGTAAATTCAGATGGAAAAACCTAAACATACCCTGGTCAACAAGAGGTTAAAGTCTTGGCAGGTTTTTCAGATTTTTTCTGTTTGTGAAATTTTTCTAAATGTTCAGAGAAGTCTGAGCACCTTCAGGCTCGATATTCCAGCCATCAGCCTATTCTAGCACAATTTAAACAAACTGTGGATGGTTGACGACTGTTGTGAAGTCATCTACCACTCAAAGCTATGCAATCAAGTTATATAATCAAGTTATCACCATGTGCAGCAGAAAATAGTGCAGAAATGCCGTTCAAACACACAAACTCCAATTAACGACTCACAAACTAAGACACGTCACAGATTACGCCCAGCACAGCATTATTTCTGTTAAGATATGCTACCAAAGGTGACCGATCTACACAACTTAATTCAAAGAACCACTTACTGCAGTGTTTATTAGAAGACAACAACTAATTTCCATCACGGTAAGTGTTTCTGAGCATATCGTGGACATGAGTGCTTAACTGACACTGACCAACTGAACGTTTCATTACAAACAGGGCAGAATTAGTCCTGTTTAACTGGATTTAGTGCAGTACAAAACATGAAAATGTTAAAAATGATTGTTTTTCATGATATTTTTAATTTTTTTTTTAAAACACACGACACTGTCGTCCCTTCCAAAGTATCAAACCGCAGTAAAACAGAATATGATAGATCTACTGCACCATTTAGGGGTGCACTGATATAGAACTGTGAGTATACATCACGTACATATCTGTCAATGACAACATATATATATATATATATATATATATATATATATATATATATATATATATATACACACGCACATATATATATACACACACACACACACACCATGTAAAATTTTAGAATACAGAATTACAGAATTTTTACTTGTTTTTTGTTTGTTTACGTCTGTACAGTCACAAAAGAAGTAAAATGAAACGTAAACAGTAGCGCGACCTACACATTCTGCTCTCAGAGTATATTAACCACATCCAGTACATCATTAAATATCAGTTTGAAATACTGGTCAAATCATATTTCTAATATAAGTGATGCTGTAAGCAATTATGCGCTGATATCATGGTCCATGCTTGGTACAAATTTCTTCAAGTACTCCAATATCTTTCACTTCTAGTGTTACTGCACATGTATCGTTTACACAGATACAAATTCACATTCATATCTATTT
This sequence comes from Colossoma macropomum, assembly GCF_904425465.1. Taxonomy (NCBI): domain Eukaryota; kingdom Metazoa; phylum Chordata; class Actinopteri; order Characiformes; family Serrasalmidae; genus Colossoma; species Colossoma macropomum. The sequence goes on from NW_023496051.1 coordinate 3,006,057, forward strand.
GAAATAATTCTTTCAACATTAAAAATTAATAAAATCGGCCTTTTTCAACTAATGTTTAACCTGAAACTGACTCACAAAGAAACACATTTTGCAGATGCAGATTTAATCACGATTTCTCTCTGGAATCAAGCAGATCTCACCTTTGACACGTCTACAGATTGTTAAAGGACGTCTCCCAGCCACAGGAAAAGCCTAAATAAAGGCACTAAATAAAGGCACGACTCTTACGTTACTGAATATCACTCTAGCTGCAGCCCTGTTTGTTTATATCAGGCATGCGATTTGACGCACAAAACCATTAAGCCAACCATTCCACATGTAATAATGTAAAAATCAGAAGACTGTGTTTAAAACTGCGCCTGGAAATTTAAAACTGTTGCTGCCTTTAGTGTCTCATTTATCGTTGTTCGCTAAAATCACTGCTAATGATGCAATTGTCATCTGTATTGTGATCTCAGTTGTGCTTTTTTTCCCTTTCTGAAGTCTTTTATTTTGAAATTAGCATGGCTAAATCAACCAGTATTAGAATTAAGGCACTACAGAATCAAAAACGTCTATGACGAAATACTAAGAATAAAATCCAGCCTGAACATATGAGCACTGTTACATCCCCTAACGTCCATTAGCGGCAAGGATGACAGGGACTTTTACTGGACAACTACACAACTCCGAATACGCAGTGCAACCTTTTATTTGGCCAAGACTGGCTGATTCTGCCTGCAGGTCAGACTGCGAAGACTGTTTCCAAAAAATCGTGTGGTCTACTGTTATCTGCAAGCCTAAAACACACAGTTCTGCATCTCTAAGATTTGTGTACTGCAGTGCTGACTGCAGCAGGGCGAAATACTTAAACGAACGCAGGTCGGGGGGGAAAATGCTGCGATATTAACGCGCTTGTGTTCAGCACAACACACAACGACTCTCGTCTTGTACTCAGGATGCCCGTTCTGGTGAAGGGAATGATGCAATAGCATTAATAAGGGTGAGCCACTTCGGTAAGGAGAAGGATTAAAGCTGTATGACTTGCAGACAGAACGGAGCAGAAAAGAGGTAATCTGACTAGAGACGGACGATACAGCAAAAATACTATATTGCAATACTTCAAGACGTTTTTACAACACACAACATGTCACAACATTATTTTTTTTCCGAAATCAGAACATTTGGGTCTGGGAAAAAAGAACCAATAGTGCTAGAGTTTGACAAAAATATCAAAAACTGTGAATACATTGATTTTTACTCAAGATATGGCACTTAATCCAATTAAACGGGACTAATTTTGCTCTCTTCATAATAAATCGTGCTGTTGGTCAGTGTTCTAAGTACTGACGATATGCATGATATGCTCAGAAAAACAACAGTTTATCACGATAACAGTATATATTGTCAGTGCATTATACTTGATAGTGAGTTTAAAGGGAAAGGCCACCTATTTTCAAAATTTCTGCATAATTAAAAGGTTAACATGTCAACAGAACCATTCAAAGTGGTCGGTGTGAAATGGTTCGTTGTAGAGAAACTTGAGTCAGAACTGGTGGCGATAGGAACCAGACGGTCAACTCTAAACGCTCCATCCCAAAAAAGTCATTATATGAAATGGTTATGAATACACTATGACACATTGTGTCATGACAGTTTGGGTCTAAAATGCATTTTAGTTCATTGCATATTTTCCTTCTTCATGAATGTGTTCTAAGATAAAATAGTCCCCAAAAAATCTACTTTTTCAGATTCATGACAATTTCACCATCATCCCCATCACCTATAGACCCTCAGAGGACTCGTGTAGGTTCACTGGTGGATTTGAACGGTAAATAAAATGGCTATATTTGTGTTGTAGACATCGTGATTCCTGGTTCCCATCACCACCACTGTAAATAAACCAAGAGTCCGCGAGTTTCTCTACAATAAACCATTTCACCCCAGACCACGCCGGGCGGCTTTATTTACATCTCAAGCGCTGAATTGCTCAGAAATTCGGAAAAATCGGTGGGATCCCCCTTTAACTTGCCTGACTGTGACGAAAGGTGGCATTTCCAGCAAAGCAGCTTGAACCCGGGTCTCAAAATACAGCAGCTTTGCCCTTCGAGAATTTGTCGAGAAGATATTTGACGTGTCAAAAAGTGACACTCGAGGCAACCCAGCATACACAACACACACACACACACACACACACACACACTTACGGCTGGCTCAGCTAGCCAGGCGGCTAACGGAGAGCCTTCGGGAATGAAGCTAGGTTAGCTAAGTGGCTAAGCTAGCGCGGTTCAGGCACTTCTGACTAAACACTGAGGTAAAAATCGGGCCTGTTCCAGGCTTATTCGGCGGAGCAGGGCTCCGTCCGCCGGGCCAGGGTGTGTGAGGGAACATTAACGTTACCTGCTCCGTCTGAGGCTGAAGGCAAAGCGGCTGCTGTCAGCTTCGGTCTCTTCGCGTTCGGCGGTCCGACCTCGAGGATATTCTCAGCCATTTTCTCCCAGGGTTTTCAGCGGGCAGCCGTCGCGAGTCCTTCTGGCCCACAAACGAGCGCAAAAACAAAACAAATAAAGAAGAAAGGAAATCCTTTCGGCTGAAGGGGGGAAAAATAACTTACTCTGTACGTTTTTGAAGGGGGGGAGGTGGGGGAGGGGGGAGGGGGTGCTAGCTAGCTAGCCGACTGGCTAGTTAGCCCGCTAGGCTAGCCAGCAGCGAGGAAGGGAATTTTCAAAAAAGCAACAACAGCGCCGCGCGCCGCCATCGCCGCTCACCCCATGATAATCCAACACCCAACACCCACATCGTCGCCGCTAAATCACCCCGACACAGAGAGAAAAACCAGGGTCCTTCGGAGAAAATCGAGCTCGGTGCGAAATGAGAAATATCCACGGGAGTCTCCTCCGCAGGTGCGAGAGAGCGAGAGCGCGTTCGAGTGTCCCTCCCTCCCTCTCTGCCTCCCTCCGCGCCGGGCGACGTTAACTGTGCATCGCACCAAACGAGCTGCTTTTCTCTCTGACGTCGAAAAATCCCGTGCAAAACTGGGCGAGGGAAAGAAATAAACGCTCGGGTTCGGTTAAAAACGCGCAGCTGCATAAAAAGCGGCGTGTCCGTGCAGAGCCGTCCCCGCGCCGCTGTCCGTCTCAGCTCCGGCGGCTCCGCCAGTAAACAATACGGAGAGACGGGCTGAGGGGGAAATCGGAGAGCTGACGAACCGAGCGGGCTGCTTTTTGGCCGACGAACGCCGCTCGATTCCAGGGTTTTTCACCAAAATGACCTTCGTCGCGGTTTAAACGCGTCGTGTCGGGCCGAACGGTGTCGTTAAATGCCGCCTCGGCGCGCCGCGCTGCGAAATAAAAAATAGTGCCGTATCGAAATCCCGAATCCGAGCCGCGACAAGATGGCGGCTGTTGATTCCTTCGGTACAAAAAAATTTTTTTTTCTTTTTCCAGCGCGCGGCGGGGGGAGGGGCGATCACGCCCTACGTAACGGAGCGAGCGTGCGTCACGGCGGCGCGCGGGCGGCCACCAGGGGCGCTGCAGCACCGCGGATAGAGCGCCGACAGCAAAACAGCTAAACACCCATATTTAAAACACCAATAATCATAACACCAATAATAATAACAGTAATAATAATAACAGTAATAATAATCAGAATAATTAGCTTTTATATTGTTTTTGGCTCTTTTTGATTGTTTTGTTCTACCTAATAATAATAATAATAATGATAATAATAATAATAACAATACTTGCAGCATTTCACACCTTTTTTAAATGATAGTTAAAAATCTTCAGTTAAATTCAGAAATAATCACATTTATTTACCAAATAACAGCAGCTCCTTTTACTCATATTTAAAACTGATATGTGTAATATAATATTTCATATTTTTATAGTTTTTTTTGGTCTTACTGGTTGTTTTGTCCTACTAAATAATAATACTTCATAGTTTTTATTATATATTTTTTTATTATCGGTTGTTTTTTCCCCCCACCTAATAATAATAATAATGATAATAATAATATTATTTCACACTTTTTCAAATTATAGTTAAAAATCTTCAGTTAAACTCAGAAATTCTTTACATATAGTTTTTATATAGTAAATAACAGCAGCACTTCATATGTTTTAGCTTTTTACTTTTTATATGAGGTAAAAATGGTGTTAAAGTGTTTCATATTTACCAAATAACACTGTATAGTTTTAATTTTTGTAAATGCTAAAAATCTTGTCAAGATTGACCAATCGTAGTTTCTGCGGTGAACCTAAATAGTCTTTGTAGTAATTTTTTTACAGAATGGCTGCAAAAATGTTTCACATATATTTCTCAAATGTTTACATTTTACCAATAAAAAAAGAATTTTCTTTTGTTTTTTGTCAATTTTGTGCAAAATGTAAATTTGAGCCCAGAAACATGAAACCGGATGTGCACAGTTGGCAGAATTACTGAATTTCACTGTTATAAAGGGCATTTTTGGTGTTGATTTCTGAACAGTGAGTGAGTGAAAAAGTAAAAATGCAGAATTTCACATTATTCCTCTCGTGTTTGTTGATTTTGGAATGAGTTCAATATACTTTCAGATATTTTTTTCTGACAGCTTAAAAGAAAAAGATAAAATTAGAAAAGAAGTTGAAACGTGCCTTATTTTTGTTCACCTTGCCTAGCACGTCTGACCTGGTCACGATTTGTACAAGGTTTTCGGTTTTGGTCTCAATTTTTTTTATAATTAAAAACTGTAATCCTTCTTCGTGCCATGAATATGTTTCTAACATCATCGCACACAAAGAAATCCACACATAGACACAAAGCGACACACCGGTGACAATACCTTATTCATTGTTTTTCTGCTCTCAAAATCTGGCACATGCACATGTATTTTCAATTTTGAAAATTCAAATAAAACAATACATATGGATATGTACATACAAAGTGAATTGTGCAAATGTATACAGATTATGCTCATGTATGGATTAAATGCATAATGTGCACAAAAAAAATGAAATCATACTCAAATATGTGACATATACTACATGAAAATACACAATGGTAGAATATTGACTGATGGTAAAAATAAAAATCATGTCCGTGTAGCTCAAACTACAGATTTCTGTCCAAATTTCTCTCCAATCTCTTTGGTATACATAAAACGTCCCCCCATATGGCACAAGCAAATATTACACTCATTAAAAGGTACATCTGATGGCACATTTTTTCCTTTACAATTACCCTTTGGTACCACACCAAACTCAATCGATTTGTACTTATATTTATCGCAGATACATCATCAGTTTCAAACACAAAGGCACAAATTTTCTACGTCTGTTTAGCTCAGCCAATATAGATTTCTCATCCTTAGATTACATGGATACTGTAATGAAGTAGTGAATGCCACGAGGCTTGAAATAGCTGGGTACAGTAAAAGCAGTATCAGCATAATTAATTGTGTTTAGAAAGGGGAATTATACCGACGTGTCTGCATTTCTGCATGATTCATTTGTTATAAACAAAGTCATTCAGAGTGGTTTGATGTGAAATGCGCCGTTTTAGAGACACTTTCCTAGTCAGAATTGTTCACAGTGGTCGTGATAGGAACCAGATGTCCAAAGCATTTACTGCTTCTAAAGGCCACCTAAGGGAAATGGTTGTGAATATGCTGCCTAATGCTTGAAACATTGTTCCACTGATGGTGGAGAGATACATGTAGGGTGTTGTAAGGCGAAATAGTGCCCAAAACAACATGATGAAACCTCAGAAGACTGGCGCATGTTCACTGGTTGCTTTGGACAGTAAGTGTAAAATTATAAAGGAGGAGGAAACGGTTCACTGGTTGGAAAATGAATTGGAAAACCTGTAATGCTCAGCATGGCGTCTGTTTATGAGGAAAGTCCCAACCTTAAAATACATGAAAAGAGCCAATCAGCTTGCTTTTTAAGCCACAAATTGTGGAGATCTGCGCAGGAGCAGTCAGAACACCCGAAAAAACGTTTTTTTTGGTGTTACTTGAGTCAAACGCAACAAACAAATTGAGATTTTTGTCTGATTTTACTTATAATTTTTGAAACAGTAATTTGGCCCCAGTGTCCAGTTTTCAAGTCTCTCCCCATCCAAAGAGATAGAAATAAGTGCTCGGACAGCCTTTCCTGCGATGCCTTTGTAAATAAAATGCCCATATTTTGGTTGTAGACATCGCGACTCCTGGTTCCCATCATCACCACTGTAAAGAAATCTGAGTCAAGTCAATTTCTCAACACTGCATTTCACATCAAACCACTCTGAATGACTCTGTTTACATCTTTTCAACCGAATTACGCAGAAATTTTAAGGACAAAAGTTCCCCTTTAGGTCTCTCTGTTCGCTGAAAACGATTCGCCAAACAATCATAACACTGAATTTCTTTCAAGGACCATACAAGAATTGCAATACTAACTAATAGTTAATGAGAGACATCAGCAATAAAAAAACAAAAATTTTTTGAAATATTTTTTCCCTTCCCTTTTCTGGTGGCGCTTCTCTTTTTGTAAAATAACATCTAAGCAGCACTGAGATGGGGGCACTTTTAGACTTAGGCTGAATTCTCGTCCGTCTCCACAGGGTATCAGCACCGTAGCGGGGTGCTTATGGGTTCGGGTGGGTTTGGAGTGAAGGTGGCGCACCTATACGCACTGAAAAAGAGCCCTTACGTGTGCTGGGTCTTTTTTTTTTCTTAATAGCAGGCTCCATGACTGCACAATAACTCCATACACATAATACAAATTCATAAATACAAATTCATCTGATACTTCAAAAAAACAACATCAAACACACATTATAACTACGCATGAGTAATTAGGTTTAAATACTGTCAGCTTGCTTTGTTTCCTTTTTCTTTTTTTAGCCGATGGAGTGATACAATAATAACGTCTGTACTCAGACTTAAGTGTGGCGTGGTTGAAAAGCAGTGCACCATACAATAAATCAATAGCAAAAAAATCCCTTATCCATCCCAACGTTTTAAGATACACAGTGTTGAATATCTTTCCAGGTGTCTGGAATTTAAATGCACAACAAAGAAGCACAAGTATTAAGTAATAGACACCTAAATAGGCTACAGGCAAACTTCTGTCAGTCGTAGATGAGGAAGGGTTGGCAAAAAAGGCACTACATTGTTCCAGATTGCTAATTCTATAGACATAAAGAAAAAAATAGGGGGGGACTCAGAAGCCTCTGCTTCGAATAACTGGCACTAAACAGATCTGAAGAGTCCATTGTCAAAAGCCAGCGCTGCCTCACAACTGTTTACTCCACCTTAATGTGAAACCTTTCCAAATTTCCAACTGGAAGTGAGGACTAACTGAGGACCCCCCCTCTTATGTTGCTATCTGTCTGAAATGTAATGCACGCAACTACACATACAACAGATTATTACCTAGTGTTCCCAATGACAAACTAGAACGAGCAAGTTGCGGGGGAAAAAAAGCCAGTATAAATGGAGGCCGAGGCAGAAAGACGGGTCGATATTGGACGCACCCCTTCGTCTTTTCCACAGTGAGCGAAAGCGAGACTTTTACAAGAGATGCAGTTGAGATTTTCACTAAAGGCTCATACGATTCATCACCTTCTCACACTAAAAAGAAAAAAAAAGGCACGAGAGAAAGAAAATTCTACTGAAAGTTGCCCATACAAAAAGGAAATGCATTGAAAATGTATTACGATATAATCTGTCCAACACTGACAACGTATTTCCTTTTCGTAAAGGCTCCATTGCACCAAAGATACCAACCCATATTAAAGTGGCACAATTCATCAATAATTCACCAGTACAGCAGAACATTCCCAACCAAGGCCACGATTATGTGAGCAGAAATCAAGAAAAAGTTCAGAATAGTTCAGACCGACGAACGCTACTGGCACGATCCGAGAAAACAATCGAGTGACTTTTTGCGGCTACGCGTTAAGAGAAACAGGACGAACCGAAAGATTTAAGAGCTCGAATGGTCCAGGAACCGAACGTTCTCTCGGTTCGACTGAACGCCTCGCTTCAGAAGAGATACGAAAAATAATCTGTAGAAAAAATCTTCTTAGAACAAAATACACAAGAGTCGTTCACAGTAATAACTGGGATGTGATTATAAATGCTTTTCTGTCGGAAGAAAAGAAAATATGATCCCTTACGATTCCTTTTGCTGTATTTCCCTTAAGTGAAACTTTGTGCTTTGGAGCTGAAGGCTGTTGGGCTGGCGACGGAAGCTTTTATTAATAAGGGGTTCCACCGTATTGCTGTAGATCATCACGTGACGTAAGGCTAGCACTGCGACGAGAACGTCCACTGAAGAGCCGACGGGAAATCAAACGGCGGCTTTTTTAAATATTATACAAAACACAAATTATGTGGTTTGTTTGGCGATATTATCGACGATAATATCTCGGATGCAAGTGCGGATTTGCTGGGAATTCCACGGACTGGGTTGCACCAGCTCGAACAGCTGGTACTAAATTTGGTTGCACCACAAATCCTTAAGTCTTAGTTACAGCTAATCCATACGTCGCTTTAACACGATGAGCTCAGGACTGATCTATAAACCATGTGTACAAGCAGAACTGAACTAAACTGAATACCTACGGCCACTGTATGTTTATGCTTTAAGATTTCCTTGCGACTTTAAGGAACGATGGTTTCTGGGTAACCGACACATCAGAGGCAACAAGTTTGGAAGTTTCGGCAGCTGCTGAGTCTCAGTGAACTGAGCTGTTGGGAGTTAAAGCCAGGATGTTGATTAGATCTGTAAATTATATCTCAGTATGCAGTGTTAGTGTTTTAAGCTTAGTTGACCAAAAAGGTCATGTTTTCTGTCTTTATTAGGCTTTCTATGTGGTTCCCTTTGGTTCCTGTTGGTTCCCCAACCCTTACATCTGCTTAGGGGGAGGTATTAGTTGGCGTTATTTAGTAGATACGAAGCTCAGCATAAGAAGTAGTTTGTGGTGCAACCTGTTTGCGTAAACCTGAACTTAGCAAACGCTTCGGCCTACGTTACGTACAGCTGGTTGTTCATGTTGTTAACTGTGTCTATTATGCCAACGCATTTCAGACAGATACGCCTCCCTTCTTTTTCATTACGTTATTCACGAGCATCCTTTTGCTACCAGACATGCTAAAATGGGTAGTGTAGTTTTACCCCATCCATCTCTCTCTGCAGCTACGGTCAGCTATCATACCTTTTACCTTTCATCTATTTTCACCACAAACTCAGCCATTCCTGTGCTTAGTGCTCATCTCCTACCTAGTAGCCATATGCCGAAAAACCGAAACCATAGGAATAGCTCAAACTGAGAACATCCGATTATGTCTTTACAGAAAAACAAACAAAAACGACTCACCGAAGCCTTTTGTGGTGCTCATATGTGAAAGAATCAATCGCCCGAGGCCCAAGGGCAGTGATCCAATCTGACAATTATATTCCCCTGATCTACTACCGAATACTTCTGCTTACAAACTAGCAACTGGCACTTTTCATCCACAAGGTCGCGCCTCAAATCGGACAATAACGATTTTTGAAATTAAGAAATGAGTACAGCAAAAATAATTGTAATATATTAACATAAATCGCATTAAAAAAAAAAAACAAAAGAACCACAGAGCCGTCCGGTGTCATAATCTTTAAAAACGGCATGCTAACATTGTTCCATCATCTCTGATTTTGTTCATTAATTTCACTGATCGTGTTCATTTAACTCATTTATCCTGAAGGCACTTAATAAACACACACACACACACGACGAAAAAAAAACAACACATTACCAAAATAACAAGAACATCCGAAAATGAAACTCGCTGCCCTCCCTTTTCCTGCGTTCCGTTTTGTGCCAGACTGTGATCCACACAGCAAACCCCCTGAACAAGCTTACATTTCTTTTTTCACTGTTGTCAAGTTCTTTAAGCAGGAGGCCAAACAGGCTGTTGCATTGTAGACTCCTACATCTAATATGTGACTATTAAGGCACCTCAGGAGGTGAACCTCAGTAATTTATACCCTCTTACCCCAGAAAAGAGAGAGAGAGAGAAAGAAAACGAGAGAGAAAGAGGCAGACAGACAGTAAAGATCAGCAGCTGCAGAGGCAGATCAAAGCCTCTCTCCCATTCGGAGTCTCGAATACTCGTTTGCCTCTTCTTCCTCCTGCTCTTCCTCCCCTCGTAAAGGTGTCTCTGGTCTGGCCAGCGGAGCGCTTAACTGTGCTATTAACGGTGGCTGTGTGCCACTCAAAGTGGGTGCATGAGGAGCAGGGGATCTCTCCTCAGCCTTGCCTGTAAGCACAGGGTCTCTAAAAGGGTCTTTGTGCCACTCTTCCGACAACTTAGACGGGCCCACGCTAGGTCCCTGTGGCACCTCACAGTTGCTACGACAGGCACTAGTGGAAGAAGAGGACCGAAGGTGGTCAGCTACAGCCGGTGACGCGGGTATAGTGTTGGGGGCCATGCTGAGTGCTACACTGGGTTTGCTGATGCTCTCCTCAACGGCGCCCTCTTCCTTGCCCTGAGGCTCTGAGGAGCCAGCCGGCTGGTGCTTGGACCCCGGCCCGCTCTCGTTAAGTTTGGGGTACAGGTAGGTCCTCATCTGCCCTTTCCCCTTAACGTTAACAGTGCCGCGGTAATCGAACGCGTAGTTCATCCCGCTGAGGACGCAGTGGCTCTCCTCGCTGACCTGAACGCGGCACTCCACGCCTGTGCTGTCCATGCGGCTGGCGATGTTCACCGTGTCACCCCAGATGTCATACAGCAGCTTGGTGGTGCCGATGACCCCGGCGGTCAGCGGGCCGTGGTTGAAGCCGATTCTCAGCTTGAACTGGAAGCCCAGCATGTTCTTGTTGAAGTCGTCCACCACGCGCATCATCTCCAGCGCAAACTCAAAGAGGGCGCACAGGTGGGCGTGGGGGTGCGTCTGCTCGCGGCACTGCCGTCCGTTCAAGCCAGACGCTGCCATGTAGGTGGCTCCGATGGTCTTTATCTTCTCCACGTTGGAGAACGTGGACTTGCGCAGGAGCTCGTCAAAGTCTCCGATCAGCTCGTTCAGCACGCGGTAACACTCCTTGCCACCTTCGTAGCTCTCCTCGTAGAACTCGCTGAAGTTCACAATGCTTGCAAAGATCACACCAACGTTGTCGTGGTTCTTGGAGTAGCTCTGCGTGACTTTCAGCTGCTCAGCTACGTGGATAGGGATGATGTTTCGCAGCAGCCAGTCTGCCTGGTCTCGCATGTTCTGGATCTTGATGCGGTGCTTGTCAGCCTCCACATTGCCATGGTAATGCAGACGGTAGCTGACCTCAAACTCGCGGTTGAGGAACCAGACGAGCAGAAGCAGCAAGAAGAACGACAGTGGTGTCTCCCTAATCAGCAGATCCAGTGCTGTGGAAGCCGGGTTGGAATCCACATCAATACTTACGTTGCTCAGGTTCCTGAAAAAGTGTGGGGAAAAAAGAACAATGAATCAGACTGGGTTACTACAAAAACAGCCACACAGACAGAAGCCATGAATATCGGGCTTTAATTACAGATGTTAAGGGGTATGCATGGATGCAGCGGTGTGCTTTCTCAGTATGCGCACCATGCAATTAGGTGGGATCCCCTGCGTGGGAACCACTGGCAACAAAATGTAATAGACCTCACACTGTAATTAACTTTTAATTTGTTCAACATGGAAATATTAGCTATTTTTTCTATGGCTAAAAATAAGCACCTTAATTTTTTTGACATGAGCCAAATCATAGCACGCTGAAGATGCCATACTTAACGTGTCTAGTTAGTAGAGCTGGGACTGAAAATTAAAATTGGTAATCAAGCAATCTACCAATTATTTTGACAATTGAGTAATCTGAGTTTTACAAAAAGGCCAAATGTTAAAAATGAACTGAAAAGAAACAATAACAAGTCACGTATAGCTTTCAAGATCCCAAAAGTGAAAAAAGAGGCGGTTTTAATGTCCCGTACCTACTTTATTATTCAAATCTAATCACAACCAGTTTACTTACATTTACTTAGACTTGATTTTTTAATCTCTCTTTTAATATAAAAAAAAAAAAACAGTTAGTTAGCAGGGCTGGGCAATTCATCTTTTTTTCCCAATTAGAAAAGATAAAATGATTCACTGAAATAAAATTAAAATAAAATGATTGTGTTTCACAGCGATGCTCTCATTTTGTGTGTGTGTTTGTATATAAATGAAAACGGTAAAGTTAACATTTTGGAGATACAAGGTTTTGTTGTATTGTATATCCAAGATGATAACTTCACATGAGGAGAAGATATATATATAGTTTTTTTTTTTTAGAGAATTTTCTCTGTTAAAAATTACGATAACCACTATACACTCTCAGAAATAAAGGTCCTAAACTGTCACTGGGGCAGTGCCCCTCTTGGCACTGGGGGGGGACCCTCAAGGGTACATCTCAGTATATATATATGATCTCAATACTGAACAAAATATTTGAGATCATGATTTTTTTTTTTGCCATAATCGAGCAGCCCCACTACTTAGCACCTGTAAAAGCTTACTACTATTCAAAATCCAAACCCACCTAAAGACACATCAGACTAGGATGATGATAAAATTAAAGGCTGGTGTTTCTGCCTTTGATTGGTAAATGCCAATCCCAGTTCCTTGCAACAACAGGTTGACTCAGTTTTTTTTCCCTACTTTCTATAATTTCAACACAGCTTAGAACTATTTTACTGGTTTGTGATGGCAGCAAGTGAACGGTTAAACTTCTTCTCTTTCCTTGTCTACAGAGTAAGACGCACATCTCTTACTAACAAAATCTTTGCTGCCAATACTGGCAAATCTTTTTATCTTTTTATCCTACTTTAACAATAAATGGTCTATGTTAGCTACAGTTTTAAAGGTAAGACTTCAACAGCAATGCTAACGTGGCTAATAACAATCTAAAAGTTATGGCCTCTGATTAGCACAGTGGCGTTTGCATAATGATAATCATTAATGATTCCATTAATGATTAGCAGCATTTGCATTTCAGCCTGATCCTTTAGGAGCTCATGACACAGACTCAGGGCTCCAGGATGAAAAGAGCTGCATCTGTGAGTCACCGCCATCCATGGCGTTTTGGACCATTATGATGAGTGAAGCAGATCAGCCTCTATAACACACACATAATGGAGGCCATGCCTCAGCCAGCCTCTAAATGGCAGCTCTAAAATCAGTGTGTGCTAGGGGCCGTCTCCTAGGCAGCCGTAAAACTCACACTCACCCAGTCGCTGGAAAGCTGTCGCTGGTGCTGGAAGACAAAATGTCAATGTCAGTAGACAGATCAGCAGGAACACGTATATAAATGACCTGGATACATGTTATTCACATACATATATATATATATATACACATATATATATATATATATATATATATATAATTCTTCTATATATATATATATATATATATATATATATATATATATATATATATATATATATATATATACACACACACCAATCAGCCAAAACATTACCGCTCACAGATGAATCGAATAACATCAGCCCAATCCCATTTCACCCCTCGCCCCTACCACTTAGCCTTCAGCCGTCCATTCGCATTCACATCTAGGGGGAGGGTGTCCTGATTCTTGTTGAGATAGAGGGGTAGGGCGAAGTGATAGGGCTGCATGACCCTCCAAACAGAGGTTTTTCAGAGACTCCAAACAGAGTGATATGAGAAAAAAAGAAAAACCAGCTGTACACTCTCAGAAATAAAGGTCCTAAACTGTCTCTGGGGCAGTGCCCCTCATCACTGGGGTGGGCCCCTCAAGGGTACATCTCAGTACCTTTAGTCAGGGAACATAACTGAACCATAATCCACTGAAATGATATTCTCTAAGCTGTACTGACTCCACACACCCCGCCTCGCCTCCAGGCTTTTATTTTGTTCTGTTTTAAAACATTCGGTTATGAAAAGGTACAAATACGAACTTTTCACCTGGAAAAACTTATTTAAGGTTCACAATCAGACCTTAAAACTACTGCACATTTACCTTGTTTGTACCTTGATGAATAAATTTAATGCTGTTTCAAAGTATTTGGTTCTTTTCTTCATAACAAGTACTAAAAATGTCCTAATAGTGTGCTAATGTTTCAACAGTTAGCTAGCTAAATTACCCATTATACACCTTAAATAGCCCAGCAGTTCTGATGCCTGAAGTACCAGAACGTACCAGCTGCTCCATTTAAGGTGGAACTGGAAAATAATAAATAATTGCCCCCCTCTTTGAAGGCATGTGATTCCCTAAATGTAACTAAAGCCCAGCAGTGAGGAGCTGAACTTTACCCTCCTCTGCTGTCACTGCAGACTGGCAGGGTCGCCTACAGAGCAGCGCTGGTAGCTGTTAATGAAGTGATGCTCTTTTTATTTGAGGGTCTCATTTCAGAGAGGAACATTTCAACTATTACCCCTGTAACTCTGTTCTAAGGGGTTAGGAGACACTCGAAAACAAGGGGTAGGGGTAAAGAATAAGAAATGGGACTGGACCATTGATTATCTTGCGACAATGATGTCTCTAAATGTGTAGAATATATTATACGTAAGCGAACAGGTTCTCAAAGGCGATGTGAAATAGGCAGATATGAAGACCTGAGCAACGTCAACAAGGACGTTATGACTGGACGTCTGGGTCATAGCATCTCCGAAATGGCAAGGCTGGTGGGGTTCTCCTGGTCAGCAGTGGTGAGTACCTACCAACAGTGGTCTGAGGAGGGACAAACCACAACAGGGGGCTGGGCGCTCGTACAGGTACATCCCTTCATGGCAGTGGTATTCACTGGTAGTAGTGGCCTCTTTTGGCAGAATAATGCGCCCCGCCACACTGCACACATCCTTCAGGTCTGAGGAACATGAAGAGCTCAAGGTGTTACCCTGGGGCTCCAATTCCCCATATGTCAATCCAAATGAGGATCTTTGGGATGTGCTGGAACAAGAAGTCCCTATCATCAGCGACTCTAACTCACAACTCACAGGACTTTTCACACCAGGCGCGGTAACCACGCCGCATGACGTGCTGCACAGTGCCAAGCACAGTACGCTCCTATATTCATTAACGTAGCCTTTCTCACCGTGAAGCACAAAAATACACTTTGGGTCTATTTCTGATGCTATTTCTGATTTCTTTACTGTGGCATGCCAGCAGTGTCTATGCAGGAAACAGTAACGTCTGTGCTATAATATACAATCTAGGCTAATAAACAAATCAACAAATCTAGTTTTAACTCTTTGACAGGTTGACTGAAATCCTCTGAGAAGGTTAACGTTGTGTGTTACGTTTTATTATTATTTTGATTTATTAATGTTATTTACCTGTCAATTTAATGTCTTACATCTTCCATTTCTTTTATTTGATTAATTTATGCTTTTATTTATTTTATCCTTATCTGATCTCTTACTTGTTAAGTTACTATTGTAGTTTTAATGGTTTATTGATTTAACGGTTTACTGGTACCTTCTTATTACATTTTACTATTACGATTTTTATTATTTTATTAGAACATTTGATTTATTTTTACTACCCAACTTCTCAATCCCTGATTTCTGTATTATGTGGCTACACTGTAAACGAGGGTCTCCCTCAATGTATTCCGAGTTTAAATAAAGGTTAAATGAAAGGACTGATTGAACACCGTCACCTCCTCCTCTTCATATAGCTCTACATCACCCGGTGAGAAAGCCAGTAAAAGTCAAGGCAGCTAGTCAAAATGTTATTGTTGATCTCTTTTGTCATCTACATAAAGTTTATATGAGTAATAAACGGACAGTACAGACGTTTATATTACGTTAAAACCCAACACAAACAGGAAGCGCCCTTTCTTCACGACGCGTGTTGCGCCTGGTGTGGAGTGGTTCCAGATTAATGAGCGCCGCGTCGCATCTGGTGTGAAATGGGCTTTAGGCTCTGCTGAAGGATCTGCTGCCAACGTCTTGATTCCAGATACCACAGGGCACCTTCAGAGCACCTTCAGCACCTTCATCCATTTCTTCTTTTTACCCCTACCCCTTGTTTTCGAGGGTCTCCTTGCCCCTTAGAACTGAGTTACAGGGGTAGTGGTTGAAATCTTCCTCTACAAAATGAGACCCTCAAATAAAAGAGCATCACTTCATTAACAGCTACCAGCGCTGCTCTGTAGGCGACCCTGCCAGTCTGCAGTGACAGCAGAGGAGGGTAAAGTTCAGCTCCTCACTGCTGGGCTTTAGTTACATTTAGGGCATCATATGACTTCAAAGAGGGGGGCAATTATTTATTATCACCCACCCCTAATTCTTCAGTGATATGAAGCTGAAGTCAGATATTCACCAGATTCTTGCTCGAATTTTCCCATTCCACCTTACATTCTGGCACTTCAGGTGTCAGAACTGCTGGACTATTTAAGGTGGAATGGGAAAGTTAGCTAGCTAGCTACCAAGACATTAGCATACTATTAGTGATTTTTTATGCTTGTTGTGAAGAAAAGGACCATTATACACTGAAACGACATTAGACTAAGATAATACAGTGGTTATCGTCATTTTTAACAGAGAAAATTCTCACGTTTGTGGGTTTCTTTGGTCTCTTGTTCAGCCATCTTACCGGTTTTTCTTTTTTTTTCTCATAACTCTCCATTTGGAGTGTTTGAAAAACCTCCGTTTGGAGGGTGATGTAGCCCTAACACTTCACCTACCCCTCTATCTCAACAAGAATTGGGACACCCTACCCCTAGACGTGAACGCACAAAGCAGAGGGCTAAGGGCTCAGTGGTAGGGGTGAGGGGTGAAATGGGATTGGGCCTAAAGGTTGGGCATGTCAGAGCTATTTTGGAGCACGAGGATCAGCAGCATATTACATATTAATATGGTCGTTATGTTTTGGCTCACTGTTGTGTGTGTACATGTAAACATACTTTGTTTGGTCCAGATCTCATTTATTTTCAGGAAAAGGTTTTCAGTTAATGCAGGATTACTGTAGCTGGAAATAAGTAAAACTGTTCCTGTGATAAAATGCAGTGCTTTCTGACCTCGGCCTACTGGGGATGCTGAAGAGCACAGCGATCAGAGAGATTCCAGTGGCAGTGGCCAGAACAGAGCGCATCCAGAAGCTCAGCTGGCAGAAATTGCAGTACTGGATGATGGCAATGATGATGGCGCTGCACAGGAACATTGTTACCTGCAGTCGCAAGAGAGAGGTAGATCACAAAATAGTAAGTCTAACATGCAAAACTCACAATGTACACCTTCACCGATCAGCCATAACATTATGACCACCTCCTTGTTTCTACACTCACTGTCCATTTTATCAGCTCCACTTACTACATAGGTGCACTTTGTAGTTCTACAGTTACAGACTGTAGTCCATCTGTTTCTCTGCATACTTTGTTAGCCCCCTTTTACCCTGTTCTTCAGTGGTCAGGACCCCCATGGACCCTCACAGAGCAGGTACTATTTGGGTGGTGGATCATTCTCAGCACTGCAGTAACACTGACGTGGTGGTGGTGTGTTATTGTGTGTTGCGCTGGTCTGAGTGGATCAGACACAGCAGTGCTGCTGGAGTTTTTAAACACCTCAATATCACTGCTGGACTGAGAATAGTCCACCAACCAAAAAACATCCAGCCAACAGCGTCCTGTGGGCAGCGTCCTGTGACCACTGATTAAGGACTAGAGGATGACCAACACAAACTGTGCAGCAGCAGATGAGCTATCGTCTCTGACTTTACATCTACAAGGTGGACTGACGAGGTAGGAGTGTCTAATAGAGTGGACAGTGAGTGGACACAGTGTTTAAAAACTCCAGCAGCACTGCTGTGTCTGATCCACTCAGACCAGCACAACACACCACCACCACATCTGTGTTACTGCAGTGCTGAGAATGATCCACCACCCAAATAGTACCTGCTCTGTGAGGGTCCATGGGGGTCCTGACCACTGAAGAACAGGGTAAAAGGGGGCTAACAAAGTATGCAGAGAAACAGATGGACTACAGTCTGTAACTGTAGAACTACAAAGTGCTCCTATATAGTAAGTGGAGCTGATAAAATGGACAATGAGCGTAGAAACAAGGAGGTGGTCATGATGTTATGCCTGACTGGTGTATATACAGCATGCCTGTTAGGCTTAAGCCTGTTGCTTCTTGCCTCTCAATTAAAAACGGTGATTAGTTTAGTCATTTGATTCAAAAGCCACACGCCGGAAAGGAGCCCAAATCACCATGTTTGGATGCTGTCGTGTAGCGCAGGTCTTAACAGCATCAAAGCCTGAAACTTAATTACTATTTAATTATCGGCTCTGCAGGGAGCCGGACTTTGATCTTACAAGGCACTAATGACACCAATAATATCCTATATATGGAGTTCAAATTTGTTCAGATATTTTAGAAAATATTTAGTCTTAGATTTGAACTCATACCAGCATTGTTATGGTGCAGAAAATGGGTAATTAGGGATTTGGCGATACATAAAATAAAATAACTTGGTTTTATTTGAAAATATAAAATTGTAACCCAAACATGTTTTTTTTAAGTGTAACACATCTGTAAATGCTAGAGACACAAAAACGGGCGCTTCTGTAGAATGACCCAGTTATACGATTACAGATTGAGGTCCATCTGTTTCCTGTTTCTCTGTATAATTTGTAAGCTTTCCTTTACTCTGTTGATCAGGGTCAGGACCCCCCCTCAGTGGACCACCACAGAGCAGATATTATTGGGGTGGTGGTCAGTTCTCAGCACGGCAGTAACACTGAATGGTAGTGGCACGTATAACCCGAGTTCTGACGATCGATTAACAGAGAAACAGGTGGACAACAATGATTGCAGAACTACTCCTTGCATTTTCATGCTAAGCTGACCTGATAAAAAATGTCTATTAAAGGTTTTTGGCACCTGAAAAGCTATTTAACTGGACACTGTGTTGATTTGCTGAGAAAAAAACATGATCAGAATACATACAAATAGCATTAATACAGTAAGTAGTGACTGTATGTACGATTTCCCTTGCTGTGTCATCAGCCCGGCCCCTGATGCTCTCCCTTCATTTAGCTCTCTTTCTCACCTGGATGGGCAGGTGGAGGCTGTAGGCCAGATGAGAGAAGACCGATATGGCAGGAAGTGAGACGAGCACAGCGCCGATCACATGACGAGGGACCCAGCCGGACACCACCTTCAGCAGAGACTGTGTGCATCTCAGCACGTCGTCCAGATAGAACGTCATACTGTGGGGTTACAACTAAGAGTTAACACAGCTTTAGATGCATAAAGCCTCCATCGGGGGGCCTCCTTTGCACCTCATTTACATGTAAAGTCAGTTTTGAGATAGACGATAAAAAAGATCTATGGGTGGAAAGAATAAAGGCCTCAGCATGCTTCTTGTGGAGACGACGTTCGCCTGGCTTCAGCGAACCATGACCGCTTTTCCACTATGGAGCCGAATGGTTCTCAGGGCCGTACTGGGCCGTTCCGCGGTGGTCCGGACTCGAGAGACCGGTTATGGTTTCGGTTTCCATGTGTTGCACCGCTAAATCAGAACCAGGAAATGCGCAAGAAAACTTCACAAAACGAAACTCCAACGTCTGTCACTCCAACTCCAGTTTCTCAGCGCGCCCTCATCTTCTTTATCCTCTAAACAGGTGTTATTTGGGCACATGTTACTGAAACAGACTATACTGCGGTGGGTTTTACCTGCAGACGGATAACTATATTAGCAATATCGTCGCCCGACAGGGTCCAACTCAAAGCACCACAGAACAATTTAATTTTTATCTTTGTCACTTCAGTACCAGACGTTCGTATTAGTGCTCTTAGATACGAGTCTTTATCCTCTAAATGCTGTTTTTAATCATCGGTCGACTAGAACCGAGCCCGTACTGCAGTGGGAGGCACTGTGCACTCGCGTTAGCTTAGCCTAGCAGGCTACAGAAGAGGTCCGATTTCGGCTTTCTGTCACTCCAACACCGATCAGTCGACTTTGCTCCGGCTATTGTAAGTTTTTATCATCTATAGCTGTGACAGCAGAGCAGTGAATACACTTTAGCAACGTCTGAAATGTGGAGTTATACATTCCCTGTTTGAGTGGAGCGACCGGCGATCTGTTCTCCTGTGACCGAGTGTGAGTGACGAGGTCAGTGGCGTAACTGTACTGACCTACAGTGAACTCACCTCTTTCCCTACATCCTAACCAGCTTTAGCAGCGTTAAATCACATCTGCTCCTCTCAGCTACAGCACTGTTACAGCGCTCAGTCATATTTTAGTATTAGTGCTTCCCAAGCAATAAAGTGAAGGAAAGAAGTGGTTCATGTGAGTTACAGCCCTGATTTAAACGAAAGTAAACTGAAGATGCTGTATGTCTGTGTGGATCTGGAGAGTGAGAGAACGCTAGCTTCCCAGACTAGCTGTTTTTAGCAGCTGGCTAACTTGAAGCAGCGCCTCGTCACTCACACAGCACAGCGAATTGATGTTACTGTAGATCAAACAAGACACAAAAGCTAAATTCAGCTAAAACTAAATTCAGTTTAAACGTAGCTAAAAGGAGGTCTCAGTTTGTCTGGTGTGAGATTCACACTGCAGTTAATGTTTTTACACACGAGCGTCAGATATACTGATATACTGCGGTTCACCCCTCAAAACTACTGCGCTAGAATAGAGAAATCCAGATCTGCTAGCTGGAGTCTGAATACTGTGATCCGCTCTGACGTGGATGTGGTGGAGTGATGGCAGTAAGGCAGTGTGATCCATCACTGACCCACCGAGCCAGCTAATGTCTCTGTTCATACTAAGCCGACGTTATTGACAAACTGAACAGTTTAGCACTCGTCACGACAGCTAAAATGATCCATTTTCTAAATTATAAATATTACAAAAACTGCTTTGCTTTTCTGGCTGGTAAAAACAGCCAACCAGAGTCAGTCGAATCAAACCTGCACTGTAGTGTTTGGATCTCTTTAGCTAAGCTAAGTTAGCTAGGAGAGAAGAGCTGGCTAACATTAGCTTAGCTAGGAGGCTCCAGCTCCAGACACCAGAGAACAGGTTCATTTCGGCTTTGTGCTCCTCCAACACCAGCTGCTCGACTTCGCTTCCTCAGATTTGAGTCATCATCATCTGAATTTGTGTCAGTGAAGCTTTTATTGGTCAGAATCGAATCTGTTCTGTGGTGAGCAGCGCTGGCAGAATGCTAGCTAAGCTAACGCTAACCAGCTACTCTTCTCTAGAAACTGGTTACAGATTGAAGCTTTGCTGTTTATTGAATGGTGGATTTAAAATCGTTCACTGCTTTCATTTATGTGAGCAAACTGAATTAATCTGAGTGCTTTCAGGTTTGAGGAAGCAGAGCAAGATGCTGTGGTACAATACTGACATAAACACAGAACCAATCAGCGAACAGATACGTCGTTACATCATCCCACTGAACGGTTCTGTGGCCCCGAGTACGGTTAGCTAACTGTGCCAAAAACACGGGCTGAGTCCGGTTTTTAGGCGTTCTGTGTC